>NC_064622.1:493116562-493423367 GCF_023898315.1 Schistocerca nitens
GAACAGCGTTTTGTTATTCGGTTTTTGCATAGTGAAGGTGTGAAACGTATTGAAATACATCGACGAATGAAGGTTCAGCACGGTGATGCATGCTTGCCACAGCAGCAAGTCTACGAATGGAGTAGGAAGTCCGCAAATGGTGTGACTCCAGTGGAAGATGCTCCTCACCCAGGTCAGGCACAACGAGTTGTGACTCCACATAACATTGCAGCAGTTGAAGCCATAGTGAAGGAAAACCGCCGAGTGACAGTGAATGGCATTGCAGCATGTTTACAGATTAGTCATGGGTCAGCACACCACAGTGTGCGCGATATGCTCCCTAGTACCCGTGGTCTAGGGGTAGCGTCTTTGATTCATAATCAAAACGTCTTCGGTCCCGGGTTCGATCCCCGCCATTGCCTAAATTTTGATAAATAATCAGCATTGGCGGCCGAAGACTTCCGGCATAAGAAGTCAGCCTCATTCTGTCAACGGCCTTGTCAAAGAGTGCGGAGGAGCGGATAGAGGTTCAGGGCACTCTCTTGTCCTAGGGGTGCGAAATTGCCCCTAAAGGCGGAAGAATCAGCAATGATCAACGACATGAGGATGCAGAAGGCAATGGAAACCACTGCATTAAAGACACGTAACGTGTATCCACAGGACATGTGGCCTGTAATTGAAGAAGTGTCATGATGATCTCTCCATTGGCAAAAGATTCCGGAACAGTCCCCCATTCGGATCTCCGGGAGGGGACTGCCAAGGGGGAGGTTACCATGAGAAAAAGATTGAATAATCAACGAAAGGATAACGTTCTACGAGTCGGGGCGTGGAATGTCAGAAGCTTGAACGTGGTAGGGAAACTAGAAAATCTGAAAAGGGAAATGCAACGGCTCAATCTAGATATAGTAGGGGTCAGTGAAGTGAAGTGGAAGGAAGACAAGGATTTCTGGTCAGATGAGTATCGGGTAACATCAACAGCAGCAGAAAATGGTATAACAGGTGTAGGATTCGTTATGAATAGGAAGGTAGGGCAGAGGGTGCGTTACTGTGAACAGTTCAGTTACCGGGTTCTTCTAATCAAAATCGACAGCAGACCAACACCGACAACGATAGTTCAGGTATACATGCCGACGTCTTAAGCTGAAGATGAACAGATAGAGAAAGTGTATGAGGATATTGAAAGGGTAATGCAGTATGTAAAGGGGGACGAAAACCTAATAGTCATGGGCGACTGGAATGCAGTTGTAGGGGAAGGAAGAGAAGAAAAGGTGACAGGAGAATATCGGCTTGGGACACGGAATGAAAGAGGAGAAAGACTAATTGAGTTTTGTAACAAGTTTCAGCTAGTAATAGCGAATACTCTGTTCAAGAATCACAAGAGGAGGAGGTATACTTGGAAAAGGCCGGGAGATACGGGAAGACTTCAATTAGATTACATCATGGTCAGACAGAGATTCCGAAATCAGATACTGGATTGTAAGGCGTACCCAGGAGCAGATATAGACTCAGATCACAATACTGTAGTGATGAAGAGTAGGCTGAAGTTCAAGACATTAGTCAGGAAGAATCAATACGCAAAGAAGTGGGATACGGAAGTACTAAGGAATGACGAGATACGTTTGAAGTTCTCTAACGCTATAGATACAGCAATAAGGAATAGAGCAGTAGGCAGTACAGTTGAAGAGGAATGGACATCTCTAAAAAGGGCTATCACAGAAGTTGGGAAGGAAAACATAGGTACAAAGAAGGTAGCTGCGAAGAAACCATGGGTAACAGAAGAAATACTTCAGTTGTTTGATGAAAGGAGGAAGTACAAACATGTTCCGGGAATATCAGGAATACAGAAGTACAAGTCGCTGAGGAATGAAATAAACAGGAAGTGCAGGGAAGCTAAGAAGAAATGGCTGCAGGCAAAATGTGAAGACATCGAAAAAGATGTGATTGTCGGAAGGACAGACTCAGCATACAGGAAAGTCAGCCGGCCGCGGTGGTCTCGCGGTTCTAGGCGCGCAGTCCGGAACCGTGGGACTGCTACGGTCGCAGGTTCGAATCCTGCCTCGGGCATGGATGTGTGTGATGTCCTTAGGTTAGTTAGGTTTAAGTAGTTCTAAGTTCTAGGGGACTGATAACCACAGCAGTTGAGTCCCATAGTGCTCAGAGCCATTTGAACCATTTTGAACCAGGAAAGTCAAAACAACCTTTGGTGACATTAAAAGCAACGGCGGTAACATTAAGAGTGCAACGGGAATTCCACTGTTAAATGCAGAGGAGAGAGCAGATAGGTGGAAAGAATACATTGAAAGCCTCTATGAGGGTGAAGATTTGTCTGATGTGATAGAAGAAGAAACAGGAGTCGATTTAGAAGAGATAGGAGATCCAGTATTAGAATCGGAATTTAAAAGAGCTTTGGAGGACTTACGGTCAAATAAGGCAGAAGGGATAGATAACATTCCATCAGAATTTCTAAAATCATTGGGGGAAGTGGCAACAAAACGACTATTCAAGTTGGTGTGTAGAATATATGAGTCTGGCGACATACCATCTGACTTTCGGAAAAGCATCATCCACACAATTCCGAAGACGGCAAGAGCTGACAAGTGCGAGAATTATCGCACAATCAGCTTAACAGCTCATGCATCGAAGCTGCTTACAAGAATAATACACAGAAGAATGGAAAAGAAAATTGAGAATGCGCTAGGTGACGATCAGTTTGGCTTTAGGAAAAGTAAACGGACGAGAGAGGCAATTCTGACGTTACGGCTAATAATGGAAGCAAGGCTAAAGAAAAATCAAGACACTTTCATAGGATTTGTCGACCTGGAGAAAGCGTTCGACAATATAAAATGGTGCAAGCTGTTTGGGATTCTGAAAAAAGTAGGGGTAAGCTATAGGGAGAGACGGGTCATACACAATATGTACAACAACCAAGAGGGAATAATAAGAGTGGACGATCAGGAACGAAGTGCTCGTATTAAGAAGGGTGTAAGACAAGGCTGTAGCCTTTCGCCCCTACTCTTCAGTCTGTACATCGAGGAAGCAATGATGGAAATAAAAGAAAGGTTCAAGAGTGGAATTAAAATACAAGGTGAAAGGATATCAATGATACGATTCGCTTCTGACATTGCTATCCTGAGTGAAAGTGAAGAAGAATTAAATGATCTGCTGAACGGAATGAACAGTGTAATGAGTACACAGTATGGTTTGAGAGTAAATCGGAGAAAGACGAAGGTAATGAGAAGTAGTAGAAATGAGAACAGCGAGAAACTTAACATCAGGATTGATGGTCACGAAGTCAATGAAGTTAAGGAATTCTGCTACCTAGGCAGTAAAATAACCAATGACGGACGGAGCAAGGAGGACATCAAAAGCAGACTCGCTATGGCAAAAAAGGCATTTCTGGCCAAGAGAAGTCTACTAATATCAAATACTGGCCTTAATTTGAGGAAGAAATTTCTGAGGATGTACGTCTGGAGTACAGCATTGTATGGTAGTGAAACATGGACTGTGGGAAAACCGGAACAGAAGAGAATCGAAGCATTTGAGATGTGGTGCTATAGACGAATGTTGAATATTAGGTGGACTGATAAGGGAAGGAATGAGGAGGTTCTACGCAGAATCGGAGAGGAAAGGAATATGTGGAAAACACTGATAAGGAGGAGGGACAGGATGATAGGACATCTGCTAAGACATGAGGGAATGACTTCCATGGTACTAGAGGGAGCTGTAGAGGGCAAAAACTGTAGAGGAAGACAGAGATTGGAATACGTCAAGCAAATAATTGAGGACGTAGGTTGCAAGTGCTACTCTGAGATGAAGAGGTTAGCACAGGAAAGGAATTCGTGGCGGGCCGCATCAAACCAGTCAGCAGACTGATGACCAAAAAAAAAAAAAAAAAACATGCTCTAGTTTCACATAGTGTCTGCAAGATGGGTGCCACGGCAGCTGACTCATGAAATGAGAGAACGACGTGTTGATGCTTGTGAAGAACTTCTTCGGCGCTTTGAACGAGAAGGTGATGGCTTCCTTGCAAGAATCGTTACTGGGACGAAACCTGGGTTCACTTCCACCAACCGGAAACGAAGAGAGCGAGCAAGGAATGGTGCCATTCCTCATCACCAAAACCAAAGATGTTTCGAACAGAACCATCGGCAGGGAAGGTTATGCTGACTCTCTTTTGGGACGAAAAAGGTGTCATTTTGGAGCATTACATGCCTAGAGGGACCACTGTCACCAGTGCATCATACACAGATCTCCTTAAAAAAATATCATCTGCGGCCTGCAATCAAATCAAAGCGACGTGGATTGCTGTCAGCAGATGTCCTTTTGCAACATGACAATGCAAGGACCCACACTGCCCGTACAACAGTTGCAACAATCACAGACCTGCATTTTGAGTGTCTTCCTCATCCACCATACTCACCAGACTTTGCCCCAAGTGATTTCCATATGTTTGGACCACTCAAAGACGCAGTGGGAGGAAAGAAGTACCGTTCTGATGAAGAGGTACGCCACGCGCAGGCTACCAAAAGAATATTTTTTTCTAAAGGAATTTATGCACTTTGTAAGCGCTTGAGGACTAGCATTGTGCCTGAGGAAGATTATGTTGAAAAGTGATACAGGTTTGTACCACTTCTGCGCAATCAATAATATTTTATAAAATATTTAAGGATTTCATTTGACTCACTCTCGTATTATAGAAGAATGCTGAGTATTAGATGAATTTATTGAGTACCTGTTATTGACTGCACAAAAATGCGGATAAAACAGGTTTTTGGCACAATTTGAGTAAAATAACGGGTACATCGGTAAAAGAAGAAATACACAGTCCAGTAACATTAATGAAACCACCTGCCAAAACCCTGTATAACCACCTTCTTCGGTGCAGAACTGCAG
Source organism: Schistocerca nitens (assembly GCF_023898315.1). Taxonomy (NCBI): domain Eukaryota; kingdom Metazoa; phylum Arthropoda; class Insecta; order Orthoptera; family Acrididae; genus Schistocerca; species Schistocerca nitens. The sequence goes on from NC_064622.1 coordinate 493,121,435, forward strand.
GATGAGAGTCAGTGACGTCCTGGAAGCTACCGATAGGGGTGCGGAGAGATAGTGACTGCAGTGCCACGCCCAGCTGCGCTGGCTGGCTTCCTCGGTTGAGGATCTATGACGCGAACAGTCCGATGGAGGTGATCGCTCACATTCTTGGTTGGTTCTAAATCAGGGGATCTTATAATTAAATTTTCCCCGAGACATTTCAATCTCATCTTTACCTACGATAATGATGGAAACTGAAGAAATTAATTACAATTCTGCCTAGTAAGCAAGAAGACCCGTGTTCGAGTTCTCGCCGTAGCACAAATTTTAATTAATTTCTTCAGCTTCCATCACTATCGTAGAAAAAGATGACACTTAAATGCCTTGGGGAAATTTTAATTATAAGATCTACACACAAAAAAAGGTTTGCATCATCTACGTTCCGAGAGTTCCGGAAACTGTACAGAAAATTGGAATAGAGACCAACATAAACATCATTGCCGCCCTTTTCATTGCTCATGAAAACCACACATTGCTACCACCATACAGCGAGACCTTCAGAGGTGGTGGACCAGATTACTGTACAAACCGGTGCCTCTAATACCCAGTAGCACGTCACCTTGCATTGATGTATTCGTCGTGGCATCCACAAATTCATCAAGGCACTGTTGGTCCAGATTGTCCGACTCCTCAACGGCGATTCGGCATAGATCCCTCAGAGTGATTGGTGGGTCACGCTGTCCATAGTAGCCCTTTTCAATCTATCCCAGGTATGATCGATAGGGTTCATGTCTGGAGAACATGCTGACCACTCTAGTCGACGATGTCGTTAGCCTGAAGAAAGTCATTCACAAGATGCGCACGATGGGGCGCGAATTGTCGTCCATGAAGACGAATTCCTCGCCAATATGCTGTCGATATGGTTGCACTATAGGTCATAGGATGGCATTCACGTATCGTACAGCCATTACGGCACCTTCCATGATCACCAGCAGCCTACGTCGGCCCCACATAATGCCACCCCCAAAACAGCAGGGAACCTCCACCTTGCAGCACTCGCTGGACATTGTGTGTAATGCGTTCAGCCTGACCGGGTTTCCAAACACGTCTCCGACAATTGTCTGGTTGAGGGCCTATGCGACACTCATCGATGACGAGAACGTGATGTCAGTCCTGAACGGTCCACTCGGCATGTTGTTGGGCCTATCTGTACCGCGCTGCATGGTGTCGTGGTTGCAAAGATGGACCTCGCCGTGGACGTTGGGAATGAAGTTGCGCATCATGCAGCCTGTTGCGCACAGTTTGAGTCGTAACACGACGTCCTGTGACTGCACGAAAAGCATTATTCAACATGGCTGCGCTGCTGTCAGGGTTCCTCTGAGCTATAATCCGTAGGCAACGTCATTCAGTGCAGTAGTAGCCGTTGAGCGGTCTGAGCGAGGCATGTCATCGACAGATCGACAGTTCCTGTCTCTCTGCATCTCCTCCATGTCTGAACAACATCACTTTGATTCACTCCAGGACGCCAGGACACTTCCCTTGTTGAGAATCCTTCATCGCACAAAGAAGCAATGCGGACGCTATCGAACCGTTGTATTGATCGTCTAGGCATGGTTGAACTACAGACAACATGAGCCGTGTACCTCCTTCCTGGTGGAATGACTGGAACTGATCGGCGTCGGACCCCCTCTGTCTAATAGGCGCTGCTCATGCATGCTTCAAAAATGGTTCAAATGGCTCTGAGCACTATGGGACTTAACTTCTGAGGTCATCAGACCCCTAGACCTACTTAAACCTAACTAACCTAAGGACATCAGACACATCCATGCCCGAGGCAGAATTCGAACCTGGGACCGTAGCGGTCGCGCGGTTCCAGACTGAAGCGCCTAGAACTGCTCGGCCACCCCGGCCGGCTCATGCATGGTTGTTTACATCTTTGGGAGGGTTTAGTGACATCTCTGAACAGTGAAAGGGACTGTGTCTGTGATACAATATCCACAGTCAACGTCTATCTTCAGGAGTTCTGGGAACCGGAGTGAAGGAAAACTTTTTTTGATGTGTGTATAAGATCATCTGAAGTATGGGACGTTCTCATTAGGTCCAATGCTGGGGTGCTATAGCAATGCCGGAGATACCTGGCAATAGTGACAATTTAGGGGGAAAATACTCTGAAGATCTGAAGTTTGTGTTGGGGAAGGCACTAGACTTGGGTAGTTCATGCAGCAGTGTTGGCCACAGTGCTGTGGTGGTGTCATGGTCAGCAATTATGCTTAATAAGCAAGTAGACTCTGGTTCGAGTCCTCACCGTGACACAAATTTTCACTCATTTCTTCAGCTTCCATCATTATCATAAATTACGGGAGTTTGGTGGCCAGTGGAGCACGGTAAGCTCATCCTCGTGCCCTTCGAACCACACATGTACACGGCGAGCTGTATGATACGTTACGTTGTTCTGCTGGTAGGTGCCATTGCGCCGAGGAGAAACAAGCTGCATTTAGGCGTGGCGGCGGTGGTCGCCAAGAATAAATACGAACTTCTGTCGATCCACCGTGCCTTCCAGAATGACGTGAGCACCCAGGGAATACCACGAAAGTATTCCCCAGTTCATAACGCTCCCTCTACGACCTGGACCCTTCCGATAGTTGCACGATGTTTGCTTTCAGACGTTTCACGCCGTACACGCCAAAGGCCATCTGTCTGATGAAGCGTAGAACGTGAGTCATCTGTCGCCGCCGATAAAGGGCAGCCAACACGGGTGCACGAAGCAGGCACTTGCTGCAGAGGCTCGTCCGCTGAATGGGCGTCGAGGAGGCACTGGTGGCACCCCCTGCCTCGTCTGAGGGCTCAGCTGCTCAACAGCAGGCACGTCTATTCGTTCGTAGGCATACAGTAATGGAAATAAGTATTCATACACTAGAGCGTGGAAAAGTAAACTGCCTTTATTGACAATACGAAACCAAAAGACTAATTGGATATGCACTATGCACATTGGCCAGTCGCCAATGCAGCTATGTTGGTATATAGAACGAGAATGAACAGGCCTTTACAAAATAAAATACAAAAACGTCTGCCAAGTTCTCTATTGGGCTGGGAATTAAGTATTCATACACCAACAGAAAATGACACTTCTGACAAAGCCAGAACATGTTTAATACTTCGTATGCATACCCTTCCGATGTATTACTTCTCGCAACCTCCATGGCATGGAATGGACCAATGTTCTTGTTGTTTCCGACGTGATACCTCCCCATTCTCGAAGGAGAGCTTCTTTCAAAGAGGCCATACACTATGGATGTCGTGTTTTCTCACTCGTGTTTCCAGCTCACTCCACAAGTGTTCGATGGGATTCAGTGTTGTAGAGCAACCACAGCCGGAAAATTTGCGTCGTATATTTGGGATCATTGTTCTGTTGGAAGTAATAATTTCTAGGAAGACCCAAGGCGTCAGCACTCTGTTGTAAGTTCTGTTTGAGAATGTTCGTATACACAAATCTGTCCACGGTACCTTCCACAAACACTAATTTTCGGACACCGGAGACCGACATACAGCCCCATACAATCACTCCACCACCTCCGTGCTTCACCGTGGGTTGAATATTGTTTCGGTCGAGGTCTGTATTCGGTCTTCTCCAGACCAAGATCCTACCATCATTGTGCACGATATTAAATTTGCTTTCATCACTAAACAATACAGTATCCCAGAAGTCTGCTGTCTTGGATACATGCTGTTTCGCGAATTCCATCAGCCACTTCCTTTTCTTTTTGCTGATGTAGGGCTTTCGTCTCGGGACCCTGGCTCTGTACGATTGAGAATGGTACGAACTGCCGTTGGAGTGATGTCCTTTCGGAAGTGGTCATGCACATACGCGGATAGTGCCGACGCTGTCGTTTTCGGGTTCTTCTTGATGGTTCTTAGTAGCATCTGGTCTCTCTTGTTGTAAACTTCTGTGGACGACCGTGTCGTTCACTGTTTATTACTACATGTCTGTCCTTATACCGCTTAATGTTAGATTGTACAGTCGTCCTATGACGTTCGCAATTTCCGCATACGACTTGTGTTGAAGATATTGGGCGACAACGATGTTTCGTTCCTCAATTGTCGTTTCCTTCCCCTTGCGGCCCATTCTGCTGTTCCACGGTACCCACGTCCGACGTGCTGTTGCTTCGCGGCCGCCACACGACTACACAAGTGTGGCATGCACTCCGGGGCTGCGTCAGCCGTTTGTTTGATTGAAAGTAGTCCGCTGTATGAATACATTTTGCCCTGTCGTAGACCGTGCAGAGTGTAACATATTTTGTTTTCCCAAAATAGATTCATGGCATACGGGAAGCTTCATTACCAAGGACATGGCTATCTGACGCTACATCATCGTACTTATTCGTATCGACGCTGTGGATGATTTACTATCCCAACACACCATCATAGTTTGTCACCACCTACTGTATGAATACTTATTTCCATGACAGTATGTTTCAATCACGGCGGCACCGGAAAATTTTACAAAATTTGCCGTTTTGGAAATTTTTCGATCCTTGGCCCGAAAGCAAATGTCCATACTATTTTCGACGTCAGATAAATAGCTCCATTTCAGTAATAGGACAACGACTGTAATGTTGTCCGCGTGCCCTCACACGCTTTATATGCCCTCCACTGCCAGTGCTGCCGGCTACTACCTGTAAGTGTGAAACCTTCCCGTCTCCTCTATATCTCTTTTGCTATACAACCTTCCCTTCTACAATAACCTACGAAACCTTTCCTTAGGATTTCTATCTCTTGCTTAATAATAACAAATGAAATCTTCCCTTTGAAATTAATTCTCTTTCTCAATAATAATAAGTGAAATCTTCGCATACAAATTTAAATGCTGCTTATTAAAAGTTATTTTCTGATTATTTCGACGCAACATAGAATGTGTCGTCGTCGTGGCCCTCAGTCGTTATCTGCAATAACCCAAAACTGTTCCTTACCTTTTTTACTGTTACTGGATCGCCATGTGACTGCTACATCGAACTGCGACATGAATATACTTACTCTGGTTTACTGTACTCTATTAGCTGTTGGCGGGCTGTCATAAGTGGCTGTATTTATTACCAAAGCTGACGTTATTCTTTAATAGCAAAGCTGACGTTATTCTTTGATTAATTTGATTGAAGTTAAGTAATTCATAGTTAAACTTTTTCTTGACAACAATAAAATTTTGCAATGTTTTACATTGATGGTTTTTGGGATGAATTATAATCAGTAATGCAATATTGCTGATTGCTGGCAAAAATTAACTATATTCTGAAAACTATTCTTCAAATGTTTACTGTTGCTAATTGTACTGTCTGCCATCGGGTTCCCCTAAATGGCAGGCAGCACCGCATAACAGCCACGCTATGAGGGAAACAAACCAACAGCCAAACAGGCGAAGACATCAGGTAAACACGCCGAAGATTCCAGTCGATTAATAGGAACCTTTCCTTGCAGAGGTCGCCGCGACATATCCGGCCACGGATTCCTAAGCCGGGTTTCTATTGGCTCCAGCTCACTACATAGGCCCAGCCGGTCGAAGGCAGACCAGTCTCCGTCCGCTGCTAATGGCAACCGCTATAGCAGAGTCTCCGAGAAGATATCACCGAAGCCGCTGTACTGCACCGCCGATCGAAGTACCAGCCGACCGAGAACCACATCTCCGGCTAGATAGACGGACGTCTACGTCTATTGTACAGCCAGCTATTGTATTGTAGAAGGTTTCGGGCACTGTCTCTTGCTGAGCCAGATGCAGCTGCCTGCTCTGTTTCAGAGGATGATTCTCAGTCTTCAAGGCCCGGGCAATCACAGAGGGTGGGCTTATTGGTAGTTGGGAGCTCCAATGTTAGGCGCGTAATGGGGCCCCTTAGGGATATGGCGGCTGAGGGGAAGAAATCCAGTGTGCACTCCGTGTGCATTCCGGGTGGAGTCATTCCTGATGTGAAAATGGTCCTTCCGGATACCATGAAGAGCACAGGGTGCAGCCAGCTGCAGGTGGTGGCACATGTCGGCAATAATGACGTGTGTCGCTTTGGATCTGAGGAAATTCTCTCTGGATTCCAGCGGCTATCTGATTTGGTGAAGGCTGCCGGTCTTGCTTACGAGATGAAGGCAGAGCTCACCATCTGCAGCATCGTTGACAGAACCGACTGCGGACCTTTGGTGCAGAGCCGGGTGGAGGGTCTGAATCAGGGGCTCAGACGGTTTTGCGACCGTGTTGGCTGCAGATTCCTTGACTTGCGCCGTAGGGTGGTGGGGTTTCGAGTTCTGCTGAATAGGTCAGGAGTTCACTACACTCAGCTGACGGCTACACGGGTAGCGGAGGCTGTGTGGCGTGGACTGGGCGGTTTTTTAGGTTAGAAGGCCTCGGGAAAGTACGGGGTGGGCTGCAATTTCAAAGGGTGCATGGCAAATACAGGACGTGCTTGGATCAAGGAACAGTCGCAATTGTAGTTGTAAATTGTTGTAGTTGTGCTGGGAAAGTCCCTGAGCTTCAAGCGCTAATAGAAAGCACAGAAGCTGAAATCGTTATAGGTACAGAATGCTGGCTAAAGCCTGAAATAAGTTCTGCAGAAATTTTTACGAAGTCTCAGACGGTGTTCAGGAAAGATAGAGTAGGCAGAATTGGTGGTGGAGTGTTTGTGTCTGTCAGTAGTAGTTTATCTTGTAGTGAAGTCGAAGTAGATACTCCGTGCGAATTGGTATGGCTGGAGGTTATACTTATCAGCCGAACTAAGTTAATAATTGGCTCCTTCTACCCCAAGACTCCGATGATATAGTTGCGGAACAGTTCAGAGAAAATTTGAGTCTCGTAACATATAAATACCCCACTCATACGGTTATAGTTGGTGGGGACTTCAACCTTCCCTCGATATGTTGGCAAAAATACTTGTTCAAAACCGGTGGTAGGCAGAAAACATCTTCCGAGATTGTCCTAAATGCTTTCTCCGAAAATTATTTCGAGCAGTTAGTCCACGAACCCACGCGAATTGTAAATGGTTGCGAAAACACACTTGACCTCTTAGCCACAAACAATCCAGAGCTGATAGAGAGCATCATGACTGATACAGGGATTAGTGATCACAAGGTCGTTGTAGCTAGGCTCAATACCGTTTCTTCCAAATCCACCAGAAACAAACGCAAAATAATTTTATTTAAAAAAGCGGATAAAGTGTCACTAGAAGCCTTCCTAAGAGACAATCTCCATTCCTTCCGAACTGATTATGCAAGTGTAGACGAGATGTGGCTCAAATTCAACAGCAACAACAATTGAGAGATTCATACCTCATAAATTGGTAAGAGATGGAACTGATCCCACATGGTACACAAAACAGGTCCGAACGCTGTTGCAGAGACAACGGAAAAAGCATGCGAAGTTCAGAAGAACGCGAAATCCCGAAGATTGGCTAAAATTTACAGATGCGCGAAATTTGGCACGGACTTCAATGCGAGATGCCTTTAATAGGTTCCACAACGAAACATTGTCTCGAAATTTGGTAGAAAATCCGAAGAAATTCTGGTCGTATGTAAAGCACACAAGCGGCAAGACGCAGTCAATACCTTCGCTGCGCAGTGCCGATGGTACTGTTACCGACGACTGTGCCGCTAAAGCGGAGTTATTGAACGCAGTTTTCCGAAATTCTTTCACCAGGGAAGATGAATGGAATACTCCAGAATTTGAAACACGAACAGCTGCTAGCATGAGTTTCTTAGAAGTAGATACCTTAGGGGTTGCGAAGCAACTCAAATCGCTTGATACGGGCAAGTCTTCAGGTCCAGATTGTATACCGATTAGATTCCTTTCAGATTACGCCCACCGATAGATCCGTACCTACAGATTGGAAAATTGCGCAGGTCGCACCAGTGTTTAAGAAGGGTAGTAGGAGTAATCCATCGAACTACAGACCTATATCATTGACGTCGGTTTGCAGTAGGGTTTTGGAGCATATACTGTATTCAAACATTATGAATCACCTCGAAGGGAACGATCTATTGATACGTAATCAGCATGGTTTCAGAAAACATCGTTCTTGTGCAACGCAGCTAGCTCTTTATTCGCACGAAGTAATGGCCGCTATCGACAAGGGATCTCAAGTTGATTCCGTATTTTTAGATTTCCGGAAAGCTTTTGACACCGTTCCTCACAAGCGACTTCTAATCAAGCTGCGGGCCTATGGGGTATCGTCTCAGTTGTGCGACTGGATTCGTGATTTCCTGTAAGGAAGGTCGCAGTTCGTAGTAATAGACGGCAAATCATCGAGTAAAACTGAAGTGATATCAGGTGTTCCCCAGGGAAGCGTCCTGGGACCTCTGCTGTTCCTGATTTATATAAATGACCTGGGTGACAATCTGAGCAGTTATTTTAGGTTGTTCGCAGATGATGCTGTAATTTACCGTCTAGTAAGGTCATCCGAAGACCAGTATCAGTTGCATCGCGATTTAGAAAAGATTGCTGTATGGTGTGGCAGGTGGCAGTTGAGGCTAAATAACGAAAAGTGTGAGGTGATCCACACGAGTTCCAAAAGAAATCCGTTGGAATTCGATTACTCGATAAATAGTACAATTCTCAAGGCTGTCAATTCAACTAAGTACCTGGGTGTTAAAATTACGAACAACTTCATAGATAATATTGTGGGGAAGGCGAGCCAAAGGTTGCGTTTCATTGGCAGGACACTTAGAAGATGCAACAAGTCCACTAAAGAGACAGCTTACACTACACTCGTTCGTCCTCTGTTTAGAATATTGCTGCGCGGTGTGGGATCCTTACCAGGTGGTATTGACGGAGGACATCGAAAGGGTGCAAAAAAGGGCAGCTCGTTTTGTATTATCACGTAGTAGGGGAGAGAGTGTGGCAGATATGATACGCGAATTGGGATGGAAGTCATTACAGCAAAGACGTTTTTCGTCGCGGCGAGATCTATTTACGAAATTTCAGTCACCAACTTTCTCTTCCGAATGCGAAAATATTTTGTTGAGCCCAACCTACATAGGTAGGAATGATCATCAAAATAAAATAAATCAGAGCTCGAACAGAAAGGTTTAGGTGTTCGTTTTTCCCGCACGCTGTTCGGGAGTGGAATGGTAGAGAGATAGTATGATTGTGGTTCGACGAACCCTCTGCCAAGCACTTAAATGTGAATTGCAGAGTAGTCATGTAGATGTAGAAGAAGTTACATTCAATAAACTGTTGGAGAATACAACACTAATGAAATGCTTTTACAAACGTTGAAATGGGACTTACTTTTTACAATAATCTTACAACTGGCATTGCGCAAACATACCTTCAGTAGTCTTGAGTTTCTCAAAAAAAAAAAAAAAAAAAATCAATAATATTAGTTCCTCTTATGATAATAGTTAGCTGATGTGTCTGTACATTCGTTTATAATATCTTGTAAAGCATAGCTGGTGGCTGGCAGGCACACCGCTCCTCTCAACCTCTCGCTTCAGACCTGCTACCGACTCACTTCACATCTCACTTACTACTAACTTCCTACGAACGCTAAAGTGTGGTCTCTCCCGCCAACAATGCTTTCTGGTGCAGACAATCCCTGCTACCATTACAAAATGTATCAATGCGCGGTATTTCCCGCTTTTTCTTAAAATGTATCCATACGCGGTCTCTCCCGCCCTTTTTAAAATTATATCAATGTGCGGTCTCTCCCGCCAACAATACTTTGGTGCAGACATTCCCTGCTACCACCATTATTTCCAAAATGATAAATATTAATTATTCCTACTTAATCCTATTAATAAAATATAAATATCTTTCATAAATTGTGGTTTGACAATAGACAATAGAAATATACACGTCTTACAAGTGGTTACTGCACGTTGAGTCGATCATAGCCGGTAGTGATGTTAATGTGACTGGACCGTGTGGTTTATCTGGTAGTACAGGCAAAAGTTAAAGTTTGTAGGGAATCGTTTTAGAGTGGATGTATGTTGCAATAATTACGCTGATGTGAAGAGACTTACCCTAGCGTGGAGAGCTACAGCAACCACACTTCGAATTCAAGATCTCAACCGCCAACATATCTGCAAAAAAAGAAGCGTTGTCTTTAGCTGGTTAGTTTATAGAGTTGCCTATACGTCAATCCGAAGACGCCTGTTGCTCGGTAGACAGGGGATGTCAAACCTTGACAAGGTTATAAGCTCCAGAGATATAACACTAGCAACAAAGATCAGTATTGTGAGGGCTATGGTCTTTCCAGTTGTGGTGTATGGATGTGAGACCTGGACCATTAGAAAGGCTGAACGGCGAAGAATTTGCTCCTTCGAATTGTGGTGTTGGAGGAAACTTCTTAGAGCTCCATGGACTGCAAAGAGAAACAACAGATCAATATTGGAGCAAATACAACCAGATTTCTCCCTGGAAGGTCTAATGTTAAAACAAAAGCTGACATACTTTGGACACACAATGCGAAGGCATGCCTCGCTGGAAAAAAAAATAATACTGGGGAAGACTGAAGGAACTAGAAGAAGAGGACAGAGGATTAGATGGATCGATGGCATCACAGAAGCAATGTGTTCCAAATTGGAAGGTCTACGGGAGAAAGTGCAAGACAGGAAAAAGTGGCGTGATTTGGTTCATGGGGTCGCGAAGAGTCGGAACCGACTAAACGAATAGAGAGAGATACGTCAATTACGATTTCCATTTGATTCCATCCATTTCCACAGTTATTAGTTTCAGAGACGATGACTCTAAACTAAATGTGCCAGTAATTACTAAAGTAAACTGGTAAAGCGCAACACAGTGACAGAATTGAAGGGACAGACAGTATCAGAGCAGTGTCACGTGATTCCTTTTAGGCAAGCGGAACTCGTGTGCGACCTGCGAGCAGGCGGCGGGGCAGCAGTCGGCGGAAGAACGCAGACGCCGCGTCCGCTCGCTCGGAGTGCTGCTGTTTTGCGGGGTCGCAGGAAGTCAGGGCAGCAAAACACAGGCCGCTGGCCGCTGGCCGGGGTCGCGCTATCTCTGGCCGCCTGTCGCCACCGCCGTTATGAAGGCCTCCGCCTGCAACCGAGCCCACTTCTGCTCTACAACATGGTCTCGCCGCTGCTCTAGCAAATGAAGGCTCGGCCAATTTAACGTTCACTGTGTAAAACTGGCTGGTTCTTTTAGTCAGATAAGTTTACAACGCGCCTGTTTTGGAGGAGGGTATGCGGGATACCTCTATTGCCTCGGAATATCCTACGACACAGAGCCACCCTTCCCTTACACTACTGTAGTTACGTAACGGAAAATTTCCACGCAAATGACTGATTGTGCCCCTTGGCAGTGAAGATGGAGTTGACATGATATATAATAGAATGAGATTTTCACTCTGCAGCGGAGTGTGCGCTGATATGAAACTTCCTGGCAGATTAAAACTGTGTGCCCGACCGAGACTCGAACTCGGGACCTTTGCCTTTCGCGGGCAGGAAGGTAGGAGACGAGATACTGGCAGAAGTAAAGCTGTGAGACAGGGCGTGAGTCGTGCTTCGGTAGCTCAGTTGGTAGAGCACTTGTCCGCGAAAGGCAAAGGTCCCGAGTTCGAGTCTCGGTCGGGCACACAGTTTTAATCTGCCAGGAAGTTTCATATCAGCGCACACTCCGCTGCAGAGTGAAAATCTCATTCTGGAAACATCCCCCAGGCTGTGGCTAAGCCATGTCTCCGCAATATCCTTTCTTTCAGGAGTGCTAGTTCTGCAAGGTTCGCAGGAGAGCTTCTGTCAAGTTTGGAAGGTAGGAGAGGAGATACTGGCAGAAGTAAAGCTGTGAGACCGGGCGTGAGTCGTGCTTCGGTAGCTCAGATGGTAGAGCACTTGCCCGCGAAAGGCAAAGGTCCCGAGTTCGAGTCTCGGTCGGGCACACAGTTTTAATCTGCCAGGAAGTTTCATAATATGTAATATTTCGAAATAATTTCTATCAAGTCCCACAGAAATGAATGAATGGATAAAGTAAAAGCATCTTCTGGGGTTAAAGATGAGTTTTAAGTACTATACTGAGCCGTAGTAAAATTTGCTGTTTTGAAGAGCGCGCCGCAGCGCGTAGTGTAAAGCAGTAGCCTTCCGTTTCTGGCGGTGGCGCCGCTGTGGCAATCGCAGCTTTGGTGTCTCCCTCTGGTGTGAAAGGGGAAACGTTGCTTGTTCACGTGCATTTAAGGGGCGCTATGAGCTCGTAACGGAGTCAGTCACTCGTGGTCAGTCAGTCGGAGGCAGTTGGTCAGCCAGAGCAGTCAGTCAGTCTGAGTCACCCTCAACCTGAGAAGGGTCAGTCTGTCAGTCTCGGCGAGTCTGGTTAGTTGGGGGTCGGGTCAGTGTGGGACAGTCAGTTTCTGTCTGTTGTCCGGAGTGCTAGTATGTGTTAGGCCGCCAGTCTGCTCCAGTTGTTCAGGGCAATGGTTATTGGCGGTTGGATCGATCGGTTGGTCGGTCGTGCACTGAGACACCAGATGACTTGACCGCCTGGAGCGTCGGCGCATGTGAGGTCGCCACGTGAGTCCAGTGGGCCTCGCCGTATACCAAGGGGAGTGTCTTCGCGGCCGACGAGAGCAACAGGAGTCAACCCACGACGTCGGTCTGGCCGGGGCGAGCTGCGACGCCGTGAGACGGGAGATCGGCGCGCCTTCCTGCGTCCGTTGAAGCAGCTGGCAGCGGACATTTCGGGAGAGCGTTTTGGGGCGTGCTGCGCCAGGTCTTCTCCAGGGACCGCAGTTATTAGAAGCTGAGTGATTAGTGATATGTTGTTTCAGTTACTTGTTCAATTCTACTTGTGTTCTTGGCCAGTCTCTCGTCCACAGCTTGCTCGTTTGTCTCTCGTCCGCATTTGTTAGGCAGTTCGTGTCGGTCGGTCTGTCTGTCGGTCTGCTCTGTCATGTTTGTCGGATTCGGTATTAACGAATTTGTGGCCGTGCGGTTAAAGGCGCTTCAGTCCGGAACCGCGCTGCTGCTACGGTCGCAGGTTCGAATCCTGCCTCGGGCATGGATGTGTGTGATGTCCTTAGGTTAGTTAGGTTTAAGTACTTCTAAGTTCTAGGGGACTGATGACCACAGAAGTTAAGTCCCATAGTGCTCAGAGCCATTTGAACCATTAACGAATTTATAGAATTAAGGTAAAGGTGGTATTCCTGAAATATGTTTTTATCTTGCCTATCAAATTTGCAAGGCGGTATATGTGTAATGTAGAGCATGTTGTACACTTTATGTAAATCTGAATTTCATGGGTTTTATTTAGTCATTTTTATAAAGTTGCCACCCTTCAACCGTAAGAGCCCTTTTAAAAACAATTGCACTTTTGATGGAAAATAAGTTCTTAGTGTGAGTGTTTGTACCATTTCCATCCCTCTTACGGGGTGCATAGTTCATGTGTTTGTGTGAGTTGTTAAACATTTTAGTTTAAAGTAATCTGGTGTATTGCAGATTTGCACCAGCGTAGTCTTTCAGAGGTTGTAGTGAGCGGTCGTGACTACGGCCGTGTTGAAAGGGAGCGGCAAGCTTCTCAGCCCGAAGGCACCTAACGTAAAACAATAAAAAAAAATTTATTCTTCCTCTGAATAATTGTAACTTGATATTTCGAGGGTGCTTTTCTGCTTATAATTTTAAAACTGTTTTGAAAAAGCTTTGAGAATAAAATTCACATTTGTTAAATTGTAACTTGATATTTCGAGGGTGCTTTTCTGCTTATAAATTTTAAATCTGTTTTTGAAAAGGCTTTTATGAATAAAATTTCCATTGACTGACATTTAATTTGTTTCCATCAGTTATTCCTTGGCAACTACTTCCACGCTCACATAGTGTGTTAATGTTCTTGATGAATCGCTAGTAAATAAAGTAAATTCTTTAAGAAAAGATTTTGAAAGTTAAATTCCACGGTTCATGTACATTTATTGCTCCAACAGAAAATGACACTGGAGATGAATCGACATAAACAACATCGATCATGTCCAAGTTACTGTACAACGAAATGAACTGTGTGTACTGATGTACGGTCGACAAAGCTGGGTAGTGGGTGGAAAATTAACTCCTACTCCGATATAAACTGTGATAACGCGGTCTGACCGAAACTAAATCTCTGACAGTGAACTGCAAAGCTCCAAGCTACCGCGAAATGCAAATTGGACAATGACTGCATCTGTTTGAAAGTGCACGTCATCGATGATGAAAATTCATTTGAAAATTTCCTACTGTGCGGAGCTGCAGAATGCTCACCACACTCCCAGCTGGAGTCAGCAATGTAGCGAGCAGCCCACCCCTGTGTCTACTCGAACGGTGAACCATCGTCTCGTTCGAGTCCGGAATCCTCGTCGTCACGCAGTCGAGGGCCTTGGCCGACAACTCAGTGTATCACCCGCTGCAGCCTACGCCCGATTCTTACTCATATCGTGGCCGACTCCCGAATATTGTCTCCATCTCACTACGGTTTACCAAAAAACGCTGTACGTGGAGCACTCTCAAAAAGCTAAAATGACTATTAATAATGCGTCAGCGATTTCTTATGCCAGTCGCAAATACCTCCGCTCTCCATACGGCCTCCTTCCAGAAGTCGGACAAATTCTCCTTTTCCATGCCTATTGATACATGTGACAAGCTGTATGGCTGTGTGTGTGTGTGTGTGTGTGTGTGTGTGTGTGTGTGTGTGTGTGTGTGTGTGTGTGTGTGTGTGTCTGTGTTTTGACTTTACGGGGGCTCAACGGTGTGGTCATCAGAAAATACACGATAAAAAGGAACGAATGTGGATAAAATTGCTAAAATTGTTGCACACACAATCAGGATCAAACCTACAAAACAACACTCATGAACTCACTTGCACCTCACTCACGTTCACTCAGTCTGTCCACACGCCTTAAGACAACGGAGAAAGTGTGGAAGGTGATGCACTATGAATTAAAACACAAGTAAAGCAACAGAGGATCTAAAACAACGGCAAAGGTGATCGGCTGACCACCGACAAAAAACATGGGTAAGCCAATGACCCTGGCAACACATTAAGACTATCTCCCTAAAATCTGAGAAGAATTTTGGACAGTTCACAAAACTTTCAAACTCGAACCACTTTCATTGGAAAGTCACTTAAAATAGAGGACAGCTCTGTAGGTAAATCTGCTGCCACATGCTGGTCTGAAAATAAAAGGCAGTCTAATAAAATATGGCGCACAGAGATCTGTACACCAGAAGCACCACACAATGGAGGCTCCTCTCGCCGCAGCAAGAAGCCATGCGTTATAGGGCTGTGGCCCAAGTGGAGACGAGTAAGGAGGATTTCGACGTGGCTAGAAGGAGGTACGACACAGCCGCGTTATGGGCTCATATGGAGCTTATTGTCTGTCACTTCCGGCCACTCATCTTTCCATCGACGCAGGACTCTGTATCTCAACAGCGAGTCATACATGCAGGGGGATGGCGCACCGAAATAACTGAGGACTGAGACACGCCTTCTTGGCTGCTACATCTACCTTTCCGTTCCCCTCAATACCCATCTGTCCTGGCACCCAGTGGAAAGGCACTTCCTTCCCCAGCCGTTGTAGATGGAGGAGGGCGTCCTGGATATTCTGGACTATTTTGTCTCAGAGAATCGGAACAGACAAGCAATTTAGTACTCGAATCAAGTCTCATCTGCTCCAGTGCCCGCAAGATCGCATATAACTCGGTGTCGTAGACAGTAAAGTCTTGAGGCAGTCGGCACTTGAGGACACGATCAGCGAGAACAACAGAGCAGCCAACGGAGACCCCCTTTTTCGACCCATCCCTTAAAACAGTTGTAAAGTTGGGCTGCTCAGTTAAAATGTCCATAAATAATGTATTAAAAGCGTGCAACATCTGCTGTACTGCACTAAATCTAAAATTACTCTATGCCTCTGCAGTAAGCAGGATGGCAGGCGGGTAAAATCCTGGATACGGGGCTGTACTTGCTCCACACTAAGTGACGCCGGAACATGCCGCACGCGGCTGGCCTTGTTGCTTGTGGACGACTGGAGAAAAGGCGCTGCAGAGTCGTAAGAGCAACAGTATGGTACTCAGGTGAAGATGGAGCTATGACGAACTTACATGCACTGGCCCCGAACGCACGAAATACCTACAAAACTGGAACAAACGTGCCCCGTCCGCTCCTCGAGGCATGACTCAGGCAATACCTTCAGGGTTCTGGGTTTCAGGTCTCTCAGGTGTGGCACCCACGACAATTTGGAGTAAAAAATGAGACCCAGAAACCTCACAGAATCTTTAAAAATTTGTACGTTGTCCCTCATATGAAAGGCAGGTAAAATAAAAACAGAACGAGAACTGTTAAAATGAAAACACAAACACTTACCTGTGGAAAACGGAAAACCAGTCTTTGGAGTGCGCTCTAATCTGCACACTGTAAGTTTCAATTGATAAGATGCTGTTGCAACACTGGAGGAGGAACAGAAAGCAGCAAAACTGTCCACAAATAAGGAGCACTGTACAGGACTCCTTACCGTAGACGTGATACCTTTTACGGAAAACCGGGTAAAACTTAAAACACTGTCCTGAGGGACACCATTCTCCTGCTCAAAATGATCTGTCAGCCTGTCATCAACGTGGAGCTTAAAAAACCGTTGAGACAGGGAAGACCGTATGACGATGGGCGTTGACCACGAAAGCCTCATTGATGAAGATTCTCTAGAATACTGTGTCTCCAAGATCACGGATACTCTTCCACCGTCTTTGTCACTCATTCACTGGAACTCAGCGTACAATGCATTGGACTCGCCCAGAACCAGATGGCCTGACACGCCTGAAATAACGCGTTGGGGCCACTATTCGCTGCGCGATGTCAGAAAACACTTTCACCATTCTGTCACCGTTGAAAGGAAGAAGCAATGCGCCGGGCACATTACGCACTACGTGCTGCTCCAGGAAAAACCCAGTTTAAGTGGATGCATTAGTACTGATTCGACATACAGGGTGTATGGGTATAAGCGCAGACATTTTTATTGGTGACTGAGAACAATGTTCTGAACAACATTACGTCAGTATATACTCAATTTGCAGGTTAATAGCCACCACAAGTAGTATGTTCATAGGTTAGTTTAGTACCTCAAATTAAATGTAACAGCAAGCTATTGATGCATGTTTTCCCCTGGCAAGTTGGTCAGGCGTTGAAGTGTGGACGTGTAGAAGAAACCTGTTAGTCTATACTGACAGGTGTAATCCACTTGGTCATGCAGATACGACCATGAAGAAAACATCGGGTTGTAAGGTTTGTGACGTGTTTATGGGAATATGGTTGGACGCAAAAAAAAAAAAAAAAAAAAAAAAAAAAAAAAATACAACAAACACACGTGTATACATTTTAAGGTACTACATACAGAACGTAACAAAACGTACGGCACAAATTGCAGGACAGGTTCCTCACACGCAGACGAAGAGATTATGTCATATGAACATGAGTAGAGGGACAATCTTCGCGTCACGACACGCTGCATTGTTGCCAAATTTATTCAAGATGGCGGCGATGACTACATCCAAGATGGCGGCATGTAGACTTGGCAAAAGCGCATCACGTCATCCAAGATGGCTGATTTTGGCGAGAAAGGAGGCCAATTGTGCTATTTCCACTAACCTAACCCTCCAGAAAAATGGCGGGAAGTTCGATTCTGGCGGGAAAATAGGCCAATTCGGCTAAGTCCACTAACCTAAGCCTCCAGAAGAAAAAAATGGCGGGAAGTTTGAATTCCAACAGGATAATGCATACTAAACCTTGTTGTTGATGTGGTCTTCAGTCCTGAGACTGGTTTGATGCAGCTCTCCAAGATACCCTATCCTGTGCAAGTTTCTGCATCTCCCAGTACCTACTGCAACCTACATCCTTCTGAATCTGCTTCGTGTATGCATCTCTTGGTCTCCCTCTACGATTTTTACCCTCCATGCCGCCCTCCAATACTAAATTTGTGATCCGTTGATGCCTCAGAACATGTCCTACCAACCTGTCCTTTCTTCTAGTCATGTTGTACCACAAAATCCTCCCCAATTCTGTTCAATACCTCCTCATTAGTTATGTGATCTACCCACCTTATCTTCAGCATTCTTCTGTAGCCTCACATTTCGAAAGCTTCTATTCTCTTCCTGTCCAAACTATTTATCGTCCATGTTTCACTTCCATACATGGCTACACTCCATACAAATACTTTCAGAAACTACTTCCTGACACGATGTTAACAAATTTCTCTTCTTCAGAAACGCTTTCCTTCCCATTGCCAGTCTACATTTTATATCTTCTCTACTTCGACCATCATCAGTTATTTTGCTCCCCAAATAGCAATAATCATCTACTACTTCAAGTGTCTCATTTCCTAATCTAATACCCTCAGCATCATCTGATTTAATTTGACTACATTCCATGATCCTCCTTTTGCTTTTGTTGATGTTCATCTTACATCCTCTTTTCAAGACACCGTCCATGCCGTTCAACTGCTCTTCCAAGTCCTTTGCTGTCTCTGACAGAATTACAATGTCATAGGCGAACCTCAAAAATTTTTTTTTCTTTTCCATGGATTTTAATACCTACTCCGAATTTTTCTTTTGTTTCCTTTACTGCTTGCTCAATATACAGATTGAATAACATTGGGGAAAGACTACAACCCTGTCTCACTCCCTTCCCAACCACTGCTTCCCTTTCATGCCCCTCGACTGTAATAAATGCCATCTGGTTTCTGTACAAATTATAAATAGCCTTTCGCTCCCTGTATTTTACCCTTGCCACCTTTATAATTTGAAAGAGAGTATTCCAGTTAACATTGTCAAAAGCTTTCTCTAAGTCTACAAATGCTAGAAATATAGGTTTGCCTTTCCTTAATCTTTCTTCTAAGATATGTCATAAGGTCAGTATTGCCTCACGTGTTCCAATATTTCTACGGAATCCAAACTGATCTTCCCCGAGGACGGCTTCTACCAGTTTTTCCATTCGTCTGTAAAGAACTGACGTTAGTATTTTGCAGCTGTGACTTATTAAACTGATAGTTCGGTAATTTTCACATCTGTCAACACCTGCTTTCTTTGGGATTGGAATTATTGTATTCTTCTTGACGTCTGAGGGTATTTCGCCTGTCTCATACATTTTGCTCACCAGATGGTAGAGTTTTGTCAGGACTGGCTCTCCCAAGGCCGTCAGTAGTTCTAATGGAATGTTGTCTACTCCCGGGGCCTTGTTTCGACTTAGGTCTTTCAGTGCTCTGTCAAACTCTTCACGCAGTATCGTATCTCCCATTTCATCTTCATCTACATTCTCTTCCATTTCCATAATATTGTCCTCAAGTACATCGCCCCTGTATAGACCCTCTATATACTCCTTCCACCTTTCTGCTTTCCCTTCTTTGGTTAGAACTGAGTTTCCATCTGAGCTCTTGATATTCATACAAGTGGTTCTCTTTTCTCCAAAGGTCTTTTTAATTTTCCTGTAGGCAGTATCTATCTTACCCCTAGTGATATACGCCTCTACATCCTTACATTTGTCCTCTAGCCATCCCTGCTTAGCCATTTTGCACTTCTCTCATTTTTGAGACGTTTGTATTCCTTTTTACCGGCTTCATTTACTGCATTTCTATATTTTCTCCTTTCATCAATTAAATTCAATATTTCCTCTGTTACCCAAGGAGTTCTACTAGCCCTCGCCTTTTTACCTACTTGATCCTCTGCTGCCTTCACTACTTCATCCCTCAGAGTTACCAATTCTTCTTCTACTGTATTTCTTTCCCCCATTGCTGTCAGTTGTTCCCTTATGCTCTCCCTGAAACTCAGTACAACCTCTGGTTTAGTCAGTTTATCCAGGTCCCATCTCTTTAAATTCCCACCTTTTTGCAGTTTCTTCAGTTTTAATCTACAGTTCATAACCAATAGATTGTGCTCAGAGTCTACATCTGCCCCTGGAAATGTCTTACAATACTTGGTTCCTAAATCTCTGTCTTACCATTATACACTCCTGGAAATGGAAAAAAGAACACATTGACACCGGTGTGTCAGACCCACCATACTTGCTCCGGACACTGCGAGAGGGCTGTACAAGCAATGATCACACGCACGGCACAGCGGACACACCAGGAACCGCGGTGTTGGCCGTCGAATGGCGCTAGCTGCGCAGCATTTGTGCACCGCCGCCGTCAGTGTCAGCCAGTTTGCCGTGGCATACGGAGCTCCATCGCAGTCTTTAACACTGGTAGCATGCCGCGACAGCGTGGACGTGAACCGTATGTGCAGTTGACGGACTTTGAGCGAGGGCGTATAGTGGGCATGCGGGAGGCCGGGTGGACGTACCGCCGAATTGCTCAACACGTGGGGCGTGAGGTCTCCACAGTACATCGATGTTGTCGCCAGTGGTCGGCGGAAGGTGCACGTGCCCGTCGACCTGGGACCGGACCGCAGCGACGCACGGATGCACGCCAAGACCGTAGGATCCTACGCAGTGCCGTAGGGGACCGCACCGCCACTTCCCAGCAAATTAGGGACACTGTTGCTCCTGGGGTATCGGCAAGGACCATTCGCAACCGTCTCCATGAAGCTGGGCTACGGTCCCGCACACCGTTAGGCCGTCTTCCACTCACGCCCCAACATCGTGCAGCCCGCCTCCAGTGGTGTCGCGACAGGCGTGAATGGAGGGACGAATGGAGACGTGTCGTCTTCAGCGATGAGAGTCGCTTCTGCCTTGGTGCCAATGATGGTCGTATGCGTGTTTGGCGCCGTGCAGGTGAGCGCCACAATCAGGACTGCATACGACCGAGGCACACAGGGCCAACACCCGGCATCATGGTGTGGGGAGCGATCTCCTACACTGGCCGTACACCACTGGTGATCGTCGAGGGGACACTGAATAGTGCACGGTACATCCAAACCGTCATCGAACCCATCGTTCTACCATTCCTAGACCGGCAAGGGAACTTGCTGTTCCAACAGGACAATGCACGTCCGCATGTATCCCGTGCCACCCAACGTGCTCTAGAAGGTGTAAGTCAACTACCCTGGCCAGCAAGATCTCCGGATCTGTCCCCCATTGAGCATGTTTGGGACTGGATGAAGCGTCGTCTCACGCGGTCTGCACGTCCAGCACGAACGCTGGTCCAACTGAGGCGCCAGGTGGAAATGGCATGGCAAGCCGTTCCACAGGACTACATCCAGCATCTCTACGATCGTCTCCATGGGAGAATAGCAGCCTGCATTGCTGCGAAAGGTGGATATACACTGTACTAGTGCCTACATTGTGCATGCTCTGTTGCCTGTGCCTGTGCCTGTGGTTCTGTCGGTGTGATCATGTGATGTATCTGATCCCAGGAATGTGTCAATAAAGTTTCCCCTTCCTGGGACAATGAATTCACGGTGTTCTTATTTCAATTTCCAGGAGTGTATAATCTATCTGATACCTTTTAGTATCTCCGGGATTCTTCCATGTATACAACCTTCTTTTATGATTCTTGAATCAAGTGTTAGCTGTCATTAAGTAATGCTCTGTGCAAAATTCTACCAGTGGCTTCCTCTTTCATTTCTTCCCTCCAATCCATATTCATCTACTATGTTTCCTTCTCTCCCTTTTCCTACTCTCGAATTCCAGTCACCCATGACTATTAAATTTTCGTCTCCCTTCACTATCTGAATAATTTCTTTTATCTCATCATACATTTCATCAATTTCTTCATCATCTGCAGAGCTAGTTGGCATATACACCTGTACTACTGTAGTAGGCGTGGGCTTCGTGTCTATCTTGGCTGCAATAATACATTCACTATGTTGTTTGTAATAGCTTACCCGCACTCCTATTTTTTTATTCATTATTAAACCTACTCCTGCATTACCCCTATTTGATTTTGTATTTCTAACCCTGTAATCACCTGACCAAAAGTCTTGTTCCTCCTGCCAGCGAACTTCACTAATTCCCACTATATCTAACTTTAACCTATCCATTTCCCTTTTTAAATTTTCTAACCTACCTGCTCGATTAAGGGATCTGACATTCCACCCTCCGATCCGTAGAATGCTAGTTTTCTTTCTCCTGATAACGACGTCCTCTTGAGTAGTCCCCGCCCGGAGATCCAAATGGGGGACAATTTTACCTCCGGAATATTTTACCCAAGAGGACGCCATCATCATTTAACCATACAGTAAAGCTGCATGCCCTCAGGAAAAATTACGGCTGTGTTTTCCCTTTGCTTTCAGCCGTTCGCAGCACCAGCACAGCAGGGCCGTTTAGGTTATTGTTACAGAGCCAGATCAGTCACTCATCCAGACTGTCGCCCCTGCAACTACTGAAAAGGCTGCTGCCCCTCTTCAGGAACCACCACATGTTTGTCTGGCCTCTCAACAGATACCCCTCCGTTGTGGTTGCACCTACGCTACAGCCATCTGTATCGTTGAGGCACGCAAGCCTCCCCACCAATGGCAAGGTCCATGGTTCATTGGGGGGGGGGGGGCTAAACCTTACTTTTCTTTATTATTATTCATTATTATTCATTATCATTTATTAACATTCATTATCATTTATTATTATTTATTATCATTTATTATTATTTATTATCATTTATTATTATTATTTATTATCATTTATTATTATTTATTATTATTGACCAGCCTCCACTGGAAAATTCCATCCAAATTCAAATTCCAACATGTTAATGGCTGCAAAACCTTACTTTTGTTTATTATTCATTATCATTTATTAACATTCATTATCATTCATTATCATTTATTATCATTATCATTTATTATCATTTATTATTATTTATTATTATTATTATTTATTATTATAGGCCTACCTCCACTAGAAAATTGCGCCAAATTCCAACACGATAATGTCTCGAAAACTGTACTTCTATTTATTATTATAATTTACTATTTATTCAAGATGTCCGATTTTCTCGGCGAGAAAGCCATTTTCCTTACATCCATAACAAAAATCTATCACAAGTTCAAATCCCAACACCATAATCGATCACACGTACGAACTTTCTCCATCATTTATCTTTTTTCACTGGTAGCCTATCACAATCACGTCAAATAATAAACTGCACTTATAGTAACGTAAGTCACTTCCTTTGATTTTGTAGGGGGGAAGGGACTGAAGACTATTTCAAGTAGTACGGTCATCACTTGTTCTCCAACACAGTCAGCACACACGTCTTTGATATCGCAGTACAGTCGCCACTAAGTCCGCGCTCCAACTGAATTAGTTCAAATCCTCGCCACCCCCTGGCCGGCACACGGAGACACTGCCGACGCCTGTCACGTGAGGCGGCCGGCCACTCGTGCTAGACCGCCAGTACTCTGGGGGCGAGCCCAGCGATCGCTCCCACGTCGTAAACATGTTTTCGCTGGACACGCTGGAACTTGCCGAGTTTGACGTCACAGCAGTCCCTTGTCTGCTCACCATGTGTATTCGTCGCCTCCGCACGTTTACCGCCAAAATTGTTTGCCTCGGAGCTGAATCACACAATGGTCGGTCGTTCCCTGCCACATTTGACGCCAAAGTTGTTTTCCTGGTCACGTTCAAACCTGGCAATGCCGACCGCTCACCATCCACCACGTGTCCTTGTGCTAGCGAAAACACAGTGCTACATTTTTTGCGGCAAAGTTTGCTCGACAGTGGAATCCGCCATGACCGTTTAACAGCACGTTTGGTCGGCACTAGAATGCTCGCTAATTTACTCTCTCTCGTGCTTGCGCTATAACTGTACAATGACTGCGCCGCCACCCCGCTTACGTCACACATCCTCGATACACGCGACAGACATAGTCTTCTGTAAATACCTAAGTACTTAATTCCATTTCAGTTTTAATCATATTGAATAATTCAATTTACAATTTCATATACATATGCAAAGGTGTTCAACTACCTAATTTCAACTACTTTTCGAGGACCAGACAGCCACCTCTTCCTAGGAACCGGCGCCGAGTTTGAATTCTGTCAGTAAAGAAAGGTCACTTCCGCTTCCTCTACCAACCTAACAAAATTGTTGGAAAGAAAAGGCACTTGTACTAACCTCAGCCACCCGACTGCCACTTCCTCCTAGGGACCAGCGCCAAACGAAGCTCATCACCGCTAAACTAAGCCACCAGCACCCAACATCTTCCTACACGTTTCGGGTAAAAGGACTCACCTTCACTAGGCCCATGGATGGAGGAACCAATTTACTTTATTTAGGAAAGGAGTATACGTATCACACCAACATGTTCCACACGATACAGACCTGCAAAACACTCCTACATAACTCATTTATAATGCTCAGACACACGCTTGCTAATTGTAAACAGTTAAAAATAATGCATAGCACAGCCTACAGACATGCGAACCGCTCGTAAATAATGCAAAACATTTACATCCAAACAGCCAAACAACTCCTAACTTTCGCAAATAATTTCAGTGCATAGGCTGATGGAAGGAGGAACGAGTGTACTTTATTTATTTGGGACGTATCTTTTTGAAACTTTTGCTTCTCAGAGATTTCGATATGTAAGGCTGACCTAAGGCATGTTCTGAACTCCAGTAGTGCACTACACTTGGCAACACAACCACACCCATCAAGATATTCATTCCAATTCAGACCGGTAACTCCTCTGCAGATAAATTTGTCCACTTATTTGTTGACTCACTCACAGTCTGACCAGATTGCAGTTTTTGCGCAAAAACCACTCAGACTGTGCTGTGGTGCTCGGGGAAGTAAGGAAGGACTGCACTCTATTTATTTGGATCCGTTTTATTTAGTCGTGGAGTATATTTGTCACAAAACACCTACACTGATCCGACTGTGGTCATCTGACACGGGCCACAAACGCGTAAACAACTCCTAATTTCACCACACATTAGCAAACAGCTCTTAAATAATTCAGTACACAATATCAGCAGACAAGCTCTGTACTCTTAAATTCTCCAAATAAAGCACCGAACAGTGCACAGACATGCTCGCATAATAGTGCAACAGACGCGCCCAAACACCCCAGCTGCCAAACCGACCAAAAGTCTCTGCTCGGCCTCCCCCCAAACATGACCTAACACCGGAGAAATTGATATCGACTATGCGCCTTAGATTACGCTCCAAGGCAGGCCGCGCGTGCGTGCGGTCGGCGGTGGTGGGAGTTCCAGAGTCTCCAGCCAAGTTCAGTTTCCGAGCGCTCGTGATAGCTGACCAGAAAGGGGACTCTCCTCTGACACATGTCAAAGCTGCATTGTTGTTCTCATGCATACCGCCAGCGTCTCAGGCTGGACCTGCCTTTACGTCTATTGTCAGAATAGCTCATAGCTCGTTGACACACACGATTAACGCGACCGGGAAAACATTTACTACTCACATGCAACCGAGATGGTGACGGAAAACCAATCACTCTGATCTGTGCTGCAGGAGCGTGTAATCATTGAGAACACTCTATTTATTTTTTTCGAACAACTTATTCAACCATACAGTATATCTATCACGTTATCACAAAACACCCACCCAGATGTGCCCTGGGCCATGTTGCACAGCCCACAGACACGCACCCAATTATAATTTCAGTACACACTGTAGCAAACTGCTACTAAATAATTCCTCACACAGATGTGTAGATACGCTCAGTACCCGTAAACTATCCTAATAATGCACAGCAGAGCATGCAGATCCGCTCGCAAAATAACTCACCCTGCCCACAGGATCGTGAAGTCACCCATCCGTCTTATTTCAGATCTCGCACAGCCCCTGCTCGGCTTCCGCAAGCGTGAGTTGGCGCGGTCAACGCGCTCGTCAGCGGTCAAAGCACACACACACGTCCGTCGAGGACCGAGATCCGTCACAATCCCGAGCCGCGACCACCGAACGCGGGTGAAAGTCAACTTTATATCAACGTAGCATAATTCCAAAGCGCAGCCTCCGTACGCAAGACACATCATAGCAGCACATGTATTTACCTCCTATGACACAGTAGCACACTGCGCATTGCTCCTGACACGACATTACACGGCCCTTTAACTAAACATAACTACACATCCCTGCTCTCGCCTCATCGCGTGACCAGCCATCTAAAACCTTCTCAATATTATTCTTACTTTACAACATTTTTTTTTTAAATTAAGATCTAATTTACACCTCCCACTGCACCTAACCTCACACCCGTCCCACTATCAACATATGCAAACGTCCTCAACCCTATCTTGACACTCATATATCACCCCACAAACCATGTCCATCAATCAATTTACCATTCTCATCCCCTCTTTTCGAATTACAAACGTAGCCTCTATCTAAATACCAATCAACTCATCTTTCTCGCACTTTCAACAGTAAAATTAATTTTACACACACCCAGAAATACCAAACGCAATTAAAGAGTCAATCTTTTATAGAGAGCATCAAGCACATACGACACTCACGCCAGTATTCAAAGCCTGGTCCATATTTACTACCTCCACCTTGAATTAAATATTATTACCATTGCCACAACATTCTGCCAGCGCTCGATTTGTACCTATTTTTCCGCTCTTAACTGTTATCACTAGCAGTCGAATATCACTATCTATAGATTGCATAAATTTCCACATAAAAAAAATCTCGCCCTGCCGTTTAGAGACTCCTATATCTGAACACATAGCATCATTCAACTATCACTTGCTCTTATCTAATAACTCATCCATTAGGTCTGTGGGCAAGGGCTCCCCTTTCTTTCTTTCTTTCTTTCAGCAGCAGACAGCTATTTTTTTACAGTGGTAGCTAAATTGCGCCATCAACTTAACATCACCATTCGCGAAACATATCTTCAAATACGTAAACACCCTTACTCAATCACACAGCGGTCCCGCTGAGGGTATGACCTTCAATATTAGTTCTTAATCCAATAACCACCGAAACAAGTACTAAATGCTCAAGCTAACCCCATAGCGCCTTACAAAGGGAGTATCCGAGCGCCGCCTGCGGCATGTCAAAGCCACATAGCTGTCCGTCTAAACAGCCGTCCACTCAGCCCAGGACCAGAATGCTGATGTGGGCTTTCCCTATACCTGCTCTCCAGCTATTGTCTAAGACATACAGTGCACAAATGGATTTCCGAATAGCGCAGATCTCTATCTCCCCCTTGCGTCTCCAACAGGACATGTAAACAGTGTCTCCCCCAGCCAGCGAACCCGACATTATTCACCCTTCGCTGACAATTTCCACTCACAAATCTTAAACACTCGCATATATAAAACCATATTCACTCCTGCCAAAATTCACTTAATAATAAAAAAAGCATTCTCCCTTTCTAAGCATAGATGAGTATGCATTTATCTTCACCCATCTGATCTCTGCAATTTAAGTCGGAGAAAGACATATCTATTACCTTCTGCAACCTGTCTATAAACAGAACGATCTCAGTTACTACAACAGGACCTTGTTTTGACCATTCGCCGGAAATGCGCCCAATGTTGTACGCCTCAAACTAGGTACAAGTACAACACATCCTCAACACTCTATCATCTTTATCATCTACCAACAAACAGCGAAAAAGTCACGAAGGCACCAATGCGATCCACCTCCAGTGCGGACAAACAGAATTCACAATACTCTCCCCGAATAACTCAGAGTGCGACCATCCAAGAATTCCTAACAGCTCGCCAAGTGCGACACCTCAAACTCTCATAGGAAACTATACCTTGCACCTTGTAAATCATGTTCTTACAGTCGATAGCATAACATTGAATGATTTTAAATAAAGGACAGCCACAACACAAGGAAACTAGAAGAGCCTGGTGGCGTTGTAGCGACTTCCCTCGAAAGTGATTGACCACCTCTACATTTAAACTCATATGTCGCAGTGACTGAAGAGTTTATAACTCTGCGTTCCATTTCTAGTGATTGGTCATTTTTGCACACAAGTACGGGATCACCGTTTTCGGTGCTAGCAACCCCAGAAGTTGCGGTCCATCAAACAATATTTGTACCCCAACTCAAGCAAGCACTGTCATTCAATCTTTATGTTGTACCCAATGGACAGATGCGATGGATAAGACACCACCGATCCACTATAATATTATCCATCACAGCTGATATCGCGAAAAATTTTACAGTAACTCCAACACTGGCCAATCATGTGACAGCTTGTTTTCTTAATTTCAGTATCATAGCTAAACCATACATCCTCTACGTTGCAAGTATCATTGCGAACATTCATAGATGACTGCTCAGCACATCCATTCACACTTAATTCTCGAACACATAAAGACGATCAAATTATACCAGACAACGCTATACACATTTCTAAGATCTCGTGCATAGTACTCGATCAATCTCTCTGCGTACGGCGGTTTTCCGTCACCATCTCGGTTGCATGTGAGTAGTAAATGTTTTCCCAGTCGCGTTAATCGTGTGTGTCAACGAGCTATGAGAACAGTCCCGGTTAGCAGCCGATATGTTTAGTTCTCGGAATAGCGCGGGAAACGCGTTCTACGAAATAACGCCTAACCAGAGAATAGACGCGGACTAACTGAACTGGTGATTCTGGCTAGGTTAGTGAAGTTAACCGGAGAATAAATTTCGACAATGGCAGGAACAGCTGCAGAATTAGTGATGACAGGATTGTTCGTTAAACGAGGAAGAAGACACAGGGACATCATACAAATTATATGGAAGAATATAAAAATTCCATACTACTACGTTTCGATCTCATGCTTGAGAAACTAAAGCGTATGAATGAAATGTGGAACTATTTCCTAAGATAAAACTTTTTTTCCGTAGACCTAATGAGCACTTGTTACTGGTACTTCCTGAATTATATTCTGTCGTGTTATTTATGTAAATGAGATATACATAAAACTGACCATTTGTGTCAAAACAGTTTCGCTTATTTGGCCTGTGTTACAATTGCTGTAATATTAGAAAGACCTATTTCATTTTATCTAACAGACAGTGTCGAAACAGACGTAATTAAATAGAGAAACCGCACCAGTCTGCGTACCATTCAAATTACCAGATTTTTCACCATTAGACATCGACATTTTGATTTTTCATGTAGAAAAACGTTTCACGAACTTTGATGAGGTAATCGATTCTTTCGCAGAAGGGAAAGCACGCCGCTTAAATCTGTAGCAAAATTAGAGAGAGGCAAAAAATACTAGGACCTAAGTATTGAAGAAATTTGTACTGTCTTGCTTGACTCTTGTCTTTACTGGTCTTAAATTTCATATATTTAATTTTACGTCGCACAAAAGAGAAAGTTATTAGTTAATAGGCAATAAAGAGTGCAAATTTTCTGAAGAGTTCCTGTTCTCCTGGTCACAAATAATCCCACCCAGTATTAATTGTGAGTTTTTTAAGAGTGATAGGACGTCAAACCAGCCGACCGAGAGCAGGATAGACACCACAGGACATTTTAATTTCCATTGACCTGAATATAGGTTTGATGGCTTCCACAAAATATACAGATTTGAATTCCACAGAGACGTATGCCGTGTGAAGAATTTGGCACTGCACTTTGGCCCACGGGCGTGACTCTGCACTTTGGCACAGTTAAGACCAATACATTTCCTTGAACATATATGTTTTATATATCAAAATCTTCAGAAAAATATGCGCTACAAAATGAGCAAACATTTGAAAATTCGATTTTTTTTAATTTTGGATGTCGTATCTCAAACGCTTGAGGGGACGGGGCGGAGGGGTGGGGGGAGGATGCCACTATCAAGTTCCTGACCCGGTTCGGAAACATCGCAGGTTCGCGGCTACAGGTAACATCAATTGTTCCAACGATCAGTACAACCGTTGCAAGAACACACGTTACTACATAGAGTCAATCACAGACTTGGCTCGTGCAACGGCAGTGCACACAAATCAGAGATGGCAGATGCCCATTTCATATATGGATTCAAATGGTTCAAATGGCTCTGAGCACTATGGGACTCAACTGCTGAGGTCATTAGTCCCCTAGAACTTAGAACTAGTTAAACCTAACTAACCTAAGGACATCACAAACATCCATGCCCGAGGCAGGATTCGAACCTGCGACCGTAGCGGTCTTGCGGTTCCAGACTGCAGCGCCTTTAACCGCACGGCCACTTCGGCCGGCATATATATGGATTAGCTGACGGCAATGGCACACGCGTTCGCCGTTCGTACCGGGAGAGATTTCTGACAGCAAAACATTTGAAGCCATTGATCGTCTTGTTAGGGAAGATGGGGTATTTAATCCCGATACTCGCGCCTTGGAGTGGCCTAGAAGGAGGAGGACACTGCAACGGGAGGCGACAATTCTTCATGCAGCTGACGAGGACCCTAGTCTCAGTACATTTAGCTGCAACACTTAATGCTGACCTGCGAGTATTATAAGAAGACCAGCTGCATCCATACAATTTACAGAATGTGCAGGCACTATCAGTAGCTTATTTTCCTAAATGGCTACTCTTCTACAAATGCTTTATTCAGCTGTGTGTCAACTCTAGCCGCGCGGGATTAGCCGAGCGGTCTGAGGCGCTGCAGTCATGGACTGTGCAGCTGGTCGCGGCGGAGGTTCGAGTCCTCCCTCGGGCATGGGTGTGTCTGTTTGTCCTTAGGATAATTTAGGTTAAGTGGTGTGTAAGCTGAGGGACTGATGACCTTAGTAGTTAAGTTCCATAGGATTTCACACAAATTTGAACATTTTTGTCAACCCTAATTTTAATGCAGCGGTGCAGGTCACAGTTGAGGGACCGTTTCAAAGAGACCAGACTGTAAATTTTCACAATCAGTATCTTTGGGCAGACGTCAATCCTCACGCAACTTTTGAAGCAAGTCATCAAAAAAGATATTCTGTCAATGTTCGGGCTGGCTTTGTTGGTGACAGTTTAGTAGGATCTCACATTCTTCCAACCAGGATCAACGGACGAAGTTATCGTAATTTCGTAGAGAATATTCTACCTGATTGCTTAGAAGACGTGCCTTAAGCTGTGCGACGGAACATGTACTTCCTACACGAAGGAGGACCTCCTCATTTTAGTTTTAATATTCGTCGGCTTCTAAATAACAGATTTCGTTACAGATGAACAGGTAGAGATGGACCAATTGCCTGGCTTCCACGCTCTCCGGACCTAAGCTCAATGGACTTTTATGTGTGGGGGCATTTGAAAGCTCTGGTGTATGGAACCTCAACACAAGACGCTCAGAGTCTCCGTGCCCGTGTTATGGAAGGTTGCAAAACCATACGCAGTACTGCAGGAATACGTCAGCGCATCCGAGACACACAACGACGGCCGTTTGATGCATGTATCAGTGCCCACGGAGGGCATACTGAACACCTCCTGTGAGAAAGAGTTTCTTGTGCTATAGTGCTGCATTCTGTTCGTGTCTGTTTCCCATGATCAATGAGTTAGAAAAAATGAGTTGTAACTTGGAAACAGTGTTTCCAGACCTATGTTCACACAACACAATTTCTTCGCCTACGTGTGAGGAATCCGTCCTACAATTTGTGCCGTAAATATTTGTTACACCCTGTATAAAAATATCTACAATAACACTCGTCATATCCTCTATCCCAGTAGATGTACCTCGTAAAATTGCAACTAAATTTCACAGTGAATATTTACACTACCGACCATTACAATTGCTACACCAAGAAGAAATGCAGATGATAAACGGGTATTCATTGGACAAATATATTATACTAGAACTGACATGTGATTACATTTTCACGCAATTTATGTGCATAGAGCCTGAGAAATCACTACCCAGAACAACCATCTCTGGCCGTAATAACGGCCTTGATACGCCTGGGCATTGAGTCAAACGGATGGTCGAACATTTTCTGTATCCAGAAAGGCCCGTACAGGACCTTCAACATGCGGTCGTGCATTATTCTGCTGAAATGTAGGGTTTCGCAGGGATCGAATGAAGGGTAGAGCCACGGGTCGTAACAGATCTGAAATGTAACATCCACTGTTCAAAGTGCCGTCAATGCGAACAAGAGGTGACCGAGACGTTTAACCAATGGCACCCCACACCATCACGCCGGGTGATACGCCAGCATGCCGATGACGAATACACGCTTCCAATGTGCGTTCACCGCGATGTGGCAAAACACGGATGCGACCATCATGATGCTGTAAACATAGCCTGGATTCATCCGAAAAAATGAAGTTTTGCCATTCGTGCACCCAGCTTCGTCGTCGAGTACACCATCGCAGGCGCTCCTGTCTGTGATGCAGGGTCAAGGATAACCGCAGCCATGGTCTCCGAGCTGATAGTCCATTGTGCTGCAAACGTTGTCGAACTGTTTGTGCAGATGGTTGTTGTCTTGCAAAAGTCCCCATCTGTTGACTCAGGGATCGAGACGTGGCTGCTCGATCCGATGCACCCATGCGGATAAGATGCCTGTCATCTCGACTGCTAGTGATACGAGGCCGTTGGGACCCAGCACAGCGTTTCGTATTACCCTCCTCAACCCACCGATTCCATATTTTGCTAACAGTCATTGGATCTCGACCAACGAGAGCAGCAATGTCGCGATACGATAAACCGCAATCCCGATAGGCTACAATGTGACCTTTATCAAAGTCGGAAACGTGATGGTACGCATTTCTACTCCTTACACGAGGCATCACAACAACGTTTCACCAGGCAACGCCGGTCAACTGCTGTTTGTGTATGAGAAATCGATCGGAAACTTTCCTCATGTCAGCACGTTGTAGGTGTCGCCACCAGGGCCAACCTTGTGTGAATGCTCTGAAAAGCTAATCATTTGCATATCACAGCATCTTCTTCCTGTCGGTTAAATTTCGCGTCTGTAGCACGTCATCTTCGTGGTGTAGCAATTTTAATGGCCAGTAGTGTACATTACCATCGCAACCTGCCTAATTAATAGTTATTCCACAAATGATTCGTGGCATGTGTGACGCTGCGAATCTATTAGCGCCAGCTGAAATTCGTGCTTTTCCTGGTGTTGCTGCAGTAAACAAACGCCCCCCCTCGTTGCAAATGGAGCGAGTGATTCTTTTGAAATCGTAACGGCGAGTTCACACGCGCGCCTGTGTGTGTGCGTGCGTGCGAAGAACAATTATATGGAAGCGCGCTCTCAGCGAGGCGGCGCGCCAGAGTAAATAAACAAGCGCCACTTTGTCCCGCTATCGACACTGCGGACGGCCGGGCGAATTACATACCTGTACATACATACACGTAGACACAGGCACGCGTGGCTGGGGGCGAGGCGCAGTTTGTCGCTGCGAGCTGCACGTAATGGCGTGATGCCTGGGCGGTCGCACGCTGCGAACCGTCGCCTTCGTGTTGTCCCACAACGATCGAACAGCGGTGCAACGAGTGTGCGTCGCTGCAAAAAGCTGTCGGCATTGCAAACTACAGTGATGGCAATTAAAACTGCGATACCAGGAAGCGAATAACGTCATTTTACTTACTTTTGAAGAACACGCAAAGCTGCTGCACATGGAGCAACTTCGACTCTGTCCCGGTTGGGAATCGAGGCGAACTCAGCCATGAGAACAACAGTGGGTACCTGATTACATGCTGCTACTCAAAAAATGGTTCAAATGGCTCTGAGAACTATGGGACTCAACTGCTGTGGTTATCAATCCCCTAGAACTTAGAACTACTTAAACCTAACTAACCTAAGGACATCACACACATCCATGCCCGAGGCAGAATTCGAACCTGCGACCGTAGCAGTCGCACGGTTCCGGACTGCGCGCCTAGAACCGCGAGACCACCGCGGCCGGCTCATGCTGCCATGCTGCTACTCCCTCCACATTCTGTCACTACATAATTTTACCAGAATCCAACACTCTGGTATCTGTTTCCGCCATGACGTTTACCACTCCTACCAGATGTAACTCACGCCCTGTCCTGCCCCAAATCAAGGCTCTTTCTTCTCTTTCTACCCTCTTGCACTCCTTCCTCAACGTATGTCTGCCTACGACCCACTCTCCCACGTCGCATTCATTCCCAAACACAAACCCTCCTGGTCCACTGATACACCACACTTTACGTCACCAGAGCTGCCCCTTCCCCAAATTACATTTTCCAGTCACATTAATGTGATCACCGCCTACGTTCGACGTCACCGTGCAGTAACCAGTCACAGACGGCAGGTGGCAGCACCAGCAGTGGTGGCCATGTAATGCTTGCCGAGGGATGCGGAAAACACTGCAGACGTCCACATAACGCAGCCGCGTGACGTCGACACTGACGCTGTATCAATTGACACTTCTTAATCATAGTACATTTACTTCCAACGATCTCTGATTCTTCACATACATCATTAGCATGGTAAGCGATTTGAAAAGAGTAAGTTAGGAGACTGTACCTTCTTTCACAGCTACATGATAGTGCTGTAAACGGATTGATATAGGGGACAGCCGGTCAATGTGGCCTTGGCCGGCAAAGTGCCGTGGGGTCCTGTGGGTATGAGGTGCTGGCATGGCGCGGGAAATGTTTTAACTTATTCTCCCTAGAGAGCGCAGTCACCTGATGAAGCCTAGCCATCCTGCTGCGGCGTTGTTGGGGTTGTTTGGGGAAGGAGACCAAACAGCGAGGTCATCGGTCTCATCGGATTGGGGAAGGACGGGGAAGGAAGTCGGCCGCGCCCTTTCAAAGGAACCATCCCGGCATTTGCCTGGAGCGATTTAGCGAAATCACGGAAAACCTAAATCAGGATGGCCGGACGCGGGATTGAACCGTCGTCTTCCCGAATGCGAGTCCAGTGTCTAACCCATCCTGCTGCGTCGTTCCTTGTAACTATAATTATTCTTTTTTTGGATTTCAGATATTCTTATGAAAGGTAAGTGGCCATTTGTCTATTTATTGCAGAGAGATAATGTGACTTACGTCTGCTTATGAAATTGTGTTGAAAACGTCATATCTTGACTACTTAACTCTACTTTAGTTATTCAAAGTTCGGTCATGTTATTGAAGGGTACACAGCTTTTGTGTAAAGGCATCGATACTGCCAAAGTGGCCATCTCGGCGGTGAGTTCTGGCCACGTAAAAGCAGCGGCCCTAAAGAGGACTCCGTGGCGATTCTTACAGCAAGTTCACGTAACAGTGACCTAGAAGAGAAAAATAAAGATAGAGAAGAAAAAAAAGTAAAAAAGGGAAAAACTCGAAGCAGCCCAAGAGAAGAAAGGCAATGAAAAGAAAATTGCGAAGAGCAGGAAATCCAGCCATAGAAGACCTCTTTTTAAGGTCAATGACGAAGGCAGAGAGTACATGTGTTGCGAAGACAAATATTCGAATTCGAGGCCAGATGAGCGATCGATATAGTGCCAGTTTTGCTCCCTGTGGACCCACGAAGTCTGTACAAGAGATGAGGAACACAGTTTGACTTTTATTTTTGAAAAGCGAAATTCTAATCATGCTTCATCATAAAATATATTTAATTCTTTGTTAAAACAATTTTTTACCCCTTATTTTTTCGTTTAAACGTAAGTGGGCACTTTGCTTACTCATGTCGGGCAAAGTGGGCATTTTACCACTTTGTGAAAATGGAAATGTTTACTTAATTTCATTTTAGCGTAATTAAACTATTCGATATTATACTTCAGTATATGCATTTCTGTGCATTTTCCTCTATTGCTACTCAGCTACCTTCGCCAGGCCATTCTGCCCAGCTGTCCTCTACACTTATTAGTATACTTTTCACACGCTCTCGAATATATAAGGTTCTAATTATTTGTAATTTTTTGAAATATTTTCCTTGACGCCTGTAGTGGAACTTTAATGACAGAAATATCTAGCTTATGTTAAATTTCTGACGATTACATGGTTTTATCGTTTACACTGAAGCTGTTATGTCCACGATTTAAGAGTACTATGATACTCCTCATTTACATTTTTAATTTGGCTACTTACGATTATTTCGACACAGATCATTTGTCTCCGAACAAAATTGTACTAATATAACTCATCACTTTGAATAGTTCAATAATAATTTTTCTCTTCTCAATGCTCTAATTTACACCGATTGTAGCTCTGTACAACATACAATTCAAACTTCACAAATAATGGTTCCTATAAACTCAGAGGCTATTAAAACCAAAAAGTTATATTAGCGATCACCTTTCTACCTAGTATTGAAAAATTTGTCTTAGTCAGAAATGGATTCAACATTGTATATATCTGCAGTTTTCTGAACGTCATATTTTGACGATTTGATACAAAATATCATTTCCACTGTTCTTTTGTACATTTCCAAACTGTTAAGACTGGTTACTGGAAATAAACCAGAATAATTAGATGTTTATTTGACACTACAATAGTGAAGCGATAGTCACAGTGCACAAAATTTTTCTTTAAACATTTTTATTTTTTAAAGAAGAATTTTATGTACTGTGACTATCGCTTCCCTATTGTAGTGTCAAATAAACTTTTAAGTTCTATAATGGTCATACTCCTTACAACAATTATGCCGAAATACAGAAGAATAATTATAATTTAATTAATTCTGCATAAAACAGCAGACCACCTGAAGTTTAAACAACAAAACTGATTTGAAATTGCACCTGCATTAAAATTATCTGATTGTAAGTAAGAACAAGTGCATCTCTGTTACCATACACAACTTTGGGAAGGTACTTATAAATTTAAAATATTAATATTTAAAACTGAAAAAAACTGTAAGATTCTCAGTTGTCGAGAGTGTTATCTTTCAAGCTCAAGACCCGTGCAAATAATTAATAGTAGCTGGTTTGTAGACTTTGGAAACAAACGCATATAAGTCGCATTCGTGTTTTTGCACAATATTGCAGAAGCAATCCGTAATTTCGTGTCAAGATGTACGAAATCATAAACGTTCATAAAATCGAAAGTGAACTAGTAAAAAAAACGCTATTAACGAGTTATTTATAAATGGAGTTGAATTTGCAAAATCCCAAACCATTAGAGGAAATGACCATAACCAGGACAACTAAATACTCAGTAGCTACTATTTTGTTAGTTTCATACAACTCATTTAGATGATTCTTCAGGCTTTTTAAAGTCATATGCAAGACAATGCTATGATTCCTACTGTATTCGCAGAAAAGCATTATTAAGCTGCTGGGAAAAATTAGCTAAAATGGGTGGGGGGAGGGGGGGGGCCTGGAACCCCTATAGTCTAAATCAAATTACATACGACCTAGCTGCGTTGCAGTGAAACTGAAATATATTTTAATTTTCAATCATACGACGAAAAGGCTCAGAACAGTTCTCGCTTGCAGTTGAATTTAGTGTAAGTGCTGCCGTTTATTGTTTTTGTGCTGTGTGCTGTTGTGATAGTTTCTAATTAATGATAAGTTTTTAACAAGGAAGAAGAGAAAAATCATTTTGATTCGTCCAGTAGCATTATGGAAAGTTATGTACGCAACACTATAACAGCCTAATTACCTACCCACAGTAGTTTAATGTTAGCAATGGAGTCGTTATTTGGAGACTAATACAACTTGGAGTTGGAATATTTCAATATTTCACAAGGCAGTGGAGCGGTAAACATTATTACAAATAATATTAAATTAAATACTATGCTTGAAAACATACTAGGATTTGTCCGTGTTGCCAAATAGTCACTTCGATCAACAAAAATATCGTCCAAACGACGATGGTTACATTTCTTTAAAACAATTGCTGAAAATTCTATCGTTAGTACCCCAATTGGCAAAGTATCGTCCAACTTGATCACCTGGGGGGGTACTCAGTTATGAAAACCAGTTCAGAAATGGGATGGTGCAGAAGGTTTTTTTGAGAGCGGAAAGGGTGTTCGTTTCTAAAATATTTTTTCAGTGGTCTGCTTGAAATCGTCGCAGCGAATTGCACCCTGAGCCGTTCGCCCCCCCCCCCCCTCCAAGGCACGCACAATTAAATCTTAAAATACGCATACATTCATGAATTATCAAATGACCAACCAAACACGAGCAATTAAAGGAAAAACAAGTCATATCAGAATTATATATTTTGTTGTGATTCATTTTATTTTATTTTGAAACAATGTACAACAACCAATTTTACCCAGATTCTCCACCAACGGTGGTAGCTCTGTGCATTGAGGCATTCAGCTATCAATCCCTGGATTTGGAGGCGAGGTGATTCGAATCCATCCGCCAGAAATCTTGAAACTGGTTTTCTGTGGTTTCCCATTTTCACCTTAGGCAAATACCTTGATTAATCCAGCACGATAGGCCACAGCCAATTTCTTTTGGATTCCGTTCTTTGGTAAAAGATTCCAGTTCTCTTAAAGATTCTTAAATGAAAAAATCTGCATCAAAGACGAGCCGAACATCTCTTCCAAGGAGGTATCGATACATCATGCCTTCACGTTTTACTACAATAACTATGTTCTACTCTGGAATGTCACATTTGTAATATCCTTGGAAGAGTGAGTCCAACCAACACCACTCTCATTTATTTGTAAATAAACATCATACAAATGACAATGTATGTTGTACATCGTAGAGGACTCTACTGTAGGCTAGAGGGATAGAATGTATAACCTAATTATCATGGACTAATAAAAACTGGTTTATGAAGTCGCACACATTATAGACGTAACTGAAATCAAGGTATGAATCAAATTTAAGAGCCCAAAAGTGTAGGTCACAATATCTACGTATCCCATTTTGATTAATATACAAATTTGGTTGCTATAATGTCAAGTTGACTGTTGAAATAAATTTTTAAAAAGTTCTTGAGGTTCGCCGATGCCACTGTAATTCTGTCAGAGACAGCAAATGACTTGGAAGAGCAGTTGGACGGAATGGATAGTGTCTTGAAGGGAGGATATAAGATCAACACAGACAAAAGCAAAACGAGGATAATGGAATGTAGTCGAATTAAGTCGGGTGATGCTGAGGGAATTAGATTAGGAAATGAGACACTTAAAGTAGTAAAGGAGTTTCGCTATTTAGGGAGCAAAATAACTGATGATGGTCGAAGTAGAGAAGATATAAAATGTAGACTGGCAATGGCAAGGAAAGCATTTCTGAAGAAGAAAAATTTGTTAACATCGAGTATAGATTTAAGTGTCAGGAAGCCGTTTCTGAAAGTATTTGTGTGGAGTGTAGCCATGTATGGAAGTGAAACATGGACGATAAATAGTTTGGACAAAAAGAGAATAGAATCTTTCGAAATGTGGTGCTACAGAAGAATGCTGAAGATTAGATGGGTAGATCACATAACTAATGAGGAAGTATTGAATAGAATTGGGGAGAAGAGAAGTTTGTGGTTTGTGGCACAACTTGACTAGAGGAAGGGATCGGTTGGTAGGACATGTTCTGAGGCATCAAGGGATTACCAATTTAGTATTGGAGGGCAGCGTGGAGGGCAAAAATCGTAGAGGGAGACCAAGAGATGAATACACTAAGCAGATTCAGAAGGATGTAGGTTGCAGTAAGTACTGGGAGATGAAGAAGCTTGCACAGGAGACCATGGAGAGCTGCATCAAACCAGTCTCAGGACTGAAGACCACAACAACAACTTGATAACATAAGTAAATTGAAGATTTTTAATAAAATGCAAGATACTTTCATTAAATTTGAGACTGAATTGGGGAACCTGGGATGCTATGATGTGCTGAAGGAATTCTGTTTTGGTTTCAGATAAGCCATAAATTTAAATAGAATATTGTTGTAGCGGAAAAGTAGCTATTGCCAAAAGAGAGAGATGAATTATTCAACCCAAAGTTAAGATCCCTCTGCTGTGTGGTAGTGAAACTTATATAGTGGAAGACAGCTGAGTCTTTTTTTTAGCAAAGATGTAATGCAATATATTAGAATGTTAATTCATTTGCAACAGAGAGAAATCATCATGTTATCATATTCCTAAATACAGACATATTTAATTGTGCATTTGGGTATTTCTCAGCTATGAGTATGTGTGTGTGTGTGTGTGTGTGTGTGTGTGTGTGTGTGTTTGTGTGTTTTTTATACTTTTTTACGAAAAGCTTTTCTTGCTTACATTTATAGAAAAATATTATTGTAAGAAGGCTTCGCAACAGCAAATTATGTACATAAAATTTAAAAAAATAAATAAATATGTTTTCGGAATAAATGAAAAACATAAGCATTTTTAAGGACCTCTTTAACAAATCGGACCTTCCGTTTGGCAAAATCCTGGCAACTTCCTTTCCTGCTGGCAAGTAAAATTATGATTTCAATACTTGTTCTTTATGTTAAAGATAAATGCTTGGAAGGGAGAAGTACGAAGCCTGTTAGACATCCAACTGGAACCGATAGTTGCCTTACTGAACGTCACTTGGAGTAATTTTCACCAAGGTGGACCCACAATATCGGCAGATAACAACTATTTATCTGTTACTACGCGCTGGCGGATTTTGTCGCGTGTTTTCTTCCGGCAGTGAGTCAGCGGTGCACACCGTGGCCCCCAGGGAGCAGGGATGCGCAGTTGTTTGCACTAGCGCGCTGTTTGCTGCGTAAAACTTTGATGGCGGCACTCGCTCTGATTGGGCACGCCTCGCCGTCGCGCGCATGCGCTTGGCGCTGCATAATTCAGCTGCGGCGCGCGGCGCGTTTCAGATTTTCCAACAACTGTCACCACCAAAACTTGTCG
Source organism: Schistocerca nitens (assembly GCF_023898315.1). NCBI lineage: Eukaryota > Metazoa > Arthropoda > Insecta > Orthoptera > Acrididae > Schistocerca > Schistocerca nitens. Next base: position 493,161,856 of record NC_064622.1, read on the forward strand.
CTGCTTCAATGTATGTGCGAAGTAACACATAATAAATCCTATATAACATAGAGTTTGACAATGTACGGATACTGATGACAATTGTTTCATGTTTCATTTATTTTTTTGGCCTATGAACTGGAAATTTGAGTGATGTCGCAACTTTACGAGAAGAAGCACGTCAGGAATTAAAACAGTTAGGAATTTTGAAGAACTGGTCTACACATTTGGCGCCGAGTTTGAGACACGTGATTCTGAGGCTCGGAAACAGACTGAGCAGAATTATTTCTTTTATATCTGTATTTTCAAGAATTTTGTGCACCCAATTAACTAGTCGCATCTCTTTCTTTTAAGTCGTTACTTTTATACCATAATGGTTTCATTTAAGATGAAACTCAAACACTGTACTTCGATTTTAGTATATGAAGTGTAAAAAGAAGGATATCGATTGTACCTCCAAATTATTAACAATACATAAATTATTCATTAGAAATTTAAAATGGCCATAACTCTTTCCAGCTATTGTGTATTTGATATAATTCTACTTTCCGGTTTTTGCTTTGAGAGGAGCAAACATTAATTATGTCATTGAAGTCAAGTTTAGCAGTCGTGTAGCATTCTGTCGAAAAGATAGCTAAATTTGGCGATCTACTTCCAAGTATAAACCATATTATGTAATGGCTTATCATCTTTAATTTACTTAAAATTTGTTTACAAGACGTTGTAGTCACTAGCATGGTCGAAAAATTCCAAAAGTTAGTTCTGTGTTTGTAGAAGCATCTCTTAAACCACACACTGGAAATATCTTTCAAATGTCCAACTGTGTCGATGCTCTTCGTTAGTTTTTTTCACGGTGAACTGTAAAGAAGCTATATGGTTAACTGGTTCCGTGATATGTCATTACTATGGTTTCCACGGAAATCATATGGACACTTTTAAAAATAATATACAGAGCTTTCATTTATGGCATTTCCTAACAATAAATTAAAGTTCAATGAGCTGAAATTATATCAGCGAGATGCGTTTTCCATTTCACAGATTATTCTATAAATCACTTTGAAGCAGTAAAGCACAAAATAATAGTTTCTTAATACAGATCAAAGTGTGGCTCACATTCAGCCATCGCTCTGGCCATGCTCTTCACTTTTCTCTATCCTTTAACAATACATCTACTGTTTATGGTTTCGAAATTAATTCTATGGCTGCAAATTCCTTGACATAGACTGTATTAGGATAATATCTAGTATCCGATGACTACATGTGAGAATTAGTGCCGAACAAGGATTGGAACCTGGATTTTCTGCTTATCATAGAAACTGATTTTCCTGACAAGTGATATTTTTCATAGGGCTCTTGAATCCCAATGATTCTAGGTCTCAGCTCATGATGATTTCCTGTTTTATCCTGTGCTGCATGTCTTGTGAACAATAATTGGCAAGGCACACATCCCGAAATTCCTTGTATGCCCTGCAGGTGTCTGCAGCACCACACATTTCTTATGACTAAACCCTCCATATGGTCCAGTTTATACCCTCGCAGACAAGAAGGAGGCATCAGCCTATGAAACTGCGTAAACGAAGAATTGCGGTGCCAAGTTTTACAGCTGTCCCATAGTTTTGGAAGTTTTGGACTGATACGAAATATTTGTGATCGAATTCTGTATCATTATTTTCAATCGCTCTTTCCCTTGCTTCTGAAATGCGAACTTCTGCTCTGCAGCGTGTGACATCATGACACAAGTGGTTCCTAAAAATTCGTGGACTATTTTTCTCACTAACGTATGATACATATCTATGTATTGGTACAGAATTATGAAATGGTTTGGACGCTAGTCATGGCTCACGTGATGTTTATTTGTGGTGCGCATGCAATAGCCACATGATACACTGGTGATTCTGTGGTATGCACTGGTTTCACTACATCCGTATGTGATTTATCCATATTCACTTCCGACTCAATTCGTTTACTGTAATCGCTGCCCTCCATCAGTTTATTCGTGTATCGACTATCAATGCGTTTTACGCAATCTTGAATCACTTTGACATCTTTTATAATTTCACTCTGTTGGGTTCTGATTCGATAGTGATCCTCCTGCACTTTCGTGAGTTCTTCATGCTGGTGATTTAGTTGACTTACCTGCTCCGAATTTTGCGATATCTGTTCCTATGGTTTTTTTCTTTGAAAGTTTCTTTCCACTTTGCTGTAGCGCGCATAGCACTTTCATTGTTAGACAAACAGATTTTTTTGCTTGTCTCGCATACTTCTTCTCGACTAGCGCCTTTTCCCTTGCTCCTAATGCCTCATTACGAGCTACCCTAGCGTCTTTCTTCACGTCAGTTGCCACATGTTCCTATTCTATTGCTGTCTGTAGAATTTTCGCCACCTCGTGTTTGATATCTGTTGCGTTTTGTTCTAATTCCCAAGCCAAATCCTGTCTTTTCTTTCCTGCCTCTTTTAAAAATTCCTTATTTTCTTTTCTTTCCTTCTGTCTTTCCTCTTCTGCCTTTTCCTCTCCACTTGTTTTAAAAGTTCATAGACTGTGTCGATCTGCATATTCTTTCTTTTTGCTAATTCTAGAGCAGATACGCGTAAAATTGCTGCACTACATAGGTCTTGTGGCAAAATTGATCTCTCACTCTCTCTGGCTGTCGCATGTTAGGTGCTGGCTGCTGCTTCTACACGTTGCTCCCCCTTCATCCCCTTCATCCCTGCACCAGACAAGTCGCCGCAATATGTTGCTGTCTTCTCAACAGAGTCTACTATCATCACTCCAGCTTGACTGTTCTCCATGAAAGTTGAACAGCTCATCCCTGAATCAGTCTACTTTCTTGTTTTGCACTTGATCCACAGTGAAATCTCTACTTGTACTCTCCCCACATTCTAACCATGTTTTGCTCGTTGTTGTCATCCACAGGATGTTCTAACATTTCATTATTATCAACCTGAATGAAAATTGCCTACTAACTAAAAGTAGTTTCCACTATATTGATAAATACGTAATAAATAACCCTTCCAAAAGAACAGCACTGTACTGACATCGTAAACAACACAACATGTGGTGCAGAATCGCAAACTAGAATACACAGATATTATTTACCTAAGAAGAAAAACCATATTCGTAAAAAATTCATGCCAGCCACTACAGTTGCTGTGGAACTAATGGTTCACAATTCTGTTGTATGAAATCAACCAGTAATTAACTGAATATTACAAATTGCAAATTAAGTTTATTAAGAAATATCCAATCCTACCAGGCAATCACTTCTATACAAGATTCATTCAATAATAATAGCCTGATTACATTACAAATTTCTAGAAAAATTCTAAATCCTGGCAGGGTCGCCAATTGCACAAAATCTCTCCCTGGTGTACAGGAATGTGGATATGTCTAATGACCTTTTGCCTCTTAGTATTTCAGAGACACAGAACTAATACTTCAGTCATGTTACAGTGAAAATTATTTTTATCAGATTTAAACACAAATGACAAGAAATGTGACCCTATGTAGCAAAACTGAAAACAACAAATTGATTTTTTTATTCCAAGACTACTCCTATTATTTCCCACATAGATAACTAAAGTTAGTAAAGGTGATCAAGGGATCTTGTTAACTCGAATAAAAGGTAGTATTCAAGATTACAACAGATTAGTTTCTAAAAGACATTAATTAAATGGAATATAAGTCAGCTCAGTATATCAGTTATAATCTTCCTTATCGTTATAAAGTGAAGTGTTCTGATAGTCAGTTGACTAAGCTGAACAAAGGTGGTGACTTGACTCAGAGTTAGACTTTTAAAGAAATGGCTAATACGATCTGACTGCAATTAATGCAAATGATAGTAATTGTGAATAGTACTCTAAAACAAACTACCAAAGTGTGCTTAAATCGGACACTGATTGCTGCTGCTGTGATTGCACAGTGTAGTAAAAGAAATTCATTCGAAAGCTTTCTAGTGCCAGTGCTGTAAAATGCTCGCCATGCCTATGCAGAGATCTCGAGATGTGGTGGCCAGTGAACATCGGCGTCAGGTATAACGGCGGACCTCCATCTCCTCTCGCCGAGTTCCAGCTTCACGACCGGACTCCGAGCCAAAAACAAATCTCTTTTCGAAAACCAAATCGACTACTCTCCTCTGTGGTTTGCAATCAAATCTCCTCACGCCTCCGTGATTTGCAATAGAAAACCTACCACACATCTCCGTGATTCTTGACCAAATCCACGTATTTCGACGCTACATGCAAGTCCGCTAAAAGTTCCATTAAAGTTTGTGCCAAAAAGCTAAAACCATAAACTGAAAACCGGCAAATCACATCTGCGCTAACTGCATATCGCTTCGTTTACCGTACAGGCTCCCACTATGAGACGGACAGGTATCCTGTGTTACATTTTCTGACATTACAGTCAATATCCTAATCAGTATACTGCTATTTTACAAACACAGAAAACAGCCCAGCTTGTGGGTCTATGTGACTTTAAAAAAAATAGCCGTATCTGTATCACATCCACAAAGTGCCGCCCCATTCTGGCGATTCGTCAACCTAGCTGATACCTTACAGGAAGCTCCCCACAGGACATTATGAGAACCCTGCCAAAACAGCATACCACACATTGCCTCAGCTGGGAACAATTGCCACACCCTCTGTCCCTCAAAGCTTGGCAAAAGCAGCTGTACAAATACGGAGTGTTTCAAAAAGGACTTAACTACTTTAAAAATTCATATAAGTATTGAAAGAAGATATAGAGCTGGGTTTAGTGTTATTTTGTAGGGAAACGCATCAAGTTTTTTTTGCCTTAAACTGAAAATGTTGTATGTGGCTCCCATTGGTTATCCTGCACACATTCCATCGGAAGTCAGTTTCTTTCCAAATTCGGTGCAGCATTGCAGGTGTAACTTGCTCAGTGGCGGCTTAAATTCCTGCTCTAAGTTTAAGTAGAGAAGCCAACACAATAGGTACATCATTGACAAATCCCCATAAAAAAATCGAATGGTGTCATGTCTGGGGAAAGGAGGGGCCATGCAATTGGTGCATCACGGTCAATCCATTGACCTGGAAAGTGGTCATTGAGAAAATCCCGGACGTCAGCCAGATAGTGGGGTGGTGCACCATCTTGCATGAAGTAAACATTCCGTTGTTGGTCATCCTCATCTATCTGTGGTATCAAAAATTGTTGTAACATATCCAGGTACACTATCCCATTGACAGTTCTCTCACGGGAAAAAAAGGGCCGTACACTTTGTTCTTGTTCAATGCACAAAAAACGTTCAGTTTATTGCTATCACGAGCATGTTGCAATGTTTTATGTGGATTTTCACTGCCTTTCACTTCGATTATTCAAAACCAAAACATACAGCTACCACGCACAGGTCCAGTGATGGCAGCCATCTTTAACGCAACTGCCGCTGGCGCTCCTTACGGTACGATTCGGCACTAGCGAACTACGCGAGACAAAACTCGATGTTTTTCCCTACAAATTGACACTACAATCACCTCTGTAGATACTATGAATTAATTGGTATGAATTAACAAAGTTGTAAAGTCCTTTTTGAAACACCCTGTAGTTCTGCCCCTGGCTTCAGGGTAATACGCTGCGGCCCCACCTTGGACTCTCCGCTTTCTGTGGCCAGTGAGAGCCCATGGCTGAGGCCTGGCCCTCTACAGCGGCTTCTGCTGTGTGAAGGCGCGCCGGCCCGGGTCTCCATTCGCACTCTTTATACTTTGTACCTGCACTCTCATGCCAGAGCCGTGGCCATCTGACAAAACAACTGCTCCAACGCCTTCGTGCGTCTAGCTAACATTAACTTCAGCATCAAAACCATTGGCAACCCTCTATAACAGTCTCATTGCCCATAGAGACTGTAACTGTCTTTTCTATCGTATAAATAAAGTGGAAGAAAGGTGGGTCTAAAGGCTTTTAAAGAGGACAACATGCTGCTAGCCCCAGCTGCTGCAACTTGTTTTGGTCCAACACATGTTAAGGGGACCACACCGTGGTTCAGGTCGAAAAAAATCGATTTTCTTTCATCATATTTCGATAGATTAAGGTTTTATTTAAGTACTCTGAAAAGGATTTTGCTGAAAAAATTTTTTCGAGCACTTAAAAGAGCATTTTCCTACCACGTGTGTTTATGTGCCACGCCCAATTTTCTGTCACCCACTTTTCTGCATATATTTCAGATCTTTATATCCCCTACATTGCAGATTAGGGATTTTTTTTTACTCTCGAGTGTGTTGGCTATCCTTGGAATGCAACGGTCGGTATTATTTTTATTTTGCTGTTTTTAAACAACACGCTTTCAAACACGCAGTAAGTTTTGTTACGTGTGATTGCGAGTAGTTGTTATACTTTCGTTTGCAGTGCTTGTTTACAAATGTACTCACCTCTTTCACAGCTATTTATATCGAAGTTCCTGCAAGTTAAGCCTATACCTAACGTCCTCTACTGATGATAAGCCATGTCATGGATTGTGTCCCTCAGGATAAAATCGGTGGTGCAAATACAATAGGGCTCAGGCAACTGGAGAATCTTATTCTCACCAGCATTCTGTTCCTGCTGCTGTTATTACAGCAATTAAACCTATTTTCAGAGCCTTGGCTCATCTTGACCTTCTAAGGAAATGTCTGCATGGGCAGACACAGATCCCAAATGAATGTTTCAACAGCATAATTTGGAACCGTCTTCCTGGAACTGTAGTTGTAGGCATGCATACAATGAAACTAGGAGTTCATGATGCTGTTATTACATTCAATTGTGGTAATAGTGGAAAGTGTTGGGTACTGAAAACGCTGGGAATTAATCCTGGTGCAAATACGATCACTGGGCTGCAACATTGCGATAAAATGAGGATAGCCGATGCAGACAGGTCTGCATCTAATATGGCCAAGAAAGCAAGACAAACATCCAGGAAGGTGACAAAGAAGCTGGAAGACCTGCTAGAGGCCAAAGAAGGGCCATCATATGCAGCAGGACAGTTTTAATTAACTGTAAGTAACAAATTTCAAAAGTTTTTTCTTTAAAGTCAATTTCCTGCAAACTAAAATTTTCAGTACATATGCCCCATTATATCAGAAACTATCATAGATAAATGAACGAAAGTTTCAGAGACTCTGCATAACATAACAAGCCACGTCTGGTACTACATTCATTAATATTCCCCTATTAGGAAGTTAACAAAAAATATTTTCTGCAGATAAAACTAAATATTTTTTGTTAATAAATTTAAAAAAGTATTTCATAAAAACTATAAAATGGATAAGTAGATTTTAGTACAGTTGACTGTATTAACATCATGTAACAAACAGTAAAAATATTAAGGTCTTGCATCAAATAGTTTTTTCAGAAATGGGTCAAATACTTGCCTAAATAAACATGGGTTAGATAGGCAGGGTGTGGTCCCCTTAAGAAGATAGGTGGTTAGCAACGTGCACAATCCAAAATTTGAGCAACGTATAGCTTTTCTCCAAGGAACAAAATTGTAGCTGATAGAACGTATCTCAAAGCTATACACCATTGTATACTGGTTAATGTACAAAGACCTCTGTAGTTTGCCATACCGTCAACGCTTTTTTCGCTGGCACAAAAATCTTAGTCTTTCAATTTGTGAACGATCTTTAGAATGTTCGAGCCTGTGGAAAGATGAATGAGAAGGTCGCTATCTTATTCAAACATTATAAAAAATAATTGTCGGATAAACAGAGCGTCTGGAAAAAATCTTCAGATATTCACAGCTGTGACGAGATGAGTTTATAGCTCTTTTACAATCCAAAACAAAGAGTTACATGCAGCGTGGTAAGAGAGACATTGTGAAAAAGGTGAAACTGTGTTTCTACTGCAGGTCAGTAAGTTCCTCCTTTCGTTTCTACGGAAGGGGTAGAATATAACGACAGCTACAGTCTCTTTGAACAAAAGTAGTTCTTTCAGAGTGTGTCTGCCTGAAATGGAAACAGTAATCTCAGTTCTTAGACGATTTTATTAACGCGAATCTTCCTCGACGTGGCGTTCTCATTTTGGACGGCCGTGGCTCACATTGTTCAGAAGCTTCTACTTGGAGAGGGCTGCAGCCAAAAATGCGCGTCTGTACACACACGCCACAGCCCCATATTGCATCTTTCTTCGCTCCACTACAGATATTTTGGAATGATAGCTGCAGGATGTACGTCAGAAGAAATCCAGGGAAAGGAGTTAATAAAGTAACATTTGGAGCTATTTTTGTTGTGATGTGAAACCGTGTACCTGCTCTCTTGAATGCAGTAAAGGCATTCAATGATTTTGGAAATCATCCTTTCAACCCGAATCGCCTGCCTCGGCAAGTGTGCCCCTGCAACTGAGCTGTCGCCCCACTACTTCCACAGCACCACATTCTGACGATCAGACACACGAGTTCCCGGGAATAATCGACTGGAGGAATTGCTTGCACAGCCAACAACAGAGATCACGAAAGACACTGCGAATAGGAGAAGAAGTTTCAAGGACATCAATCCTGTGCGGTCTGCTTCGGTATCTATCCAAAACAAACGCAAGATACGTAAATCACTCATTTTGACAGATGCTGCTTTTATTACGCAATCGAAAAAGAAAATGGCTAGGGTCGGCAAACAAGAAAGTAGTGGAAAATGAAAAATATGCAACTTGTGTAAAAAACTATACCAGCGTAATGAAACTCAGGTGCAGTGTCTATATCGTTCTTCCTGGCTTCCACTTATTTCATTATTCCTGGTCTGAAAACAAAATTAGAGAACCTCCTATTATTTCGACCTAAGATATAAACGTATTAGTTATATAACAAAAATTTTGACTTTTTAATGGTTATTTTAAAAATTCAACTTGGTGTGTTCGTTTACCCCAACTTTATCCGATATCAAGGACCAGTTACATCGTTTGTGGGTTGGATTGCCTCAGAAAAGGATACAACGGGCTTACGGTGTCCTTACCTGAAATGACCAATGGATCTCGTTGCCAAAATTACCCATGTTCCGTCTGGACGATGCGTGGATTCTGAGGCAGAATAAAAGGAATGATAGAATTCGGGCTCTGACAAATTATTGCACTGTACTTAATTTCCGTACAATGACTCCTTTATGAATTACAGATACAAGTCCAAAACAAAGCTAGTACAAGTCAAACACTTAAAGTGTTCACAACGAAGGCATAAAAATAAGTCTTGAGACCAGTCCTGAAGTATTACTTCCGCAAAGAAGCTGCGACTACCTGATCGTGAACGATTGCCCACTGCGTGGTATCGACTGACTACGCTACCACATTGGCAAGCGAATGCGTGCCAGAGGGAGTGCAACGTCTTAGGTACATACTGTACAAGTTGTATGGAAATTTGATGTGATTTGAAATCGCTGAAATAACATCAGATATCCTCTCAACCCGTGATATTTCGTTTCGTCCTCCTCCCCTGCGTAATTCACTTTTTTTGGCCAGACATGGCTACTCCGCCTTTCATCTACATCTACATGTATACTCCGCAAATAACACTTACGTGCCTGGCAGAAGGTTCATCGAACCACCTTCAGAATAATTCTCTATTATTCCAATCTAGAGCAGCGAGTGGAAAAAACGAACAGCTATACCTTTCCGTGCGAGCTCTGATTTCCCTTATTTTATTATTATGATCGTTTCTTCCTATGTAGGTCGGAGCCAACAAAACATTTTCACGTTCGGAGGAGAAAGTTGGTGACTTAAATTTTGTGAAAAGATGTCGCCGCAACGAAAAACTCCTTGTTTTAATGAATTCCACCCCTGTATTATGTCAGTGTCACTCTCTCTCCTATTTCGGTATAATACAAAACTCGCTGCTTCTTCATTGAACTTTCTCGATGTACTCCGTTAAGAATATCTGGTAATGATGCCAGACCGTGCAGCAGAACTCAAGAAGATGACGGACAAGCGTAGTGTAGGCAGTCTCTTTAGTAGATCCGTTACATTTTTAAGTATTCTGCTAATAGAACGCAGTCTCTGGTTTGCCTTACCCACAACATTTTCTATGTGTTCTTTCCGATTTCAGTTGTTCATAATTATAATTCCAAGGTATTTAGTTGAATTTACGGCCTTTAGATTTGACCAATTTATCGTGTAACCGAAGTTTACCGGATTACTTTTAGCTTTCGTTTGGACGACCTCACACTTTTCGTTATTTAGAACCAATTGCCAATTTTAGCACCAAACAGATTTCTTTTCTAAATCGTTTTGCAATTTGTTTTGATCTTCTGATGACTTTACTACAAAATAAACGACAGATCAAATTGCCTCCTAAACCGTTTATATAGATGAGCAACAGCAGAAGGCATATAACACTACCTTGGGGAACGCTAGGAATCACTTGTGTTTTTACTCGATGACTCCCTCTGAGTTAGTGTGAACTGTGACAGTAAATCTCAAATCCAGTCGCATATCTGAGACGATATTCCATAAGTATGCAGTTTGGTTATAAGCCCCTTATGAGGTACGGTGTCAAAAGCTTTCAGAAAACCTAGAAATACGGGATCAATTTGAAATTCCTTGTCGGCAACACTCACCACTTCGTCTGAGTAAAGAGCTAGGTACGTTTCACAAGAACGATGTTTTATAAATGCTTGACGACTGCGTGTCAATAGACCGTTCTCTTATAGATAATTCATAGTACAAACAATCCTGTTGGAAGAACTGAGCATTTTAGTAGAGCCTGAAAATACCGCTTGTAAATTTCTTTGTTTTCACACGACCAGTTTCGGACTGTTATAAGCCCATCTTCAGGTGTCTTAATTGTGCTGTGGTCCCCGAGCGCCGCGTGTACCAGGCGCTCATGGCACAGCTACGACACCTGGAGATGGGCTTATAACAGTCCGAAACTGGTCGTGTGAAAACAAAGAAATTTACAAATGAAGCGGCATTTTCAGCCTCTGGTAATTCATAGTGTAGTTTTCTTGAATACTTGTAGCTTGCTTGAATACTTGTGTGACCTGTACAACTTTCCAGTTTTTGGGTACAGATCTTTCGTCAGGTGAGCGGTTGCGTATGGTTGTTAAGTATGGAGCTATTACACCAGCATGCTCTGAAAGGAACCTAATTGGTACGTAGTCTCGACCGGAAGAGATGCTTTTATTAAGGGATGTAAGTTGCTTCACTACTCCGAGGATATCTACTTTCAAGTTGCCCATGTTGGCAGCTGTTCTTGATTCGAATTTACTTCGTCCACATTGCAAACAACGACTCGACACTCACAGCACCGTGGATCCTTATAAAGTGAACGGTGAATCAGGAGCGCAGATCACCAAAGTGTGATGGTGTAAGCTGACGCCAGCACACCGGCCGGCACGGATGTAGCGCGAAGATCGATAATAGGCGCTGGATCAAGCGCACCTATCAGAAGTGAGGCCAAAGACAGCCTCGCAAGCAACACGCCGACAGCGCACTCTCGACAGCAAGTACACTACTGGCCATTAAAATAGCTACACCAAGAAGAAACGCAGATGATAAACGGGTATTCATTGGACAAATACATTATACTAGAACTGACATGTGATTACATTTTCACGCAGTTTCGGTGTATAGATCCTGAGAAATCAGTACCCAGAACAACCACCTCTGGCCGTAATAACGGCCTTAATACGCCTGCGCATTGAGTCAGAGCTTGGATGGCGTGTACAGGTACAGCTGCCCATGCAGCTTCAACATGATACCACAGTTCATCAAGAGTAGTGACGGTCTTATTGTGACGAACCACTTGCTCGGCCACCATTGACCAGACGTTTTCGATTGGTGAGAGATATGGAGAATGTGCTGGCAAGGGCACCGGTCGAACATTTTCTGTATCCCGAATGGCCCGTACAGGACCTTCAACACGCGGTCGTGCATTATCCTCCTGAAATGTAGGGTTTCGCAGGGATCGAATTAAGAGTAGAGCCACGGGTCGTAACACGTCTGAAATGTAACGTCCACTGTTCAAAGTGCCGTCAATGCGAACAAGAGGTGACCGAGACGTCTAACCAATGGCACCCCATACCATCACCCCGGGTGATACGCCAGTATGGTGATGACGAATACACGCTTCCAATGTGCGTTCACCGCGATGTCGCCAAACACGGATGCGACCATCATGATGCTGTAAACAGAACCTGGATTCATCCGAAAAAATGACATTTTGCCATTCGTGCACCCAGGTTCGTCGTTGAGTACACCATCGCAGGCGCTCCTGTCTGTGATGCACTGTCAAGGGTAACCTGAGCCATGGTCTCCGAGCTGACAGTCCATGCTGGTGCAAACGTCGTCGAACTGTTCTTGCAGATGGTTGTTGTATTGCAAACGTCCCCATCTGTTGACTCGGATCGAGACGTGGTTGCACGATCCGTTACAGCCATGCGGATAAGATGCCTGTCATCTCGACTGCTAGTGATACGAGGCCGTTGGGATCCAGCACGGCGTTCCGTATTACCCTCCTGAACCCACCGATTCCATATTCTGCTAACAGTCATTGGATCTCGAGCAGAAATGTCGCGATACGATAAACCGCAATCGCGATAGGCTACAATCCGACCTTTATCAAAGTCGGAAACGTGATGGTACACATTTCTCCTCCCTACACGAGGCATCACAACAACGTTTCAGCAGGCAGCGCCGGTCAACTGCTGTTTATGTATGAGAAATCGGTTGGAAACTTTCCTCATGTCAGCACGTTGTAGGTGTCGCCACCGGCGCCAACCTTGTTTGAATGGTCTGTAAAGCTAATCATTTGCGTATCACAGCGTCTTCTTCCTGTCGGTTAAATTTCGCGTCTGTAGCACGTCATCTTCGTGGTGTAGCAATTTTAATGGCCAGTAGTGTATTTAGATCGCCGCTGCGGACCGGAGGGCTCGGTCAGTCTGTCTGTCACTAGCGCAGTCACGACCAACCCGCAGTCCAGTTCTGTGGGACGTGTACTTGACCAGCAGTGTGGTTAACGTGGAATGTTATGGTAGAGCTTGTACCACACACGTGGACTCCCTTATAGGTAAGTAGCTTACAGTTTGTGTAAATAAAGAAGCCTGTTAATACATATGTGCAGTTGTCTGTGGAGAGAGGACACTGGCCACCAAACAACAACCTGCCCCTTGATTCCTAGGGTACAAGACTCTACAGTGGCGACGGAGTTCAACAGTGGCGCCGAGAGTACAACACAAAGGTTGCCCACGCCTGCACTAGAGGAAGCCTACACGCTGAAGCAAAACAGAGAGGAGACCCCGTTCCCTACTGCGGCAGCCCTCACGCCCCGCCCGCGCTACGCTGTCAGCCGCAGCAGGAGCTGCCTGCAGGCCGCCCACGTCTGGATACGGCGAGCGACGAGCGGGGAGCTGGCGGCGCCTTTTTTGGCGGCGGGGCGGCCGGCGGAGCGTCACTAAGCGGCGCGTGCGGCTGGCAGCCCTGCTGATCAACAGTCGCCGCGCCGCGCCGGCGCGAGGGGGCAGGGCAGGGGGAGCCCCGCACAATGCTGCCACCCGCTGCGGCGCAAACCGCCCGCATCCGCGCGCCCCGCTGCGGAGCGCGTGACAGCGCCCTGTCTGCGCGCGACGTAGGCGGCAGGTGCCGCCAGCGCAGCCCGCCAAAAGACACCGACGACGGCTGCGGCTGGCCTCAGGGCTCAGTACAGCGTCTTCCAGAGAGGAACAACGTTCAAACTTGTTGATACGACTTACTGGAGTCGCAGTCTTGGCGTAGTCTTCCAGGCAACTACATCTAATTTTGACTCATATAGTACGCTAGTACCGAATTACACCTGCACAAGCGCTAGCGATGGTCGTTGCAAAAGGCTGCCGTCAATGTGCACTACCGCACCGAAACTGATTGTTACAGTTCTCGTATCCCAGGTGGCACGAATGAAACAGCTTGTCGCAGCTAGTGGATGAGATAAATACTGATAGGCTGCCCGGATCTTATATTAACATTGTACCCAGTAACGAGACTGTGGGAAGGCATAGACCACGACCCTACTTGCACGGAGCCACTGATTCAAATGGATGCAGGGAAAAGCGAAATATTTCATAGCCACGTTCATAATAGGTGTTTCCATACTTTCTGCAAATTGAATCACTCATTTCCGTCATTTATTTCATCTGTTCCATTTCTGCCAATAACTGAATAACCTCTCTTGTGCGTTCCTACTTTGGCATTAATATCACCAATTATTAATTTATGAAAACTCTCTCTCCCATTTTCACAATTTTTTTTCAGACAGTCACTGATGGACTCCATTCCACTGGGAATTTCACTTTCCTGGTGCCACTCATATCTGGGTGACTCTCCCCCCCTCCCTCCCAATCTACCATATGTGGAGGCGCCTGATAGGACACTAACAACCCCACATAAGGTTAAAATTACTGGAGGCAAGTGCCCAAAACTGGACTCTACCCCTGAAGCAAACCCTCCCGTCTCTCATCTCTGCATTCTCCTGAATGCTATTGGGGCCAAGTGTAGAGAGCAGTTCATGGTTCTATCACTCTGTAGTGGAGCGCACACATTGACTGCTTCACTTGTTGCTTATCATTTCGCCATGAAATGTTTTGACAATAGAAAATATATTTACATGGGGCTACATTTTTCGTTATTTTTGCTAGCTACTGGTAAGACAGCTTTTCAGCTGTAGCGTTGACTGGGGTCATAGGACAAAAAAGGGTGGAAACAATTGAGTCACATCTACATTAAAACATTCCATATTTATTAATATTTTCACAGTTTTAGCATGTTTAAACTTGTTATCTGTACAACAATTTTTCTTAGAATTGTCAGGCAACCAAAACAGTTACTAAATTAATAAAACTGAACCATGATAATTATTCAGTACAGGAATCCAGAAGTAACCAAACTTGCAATATTGCTCAAACAACCAAAACTGACAATTACTTTCTCTGGAACCTAACATACCTACATAAATTTAAATTTACTTAAATTACAACAATGGACATAAAAAATATTCACCTTACTCTGTACCAGCTCGAAACCTTAGTGAAAAGTAGAAATGTAGAAATTTCAAAAAAATTGCCTAACACTATAAGTTCACATACATCTTCCAGACAGTTATGCAAGATTGTACTCTCAGCTGAATCACTACTAGGATTACAATAAGTTGTGCATACCTCTACAGAATTTTGTGTAGCTTACTTAGGTTTTAGGCACTGCACCATTACATGCAGTATTTATATCATCAGCCTTCGAGTTCCTTCCTATTACAAGCTATACTAACCAGAATTGGATACAAGCGGGAGACACTGGCTGACTGACCGAGGGCATCTACAGTGAGTCACGGAAAACCACAGAAAGACAATAGTGGTGGAGGAGCAATGAAGGCAACTTGACAGAATGATAAGTCTGAATCAGATCGAGAGGCTAGATGTAGCAGTATCAGGAAACAGCAGTGCTGAGTACAATGAACCATACCAAAGCACAGTTGGAACACAAGTGGCGTCTGGGCCCCTGCACGGCTAGCTTTACAGTGCAGCTGTGGGCGCCTATAGGCTGGCACAGCGGACACGGTCCATGATTAGCACTGAGGCAGTGACAACAGCACTCGCAAATATCAGGAGCGCTGACAAGCGGCTGACCTCTATGTCCATGCATTCTGGCAGGATTTGGAATTTGTCAGGGTGGGATACCAGATTCTTCCCCAACAAAATGGGCATGTAGGGCCTGAGGTGCCCTGCTTGGTGTTCCAGAAGGTGAACTAGTGACATGGCTGGTGTCCCAGGAGGAGCCCACCACCTGGGAGAAGAAAAAAAGGACATTTGGCACTGGCTATGCACAGGGAAATAGAATGTGGGAGATGACTGTTGAGTGTATGGATGCTGAGGTCAGGCATCAACTTTCACACACATGTTGTTGAGGGATTTGGAAGGGTGTGTACTCCATCTCTGACCAACCCACTGATGGTGGTGAAGTCAGTATGCAGTGAAAAAGTTGGTTGGTGTGCCAATTCTCTAAACCCTTTGGAGTATCAACTGTCACAAGGTGCTGCCCATGGGTAGCCACCACCAACACCAGCATCCACGAAGATTTTGTTTCACATGAATGTGCCCAGACCGCTGAACCTGGGGGTTATCATCCAGCAAGTCAGAGCCAGTGTTCTGGGGTCTGTGGGTCAAGGAGGTGGAGGAGAGTACTGGCTGTCACCCATGGATGAGCTATTCCAGTGTGTGGTCGTGGACAGTGGTGGTCCTGTAGTTCAGGAACATTTTGAGTGTCGTTGAAGTGGTGGTGGTGGATGTGCCCACTGTTTCCAACAATTTTATAAACATTTGCACCATCTGCTCCAATTCACCACTGGAGGATGGGTGAAAAGGGGGACTGAACAGGTGTTTAATGCCATTGGATTTGCAAAACTGTTCAAAGATTGTTGCTGTGAATTGGGAACCATTGTTGGACACAAGGATGTGAGGAAACCCTTCGATGGCAAGAATCTGGACTGAATCGAGTGTGGTCACTATAGTGGTGAATTCCATGCTAACCACATATGGGTAGTTGGAAAAAGCGTCAATGAGGATGAGCCACATAGAGCCCAGAAAGGGAGCAGCAAAGTCCAGATGAATACAGTCCCAGTGGCAATGGGTAGTGGGCCAGCGGGCAAAAGACTGACATGGAGCAGACTGGTGTTGGACACATACAAAACAGCTGTGCACCAAGCCCTCCATGTCTTTGTTCAGTCCTGATCAGTAGGCAAGTCTCTTGACAAGGGCTTTCATCTGGGATATACCCCAATACCAATGATGGAAGAGTTCCAAGATGTGAAGGGGTAACGTAGTCACGATGACAACACAGTGGGTATCCTCCTCCGCATCCAGCAGGAGAATGTTGGAGACAAGAGACAAATGATGAGAAAGGTGAGCCCATGCCTGGAGTTTTGGTTCAGCAGGTTTTGAAAAATAAGTTGGCCACATGTAGCACATAGTGAACAAAACCCCATAGAAAGGGTCATGGTGCGTGTCTGCAGCGATGTGAGTAGCAATAATTGGAAATCCACCGTAAGTCATCTATGACAATGTGGAAACAGGAGCTGCTATTGGTCAAATATTGGGTCTGTTCCTAAGGGTAGACAAAAGAGGACATCTGTGTTTGTGCTTTGTGCAGTAGTCTTGTACCTGATCGTGAAAGTGTAAGAATTAAGAGAAATAGCTTAACACTGGAGCCTCTGAGCTGTTCATTATGGAAGCCAAGAGTGTAGCCCAAAGTGGGTCAGTAATGACATTGAGTTTTGTTCCAAAGAGGTACACATGGAATTTGTTAATGGCAAAGATGATCACCAAAGGCTCTTGCTTGATCTGAGAGCAGGTGTCAGTGTCTTCAACCCATAGGGCTGTATGTGATGGTTTCTCAGTACCATTATCATTACAGTGTACTAGCACTGCAGCAATGCCATAGGCGGAAGCTTCATGAGCCAAAACAAAGGGATTCAATGGAGAAAAGGATGTAAGGCAGGGCACTGACCATAAAATGTACTTCGGTTGGGTGAAAGCATACTCATAGGCAGCCAACCACCAGAATTGAACGCTCTTCTTCCATAACTGCTTGAGTGGGTGTATAATATGTACAGCTTGTTGGAGGAACTTAGAACAATAATTCACTATCCATAAAGGCCTTCAGATCCTGTCTGCCTTTGTTGAACAAGTGTCCAAGATGTACCGCTTGCTCCTGAAAGAATATGCATTTTTATGGACAGCACTTGAGTCCTTCATCATTCAATGTAGTAAAGAGAGTGCAGAGGTTGCACAGGTGATCTTGGCATGTAGCACCCACAAATATTATGTGATATGGGTACTTGGCACAAACTGCAATGGACATGGTTAATTGTTATGGGTATCTCCAGAAGACTGCGAGAGCACAAGAGATCCCAAATGCTTGTATTTATACAAGCCAAAGGGTTCACTGATGACGATAATGTGTTGCAATTCCTCATGCAGTGGGATACTTAAATAAGCGTTGGCAAGGACTGTCTCAGAAAAATATTCACTTCCAACAAGCTTTGTGAGAAGGTCCTCTGCACACGCTATGGGGTGGATTTCCAATTGTGCATGGGCATTGACTGTTGACCCAAAATCTCCACAGAGTCGGAAGAAGTCATTTCATTTCTTAACCACTACTAGGGGTATGACCCAAACACTAGTTCTGACCGTTTCAGTTACCCAGGCTTTGTGAAGAAGATCAACTTCCAGCTTAACCGCCAACCATAGGGAGACCAGAAGAGGACATGCCCAATAGAAAAGGGACACAACATCTGAAAGAATATATGCACCTCGAAATTGGTGGTGCACCACAAGACAGATTCGAACAAAGACGCAAGCAAGGCACAAAGGTCGTTAAGTTCCTGGAAAGGAAACATGTCTGATGTAACTTCGTCTGTGATGGAGCATCAAAACAGTGAGAAGGCATTCAGGCCGAAAACGTTTCCCGCCAAATGACTACTGCCAACAAGTCGCTTTATCGGTCATGTAACCTTATCGTATCCTGCTGCTGTTGTGAATTGACCTCTGAGGGGAACTGAGCTATCAACATAAGCAACCAACCTGCAGGAGAGTACAGCCAGTGCTGTGTGACCCAGACGAGCTTATATTTGGAGGTTCACCAGGGAAACCACCACTCCTGTGTCCACTTTGAGACTAATGTCCTCATGTGCAATCGTGAGATCAATAAACAACTTGGTGGTGGACGGATTGTCCTGGGAAACAATGGTCTTGAGTTTGTGCACCATCCCTGGACACAACTGCGGAGTGGGGTTCAACTGTCTCACTGTTTGATGGCAGGCAGTTTGGAGATGCCCATACTTTCCACAGTGGGTGCAGTGAGCCCAGCAATCAGGACAGTCTGCACGATGGTGCACTGTAAACATTCAGGACATGATGGTTGACCCCCAGCTCGCAACAATGCGGAGGCCACTGACACATCCAAAAGTGACGAATCACAACGTCGCTGTCGGGATCCCTTGGTGGTGGTTGAACAGCTGCTACCTGGGGACGAGCTACAAGGCGCTCATTTGCTGTGTGCGCTATCTCGAAAGAGTGTGCGATTTTCCAAATATTGTCCAAAGAAGGATTGTCCAGCTTGAGCACTGCAGAATGTACTGCTGGATCAGGAGGCCCATTGGACCACCACATCTCGAATCAAGGAGTCCCATATGAGGTTTTGGAAGATGGGTTTGCGCAAGTGAAGTCACAACATCGACTCAGCCGATGCAAATCCGTCACCCACGACAGATATGACTGACCTGATTGCTCATGGTATTGGTGGAAGTCAACACGCGATGCGACCACATGGAATCATTGTGAATAATAGTTCGACAGCAATGAACCATCTCCTTGAATGTGAGTGCAACTGGATTTGAGAGGGGAGCCAATTCCTTTACTAAGAAAAATGTCTTTGAGGAAGCCCAAGAAAGCAAGAGTGACCATTTGTCAGCGTCATCAGAAACCTGAAAAGTGGTGAAGTGCCGCTTCAGCCACTGCAAGTAGTATCCCAGTCTAGGCGCTAAACGGCATGAATGTGGATGGACAGGACTCTGTCTGGAATGTGATCACAGCCTGAACGGGTTAGGAACCCTGAACCTGCAAGTGTTCTGACGAAAGTTGAAATTCTGACATAACAGATCGGTTCGTTGCTGCAACTGCTGTTGTAACTGATGTTGCAATTGCTGCTGCAGTAGCAGCTTTTGCTGTTGCTGTTCAACGATTCCTGCATCCATAAGACACTGTTAACCTTTTTCCTTGTCGCCAGTTATAGTAACAGGAAACAGATATAACGAGGAGACACTGGTGGATTGGCCGAGGGCGTCGATAGTGAGTTGCTGAAAACTACAGAAAGACAACGTGATGGAAAAACAACGAAGACGACTGAGGTTCAGGACATTTTTCTTCCTGTATTGTTATTTCATGCCCTTGTCCCGTGTGAGCAGGTGAGGACTGGCGGCAGCACAATTCGCTGCCCTTCAGCCAAAAGACTGTAAAAAATAAAATGTGAAATACGTAAGGTATGGGGATAAAAGGTGAAATTTACACATGAGAAGGGGAAAAAATGGAAGTTAAAATATACAAAATACATACAATCTACATATAATTAAAATGACACTCGATGAGGACGTAGCAGATAAACACTGACGGCACGAAGAGCACAATTAAAAATGGCGTTCACAGCAATGAGAGCCACAAGGTACAACAACACTGAACACACATTGCACTTATGGTACTTACATGCTGAGCACCAAAACACGAGAAAGTAACTGGATTAAAATTGGAAGCACCTGCCAAGGAAGGGGAGGTCAGAGAAGAGGGAGAGAGGAAAGAGAGGTCAGAGGAGGACGGGGGGGGGGGGGCAGGAAGCGCCAGAAGGGGTGAGCTGATAGTACACCAAGGGGCAGGAGACAGAGAGGGTGGGAAGTGAGTGGGCCAGGAAGGAGTGCAAGGACTGGCAAAGGAGAAGGACAGAGGGATAGGAGGGAGGAAACAGCATAGTGGGAGCCCTAGGGTGGGAAGGAGGGGAAGAAGAAGGTCAGAGTTGGAAGGAAGGATGTATATCGGAGCAAAGCACATAATCTGAGATGGGGAGATGCTGGAAGTTTCTTTGAGAGAGGAGGTGGAGGGTATGGAGATGGAGAGAGGGTGGCATGCATCGGTAGAGGTGCAACAGCAGGTGGGGAGCAGGAAAGGAGACACCAGGGGGCAGTTAGTGTAGAGGATATGGATGTGTTCAAGGAACAGGAGGATATGTGTTAAAGGGATAAGACCATAGAGGACCCTCGTGGGGGATGGGAGATGGATACGAAAAGTGAGGCGGAGTGGATGGCCTTCAAGGACTTGGAGGGCTTTATAGAATTTAGGAGGCGTGGAGATCCAGGCGACACTAGTATAACAAAGGATGGGACAGATCAAGGATTTGTATTTTTGGAAATTTTTGTAGTAAGGTCTTACGGTACCAAACTGCTGAGGTCATCGGTTCCTGAGCCTACACATTACTTAATCTAACTTAAACTAAGTTACGCTATGGGCAACACACACACCTATACCCGAGGGAGGACTAGAACCTCTGACGGGCAGAGCTGCATGGACCGTGACAAGGCACCTTAGACCGCGCGGCTACCACACGCGGCCCAAGTATTTGTAGAGATGCAGTCCCCATGTCCGGCCAGACAAGTGTTTCAGAAGTGGAGTCCGTTGTGTACTTTGTGTTGGTAGTAAGGAGATTGGGAGTCCAGGATGAGGAAAAGGTATTTCAGGGTGGGAGTAAGTTGGATAGGTCTGTCATAGATGGTGAGATAGAAAGGTCTGGGCCGTGTGCCGCTAACTTTTTAACTGGCGAACTTTCTAACTCTTCAGGCTGGGATAACACATGGAATATCATATCTCATAGTGAACATGAAACAGACCAAGGTTCCTTACATTCAGGCACAGCCAAGTAAACATACCGTCTACCCGCGTCTGGCGCTCTTCCGCATTCAGCGACAACTTCCTGATTACTCGCAGTCCTCATTCCAACACGCCGTCGTTGCCATCGCCCTCTCGGCACTGCGCCAGCAAAGATAAGCCCTTCTGCCAGAGAGGTCGCAAGCAACATTGATACTGAATATGGCCAACCTAGAATAACAGTTTCGGTGTTGACAAAATGGTTCAAATGGCTCTGAGCACTATGGGACTTAACATCTGTGGTCATCAGTCCCCTAGAACTTAGAACTACTTAAACCTAACTAACCTAAGGACATCACACACATCCATGCCCGAGGTAGGATTCGAACCTGCGACCGTAGCGGTCACGCGGTTCCAGACTGAAGCGCCTAGAAACGCACGGCCACACCGGCCGGCGGTGTTGACAACCTAGGCCTCACTGCCGAACACGGCACATATCTTATTTGTGTTCTTGAATAGTAAGTGTTAATGCTTAAATCGTTTGGTTTAGACGCTTCGTTAAAAAAATTCAGTTTAATCAAATGTAGTCTACAGTCGCATAAAATGGATTCCCTTTAGTTGCTTAAACTTGACCCCTTGCTCTTTCGTGTTCAGTGTCTGCCTGTATTAAATACACATTCTCATTCTGTTGCAGTTGCCTTGCAGATTCTAAGAGAACAAAATGTAAGATTGATGACTAAAGCTATTATTGATGCAGTTCAGAAAAAGAAGACTGGTTGGAAGAATGTCAGTATACAGTTTAATTTTCCAAAAAGAAAACGTACAGGGTTGTCCAACATAACGTACAGTACACGTGAGGAAGCAGCAAAAACCAAAAGAGGTCGACCTACAATTCTCAGTGAAGATCCTGAAGAAGAGCTTGTTTACTATTGTCTGACTATTGAAGTTTCTTTCTTGGACGTACTTGTAACTTTCATGCAGTGGGCATGTACAACAACTCATACTGATAATTAGACAACATCAGAGATCGACGTTGCAATTTTGTAGTGTCGCGGAATAGTAAATAGTTGGAAACGTGGAATATTGTCAAAGTTTCGTTGCCTATGCCGAGAACCAGAGGCAGTAGGTTAGCCGAGAGGTAAGAGGATTGCACATATATCGGAATGTGTCGTCACGCAGTGGCTATGGCCTGGTTACACACAACAGGCGAGAGAGAATTGCTTAGCTCGCGGGTTTGTGTTAGACGGAGACTTTCGTAGAGTGTAAGACAGAGGTATAGCGTCAGCTGTACTGCATTTCATAACTTCGCGTAAGTCTGCCGTAACAACACGTAACTCTGTCGCAAGAACACCTAAGGGGCGAGTACGACAGATAAATCACCAGTATAAGTGGAACGAATGCGGTCATTACAAACGAGCATGACGTCAGGACGTCGCTCGTGCTTCCTTTATATACGCCAGCTTTGATAGCAACAAGGCACTCGCAGTTAAAGTTAGATGTGTACTGGGTCGCTGCGTAGCGCTCAGCGCGGTGATCGACACGTTAATCTTTATTAAGGAGATGTTGCAATAAGGGCGGCCCATCCAGCAGCAGACGTGAGGGGACAGTACCAGCTCTGGTCCTCTCTGCTGCCGCTGTCAATATCAACCCAGGATTAGCAGACATCGCGGCAGACTCGCTTGCTGCCAATGCTGACCACATCAGTGAGCCGTCGTCGAGATCGTGCAGGCCCTAGGCCCTGTGCATCCACCGTCACAACCGGCTGAGACGACGACGCTGGGGGACTCCAGCCTGTTCCACCCGTCCACTGCGGACGAGCCACCAGGAGGAGCAGGGAAGAAGACGGGGTGGGATAGAGTACACTCCGCACTACGAGAACGCTTCTCGTGCCGACAGTGCCGGGACTCCAACCCAGAACCTCCTACGCTCAGCGGCCTGCTGGCCGCCGCCGAGCCGGCCGGCAGCTGGGCGCCGCCAGCCACGCGCGGCCGAAGTAAGGGCATTCCATTGCTTTGTCACAGCTCGTGGCGCTGCGCTAGCAAGACTGGTGCGGCCCGGAGCTGGTGTCATCGCTCTGAGTCAGCGAGGACTCGGGGAAGGTCGTTGATATCACCAAGCTCAGCCAGCCTGTGTTACGTGAGCCACATTGTACTCGGCAGGAATAAAGGTGTCATGAATTAATAATGTTCCTTTGGCGTTTCTGATGCGTCCACAGCCATTTCCTAGCATCCTGACAACTGGAGAGGTCACCGCTCGGCTTCCAGTCCACCGTAGGCGACCGGGAGCACCGGGGCGCCTACAGATTTGGTGTCAGAAGTCCTCGCGCCCACCGCCTACGGATTTGGTATCAGAAGTGTTCGAACCGCCCACTACAGCACTGGCCTGCAGATCTGGTATCTGGAGTGGTCGACACCGTCATTGCAGGACTGACACCACAGAGTTGCGGTCAGAACTGCTGACTCTACACAGCCTTGTGGTAAGTGCACGGGGCGATTTCTGTTAATAGCTATGGATGCACGTTCTCTGTTGGCAGTGCACTTTGTGAGACCTGCGGAAACAGCAGATTTATCTGAGTTTAAGGGAAGCAGTTGGGAAACGTACTTGGTGCCGGTCAGATGTACTGTGTGTAATTTTACGGGACATGGGGAGCCATGCACGAAGTTTTTACCAGTATCTGTTCAATTTGTAGACGGTTTGGTCACGCAGCGCACAATTGTAGAGAATGTCACTGGGCAATAACAAGGTGGAAGGATTAATTTTGGCCGGCCGAAGTGGCCGTGCGGTTAAAGGCGCTGCAGTCTGGAACCGCAAGACCGCTACGGTCGCAGGTTCGAATCCTGCCTCGGGCATGGATGTTTGTGATGTCCTTAGGTTTGTTAGGTTTAACTAGTTCTAAGTTCTAGGGGACTAATGACCTCAGCAGTTGAGTCCCATAGTGCTCAGAGCCATTTGAACCATTTGATTAATTTTGTTTAGTTGTGCATTGTGAGTCTTGTTTGTCTTCTTGTGTGTAGTGCTCAACTGTGACAAAGGAGTAGTTATTGTTCTGAGGAGTAAATTCAGTATAGAGTAAGTTGTTGGTAATTTGCACAAATCATGCCGGAAACAAGATCTGTTAGTACTGAAGTGAGTATATCTGCTCTTACGGAGCAAGTCTCAAAATTGTTAGAAGAGAATGCGCAGCATAAGTTACGTCATGTAGAATTAATGACGCAAATGGAGATCTTGCGTTCGGCGCAAGAGTCGCAAACGGGTTCAAGTGAGTGCAAATCAGTAGCAACGTCCAACCTTGCAATATATCCTTCAGTAGCTAACCTGATCACGCCTTTCTTGGGTAAAACAACAGAGGATGTCACAGCGTTCATTAACGATGTTTTGGCAACAGCTGCAATGAGCAATTGGTCAGACGTAGCTACGTTACGTATGGCAAATTTGCGACTTGCAGGGGAAGCCAAGACGTTCGTGATGTACCATGAGACGCTTAGTAAGGCGAGCACGTTTGAAGAATTGGCAGATGGGTTATGACAAAGATATCCTAAGCAGAATAGTGCAAGATTTTTTATTCAGAAGTTAGCTAATTTGATACTGAAGGTCAATGAGGCAGTGGAGTCTTCTTTCAGATAGGATACGGAAAATTAATTCGCAGACCTATGAATTATCGGGTAATCCTGATGCGGATCGTGTATTACTACGAGAGGCAGAAAACAGAGCCCTCGATGTATTCCTCAGGGGAATTCCTACAGAATTTTCTCGTAGGGTTAGGATGGAGAATCCTGGAGATTTAGCTGCAGCACTGCGTATTGCAACGCATCTGCAGGAGATAGACATTGCAACAAGGGTTCGCAATGATAAACGCATCTTTGCGTCGGAGAGGAATTGTTACCGTTGTAGGAGGAAAGGTCACGTGAAGGCTCAATGCAGACAGCCGCAGTGCTATGCTTGTAAACGCTACGGTCACAAGGCGAATGAGTGTCGTAGTAAGCAGAATGGTAACGGGATCAAACAGGAAAAAGCGTTATAGGGGAACGGGAGTGTTTCGTCCGTCGGAAGACATTCCCGGTAAACAGAAGTACGGTGAAAACTAGTACAGAGACGGATTGTTGCTTGATGGGTGTTGTAAGGAATAACAGATGTAAGTTTTTGATTGATACAGGGGCACATGTATCTATTGCTAGTCTAGACCTCGTGGGTAGGAGAAAACTAGGTACTTCTAGGTATAGATTACGTGGAGTAGGGAATAATGAGTTGCAATCATTGGGTACAACACAGCTCGTTTTTAAGATTGGAGCTGTAGAGTTCGGAGAGCAAATGGAAGTGTTGCCAACTGTGGGACAAGGGTATTCTGTGATTCTCGGACTGGACTTCCTCGATAAACACCATGCCAAAATTAGTCTTTCACAGCGTACAGTTGAACTTAGTGGAAACTTGTTTCCAATGGGTACAACAGCTGTAAATGTTTCTACGTCGCGACGTGCATCCGTTGCTAAGGTGTCACCAATTGAACAGTGTACAAGGGCATTAAAGATGATTACGCATGTCAAAGTGCCTTCGGGTACAAGGAAGTTAGTTTGATTCTCAGTAGGTGCGAAACTAGTCTTTCACAGCGTAGAGTTGAACTTAGTGGAAACTTGTTTTCAATGGGTACAACAGCTGAAAATTTTTCTACGTCGCGAGGTGCATCCGTTGCTAAGATGTCACCAATTGAACAGTGTACAAGGGCATTAAAAATGATTATGCATGTCAAAGTGCCTTTGGTACAAGGAAGTTAGTTTTGTTGTCAGTAGGTGCCGATGTAGCACAGCAGAGACTATGTGTGGTGGAGCCACTGCAGAGCAATGAATCATTGGATGATTCAAATGGTTCAAATGGCTCTGAGCACTATGGGACTTAACTTCTGTGGTCATCAGTCCCCTAGAACGTAGAACTACTTAAACCTAACTAACCTAAGGACATCACACACATCCATGCCCGTGGCAGGATTCGAACCTGCGACCGTAGCGGTAAGCATCGGATGAAATGCATTGTTTTATTAGGAGGAGCGTTGCGCGCGTAACGGATATAAATGGGGAACTGATGATTCCGGTCAGTGTAGATAATATTGGGGCAGATGAAGTGGATCTCCCAGAGGGTTTAGTGGTAGCAAGTTTGGAAATACTCGACGATGAGGATATAGGTGAATCCCAAGGTGATTATAACGTCAAGCAAACCGTCAAGTCATCTGTACTACGTGATAAGATTCGTCATTTGGAGAATGGTGATCGGAAAGCTATGGAAGCTATGTTACTAGAGTATTTAGATTTGCTTAATTCAGAAGGTCCATTACCAGCAACTCCTATTACACAGCACCGTATACCGACTGGCGATAGTCCGCCGGTCTATAGAAAACCATACAGGATAGCGAAACACCTACAACCACTAGTGGAAGAATTTATTAATCAACAGTTAAGGGACGGTATTATAGAGAACAGTGAAAGACCGTGGTCTGCCAACATAGTGGTAGTTCCTAAGAAGTCATTGGACGGTACTAAAAAGTATAGGTTTTGTTGTGACTATCGTTTTCTGAACGCACGAACTGTAACAGATGTGTATCCAACACCGAACATCACGGAAACATTGGACAACCTAGGTCGGTGTAAATATTTTTTGACGCTAGATCTAAAGAGTGGGTGCCATCAGATAGAAGTAAGTCCCAAGGATAGACCGAAGATGGCCTTTACAAGCCTTGGTCACTTTCAGTATCGCAGAATGCCATTTGGGTTGAAAAACGCTCCTGCTACTTTCCAACGTCTGTTAGATGGTGTGCTTCGGGGACAGAAACCGAAGATTGCTATGGTATACCTCGATGATATTGTTACTTTTTCGCGTAATATAGAATAGCATGTGGAACGACTGAACGAAGTATTTAGTAGGCTAAGAGCGGCAAATCTTACGCTTAATGTCGAGAAATGTCAGTTTGCTCAGACTCAAGTGACTTGTCCTGAGCATATTATCAGTCAGGATGGGGTAAGAACGGATCCTCGTCTAACGTCGGCTGTGCGTGGTTTTCCAGTACCACAGACCACTAAACAAGTTCAGCAATATGTCGGTTTATGTAATTACTACAGACGATATGGAAATGGGTTCGGGGAAACTGCACATCCATTAACGAGATTCTTAAAGAAAGGTGTTAAGTTTGAATGGACAGCACAGTGTCAGGAGACATTCGAGAAGCTCAAACAGATACTAACATCAGACCTGATTTCGAACAAGAGTTCATACCATCTTGTGATGCTAGTAATATTGCTGTCGGTTGTATTCTTTCTCAGAGGGTTAATGGACAGGAACATCCAGTGGCTTATGCTTCCAGGCAACTGAATAAGGCAGGGAAGAATTATTGAACTACAGAGAAAGAAATGTTAGCAGTGATTTACGATATCTCTTATTTTCGCTGTTATTTATATGAGCGTAAGTTCAAGGTGATTACAGATCACGCAGCATTGAAGTGGTTGTTGGGGTTGAAAGATCCTTCGAGTCATTTAACGAGATGGACACTGAAACTAAGTGATTTTGACCACGAGGTAATTCATAAACCAGGGGTAAAACATACGAATGCAGATGCGCTTAGTAGAAAAATAGCAGCTGTACAAGTTGTGGGTATAAGTGAGAAGGAGTGGATAAAGGCGCAAGCCACTGACAGGGAGTGTCAATTGTTCCGAACGCAACTGCAGTTTGAAATGCAGGATGGGTTGCTTTGCAAGAAAACGAAGTGCGGACTACGCGTCGTAGTGCCTGAGTAGCTGAGGGAAGAAGTGTTGAAACAAGCACACGACCATGTATTGTCAGGTCATGGTGGTAAAAGAACAACTGATAGATGGGTAGCTGAAAGGTTTTGGTGGAAGACACGTTGCAATGATGTAGAGCAGTATGTGCAAAATTGTATACCGTGTGCGCAGAGAGCAGATTTAAGTCATCAGAAAATTCAGTTACAGAGACTACCTGAAGCGGATCGTCCGTTCGCATTCATCGGATTACACGTAATCGGAGCATTTAACAAGAACCTAGCGGATAATCGATACGTATTAACAATATTAGATCATTTTTCCCAATACCTGGTAATGGTAGCTATTCCAGATCAGAAGGCAAGCACTGTTGCGCAAGCCTTAGTAAATAACTGGTTGCTGAAGTATGGTGTGCCTGATGCTATAATTACAGATCAGGGTAGTAACTTTATGGCGGAGCTGATGAAGCAGTTATGCCGTTTATTGAAAGTTAAGACATTGCGGACAAGCCCATTTCTTCCTCAGTCGAATGGACGAACAGAACGGGTTCATAGGACGTTAGTTAAGATGATCAGTCATTACGTAAATTCAGAACACACGGATTGGGACGTGTATTTAAATCTGTTGACAAGTGCATATAACGCGAAAGTTTATACAGGAACAGGGCTCTCTCCGTATGAGGTAATTTATGGTCGGAAAATGCCATCACCATTTGATGTGCTCAAACCTCAGGTAGGTTCACAAGATTTCGCCAAGAAATTGAGAGAGATTTGGCAAAGGGTACGACGTGCTAATACTAAAGCTTTGGAGAAACAAGAGAGTATTGGGCAAAGAACAGGTAAACTACCGCAATACAGAATTGGTCAGTGGGTATTGTTGGCTAATCCTTATGTTTCGAAGGGAAAAACAAAGAAGTTTTTGACGAGATATTCTGGACCGTATCAGGTAAATGAAATAGTGTCTCCAGTGAACGTAAAGTTGCAGTTACCAACCAAGTTGTCAGTAGTTCATGTGACTAGGATTAAGCCGTTTAAGGGCGCAGTGGATGCGTTATCGTAGATTCCTCCAGCAGTAACAAAGGGTGTGAGGGTACCAAAGCTAAAAGAACAGCAGAGGAACGTTCCTTACGCACTTAGGTTCAAAATGGTTCAAATGGCTCTGAGCACTATGGGACTCAACTGCTGTGGTCATCAGTCCCCTAGAACTTAGAACTACTTAAACCTAACTAACCTAAGGACATCACACACATTCATGCCCGAGGCAGGATTCGAACCTGCGACCGTAGCAGTCGCACGATTCCGGACTGCGCGCCTAGAACCGCGAAACCACCGCGGCCGGCTACGCACTTAGGTCTATGGATAAGTAGATTAAGTGTCCTCGGGGAGGAACATGTCGTATTTATTGTTATTAGGTAATAGGATATGTGTAGTTTTTACTTGTCATTTGTGTGTTTTAGACGTGGTAAGGAAGGGAGCGATTGACATGGCTTCCTTTTCCTTCAGGTGTCGTGCCAGGATGTGGCCCAGGAAACTTTTCGTCAGTCTGGTACTGCTACACTGTTGCAGAGGAGCGGTGGTGCAGGTGCAACCACTAGATAGGGTAATTTGGTTTGCAAGACAATTAGATGTGGTCCAGAATGAGATTTTCACTCTGCAGCGGAGTGTGCGCTGATATGAAACTTCCTGGCAGATTAAAACTGTGTGCCCGACCGACACTCGAACTCGGGACCTTTGCCTTTCGCGGGCAAGTGCTCTACCAACTGAGCTACCGAAGCACGACTCACGCCCGGTACTCACAGCTTTACTTCTGCCAGTACCTCGTCTCCAACCTTCCAAACTTTACAGAAGCTCTCCTGCGAACCTTAGATGTGGTATTGTCAAGCCGCAGGTGGACAATTGTGTTCACGTATAATATATGGGGAGTGAGGAATGATTTACGGACACTACAGGATAGGTTTACGGCGGTACAGGAGGCCACGGAGAAGGAGGGGTTGTTTCAAGACATACGGAACGAGTATCAGGAATTTAAGCTCTCATACGAAAAGCTGAGAAGGCAGCTGCAACAAGTAACGGAAGTGGTCCCGCAAACTGTCGTTCGCGGGAAACGAGGGTGGTTGGATGCCGGGGGAAAATTGTGTTTGGAACTGCGGACGAGGAAGATATAAGGAGCTTAAATAGTACGGTGGGGGAAGTGCAGGAGTTGGCGGAGGAGACAAAATCGAAAGTGGATTGGCACGCGACACGTATAGGTAACATGGAGCAGGGGATATTGAATGTCACTAGAACAGTGCAGGAGTTGACGTCAGACCTGGAACGGTATGCAGCAAATACCAGGAAAGTGTTGAATGGGGATATAGAGGCTATACAGGCGAGATTGAGCCAAATAGACTGGAAAATACAAGTAGCAGCTTTATTGAGGGCATTAGCAGACAGGGTGGATGACGCGCGTGTCAAATTGGAAGCGTTACATGAAGCTATGCATCACGCAGTGCATGGGCAATTGAGTGCCACATTGTTAGGTCCAGATCAGATGCTGAAGGCGTTGCTGAAAACGAAGAAAGAATTCTCGGAAGGACAGCGTCATGTCGTGCCTCCGGCGAAGCGGCATTTACCGTTATTCTATCGCATGTCTAAAGTGAGAGTAATTACGGATGAGGCGAGTATACACGTAGAAGTACAAATACCAGTGATGGGTATCAATTCGTGGTACCAGTGTTATACAGTACACCCGTATCCAATTAGATGGGGTGCACTTGGGAAGTGGGTGCAAGTGCAAACTCGGGAAGTGTTTTTAGTGTCAATACGGAGGAGTGCTCATGTGGTAATGTCTACGGAAGATTTAACAGACTGTTTCAGGGGAAGTGTTTTCATTTGTCCAGCAAAGGAGGTGGAAACCCACAATCATTCGTATGGGATGCAGTTGTTCCTGGGGAATATGGGAACCTTAGAATGCGAAAAGAAGATGTTAATTCCGAGACCGAAATTTCAGAAAGTTGGGGAACATTGGATTTACTCTGTGTTCGAACTAGAGACCGTAGTTGCCACTTGTTACAGAAATGGTAGATTGACAGATATATCAAAGCTTGAAATGCAGGGCAGTGGGTTATTGATGCTGGTGGAACTTGTGAATGCCGTAGATAATGGTGAGTGGTTCTTTTTCGAGCTGACTGTAATTACACAGCGATTTGTTAAGAGTTTTCGAGGCAAAGGCAGTAAGCCTGTCAGATGAACCAACTCTATGGGAGAGCACAGCTCGAACCCCATAAGAAGAGGTATCCACACCTAATGTAACAGGAGTAGCTGAATCAAATGAACCAAACTTCGACGACTTAATAACGCGTCCTTCAACTGCTGACATGCGTCCTTATATTCTTGAGACTACACAAAGGGAATACTTTTTCAGCGCACGCGATTCATCGGAGCAGTAATTTGTGCAGCTTTTGCAGTAAATTCAATATAATAGGTAAGCTTCCCCATGACAACTTGGAAGTCCTTAATGTTGTGGGGCGCTAGCAGATCTTAATCGCAGGCAAGTGCTGGCCTTGGAAGATGGGGCACTTTCCCCCGTTGCATATTATGCCAAACGCAGAAAGAACTTGAAACAAGCAGACCAAATTTGCCAAATGTTCAGCACGCTTATGACCTGCGAAAACGATATCGCCCAAATAGTTAATACAGGAAATAGTTAATACAGGAAGGGACTTTTGTTGTTAATTATCCCTCGGACCACTGAAAAAAAGCAGGAGCTGAAGCACTTCCGAACGGTAGACCCTGAAACAGGAACAAACCTAGGTGAGTGTGATTGCAAATATCGCTTGGACTGCTCGTCCAGCAGTAAGTGTAAGTATGCCACACGCAAGTCAATCTTGGAGAATGATCTGCCCTGTTCCAGTCTGTTCATTAATTTCCCCGGTCGGGGGAAAGGAAAGGAGTACCTGAAAGTTTGTGCGCTTACTGTTGCTTTAAAATCATCATACAAATGTAAACTGCGTGAAGGCTTCTTGAGAATGATCAAAAATGATACCCACTGGCTTGCAAAAATGAGTTGGATAACCCCACTGTCTGTTCACCTTCGCAGTTCTTGAGCTACTTGCTCGTGTATTGCATGGAGAACAGGGCTTGCACGGACAAAATCAAGGCTGAGTATTGTCTTTAACAGAAATCTGCACTTCGTAATCTTTAGCCCGTCCCACATGCACTGCATATATAACGTAAATCTGAAACAGTAGTGCAACATACTGAAACAGTTATTTGTAACACATTGTCTTGTATGGACAGGCTTAACAAATCAAATAAGCATTAACCAAAAATGTGTGTACCGTTCCTAGAACTAAGTACATTAAACGAAACACATTTCGTAACTTCACGATATGTTGCTGGCAAACTGCGCTTGCCAAGTTTTCGTATTTCATGTCCGTTGTATGCAGACAAGGTACAATATATGATCAAAAGTATCCAGACATCCCCAAAATTTTTCATATTAGGTGCACTGTGCTGCCACCTACTACCAGGTACTCCATATCAGCGATCTCAGTAGTCATTAGACATCGTGAGAGAGCAGAATGGAGCGTTCCGCGGAAATGACGGACTTCGAACGTGGTCAGGTGATTGGGTGTCACTTGTGTCATACGTCTGTACGCGAGATTTCCACACTCCTAAACATCCCTAGGTCCACTGTTTCCGATGTGATAGCGAAGTGGAAACGTGAAGGGACACGTACACCACAAAAGCATACAAGCCGATCTCGTCTCTTGACTGACAGAGACCGCCATCAGTTGAAGAGGGTCGTAATGTGTAATAGGCAGACATCTATCCACAGCATCATACAGGAATTCCAAACTGCGTCAGGATCCACTGCAAGCACTACGACAGTTATGGGGGAGGTGAGAAAACTTGGATTTCATGGTCGAGCGTCTGCTCATAAGCCACACATCACGCCGGTAAATGCCGAACGACGCCTAACTTGGGGTAAGGAGCGTAAACATTGGACGATTAAACAGTGGAATACGTTGTGCGGAGTGACGAATCACGGTACACAATGTGGCGATCCGATGGTAGGGTGTGGGTATGGCGGATGCCCAGTGAAATTCATCTGCCAGCGTGTGTGGCGCCAACAGTAAAATTTGGAGGTGGTCGTGTATGGTGTGGTCGTGTTTTTCATGGAGGGGGCTTGCACTCCTTGTTGTTTTGCGTGGTACTATCACAGTAGAGGCCTACATTGATATTTTAAACACCTTCTTGCTTCCCACTGTTGAAGAGTAATTCGGGGATGTCGATTGCATCTTTCAACACGATCGAGCACCTGTTCATAATGCACGGCCTGTGGCGGAGTGGTTACACGACAATAACATCCCTGTAATGGACTGGCCGGCACAGCGTCCTGACCTGAATACTATAGAACACCTTCGGGATGTTTTGGAACGCCGACTTCGTGCCAGGCCTCACCGACCGACATAGATACCTCTCCCCAGTGCAGCACTCCGTGAACAATGGGCTGCCATTCCCCAAGAAACCTTCCAGCACCCTATTGAATGTATGCCTGCGAGAGTGGAAGCTGTCATCTAGGCTAAGGGTGGGCCAACACCATACTCAATTCCAGCATTACTGGTGGATGGCGCCACGAACTTGTAAGTCATTTTCAGCCAGGTGCCGGGATACATCACATAGTGTAGGAGTAGGCTTCTGTAGCAGTGAACTGCCAGTGCTTTCCCATGTATCGTTATTGATAAGGAAAGCAGACGCACCTGTGTCTAACTAGAATTTAATTGATATTGAGACCTTTTAATTGGATTACAAAATTGTTCTGCTGCCGGTGTACTACAGCAGCACATTTCTGAGACACGGAAATGCGAATCTTTGCTCGTGCGGGCTGTAATGGTAATGTTGACACGACATGCACTTGTTGGTCGCTTCGGTATTGCCGTCCACCTGACACACTATATGAATATGACCATGTCTACCACCCTGTAAAACATTGTGCGTCATGGCAAGGCGAAGGTTATATATCATACTATGAAAAGCACCGAGAACGAGACATCCTGACTGCACTTGTACGACACCGCGAGCACCACGAGCTAAAAGTTATTACCTCTGCGTGTACTATTAGTTTGAGCTCTGATTTTATTCACTTTAACATTAGCATGAATTTTAAACTGCATGTCTTGTGCATATTGGACAACAGAAATAAGCAGAGGCTCAAAAGTAACTTCCGTTGTGAACGCGATAGTTTGAGATTCCACAATAGACAGATAGGGATCCAGCAGTTGTAGCATAGAACAGCAGCGCGACGTCGTGTGTCTGACACGTTTCTCGTGACTGCATCACATGAGATGGCATCACTATAACTGAGTCCATAACAAAACTTAAACTAGCCCTCGAAGTTTGCCAATTCACTGTTGTAAGTTTGAGGAGTCTGTTTGTTGAGACGAAAAAATTTAAGCCTTGCTACAGCGTCATAATGTTCGTTGAGGAGCCTAACAAGGTCGTCGTAACTGACAGTTTCTGGACGAGAATCGGGACAACATAGAGAGTACACTTCACCCATCGAAAGAAAAAAAGTATCGCGCGACATACCTGTATTGCTTTATGCGGCCAAATGGTCCTTGACCTGTACCTAATATTCTGACCAGTCGTATTCCTTCTACTGAACGGAAGGGACTTGAGTGCACCAACTGGAGGCGGTGCTGAGTCATCGGTTGGACACAGAGCTGGAGCCGTTTAATCTGCCGCGCCTGAAACTGAACAACTGCGTTTAGAGGCGTTTCCTGTAGCAGGTGTGCTGACATGCTTAATGTGAAACACAGAAAATATCAGAACTCACGAGGCAAACCGAAGGCGTGGCAACAGCGTACACACATCATCGCCGACTTTGCAGTGAGGTGCAAAGTCTATGTAACGACCAGACTCGTCGTTATTTGCTGTACGGACGAAATGACACTCGTCTGTACTGTGCTTGGTTCTTAGCTTTACTCCTGGAGGGGGCCGAGATGATATGACTATAAATGAAATATTAGGTCACTTTTTTACATCTTGAACGAGATGAAATACTTAACTTTGTTACAATCCACATTCACAGGAATGTCATGAAAATTTATTACAGTCACTGAACATTAAGGTATCCTTTGATCTTGAACAAGATTTTAGTCTCTCCAGCAAGGTCGTCGTAACTGGCAGTTTCTGGACGAGAATCGGGGCAACACAGAGAGTACACCCATCGAAAAAAAAAATATCGCGCGACAATAAACTTCATGCAGAGTTGTGTGTAACACAACTGTCCTACTGCTGGCTCGGTAGAGAGGCGGTGCTGTCGCGTTCGGTTATAAGTGCCGACTAGCCAGAACGGCAGTGTGCTCAGACATAAGAAAGCGAGCCGATACGGTGGCGCATGGCAACTCCTCTGGGCGTGTGCGCTACCGCCTCTTACACGTCGTTGCTTCTGGCACCCACTACGTTTGCTTATGGTTCCCTCGTGAGGTACCAAAGTTGCCTTGGCATCTCGCTCTTCACACCACCCCACACAGACCCTTGGGTACCTCAGTGGTGTAAGAGGAATGATCAGAATGTGGGGAACATTCTACCAAACCATGGAAGCTAGAACTTCACGCTGCTTAACTGCGTGTCAGTCCACACTTATAAAACAATAGGACAACGATTCCGCATGGAATGAGTTCGACAGGTCGTCGTCAGCTTTCCCTTCTCATCCCTGCTTGCTCACTTCCGTTGCCACGTCACGTAGCCGCTCGCTAAAGGCAGTCAACCTCGCAGTTTGTTATGGTCATAATGCTTTCTCTCACAGTTCTTAGCTTGTTTTGTCTCTTTGTCTCTGTCTCTTTTGAGGTCTTTGTTTTATGTACACTAGAGTGGAGTGCCCAACTTTTTCACTTCAGATTTCTTTCGATCCAGTGGACACGTGTACGAGAGCAGCACAAAAATCCCTATCTTCTACTTAGTTTTACTCCACGATTTTGTTGTTAGATCTGTTTCCAAGAGAACTATACCAGGAATTTTGCTCATCGAGATCTACCACTCTGGAGACAAAAACTAGCATAGTACTTCTTACACAACAGAGTTTATGCTTGTGCAGAGTCCACTGGAAGGTACGTGGCGCCGCCACATAGACAGCAGAAGAGCGCCGACCTGCCTAGCACTCGTGTGCAGCTAAGCTTAACCTCTACCAGAGATTGCGTAAGACCACCATAGGGCACCGCCGACTTCCTTCCCCATGCTTCCCTAATCCTATGGGACCGATGATCGCGCTGTTTCGTCCTCTCCCCCAAATCAACCAACCAAACATCATCCACCACATGTCACTCAAATAGTTGAAACTTTCTGACAGATTAAAACTGTGTGCCGGACCGAGACTCGAACTCGCGACCTTTGCCTTTCGCGGGCAAGTGCTCTACCATCTGAGCTATCCCAAGCACGACTCACGTCCCCTCCTCACAGCTTTAC
Source organism: Schistocerca nitens (assembly GCF_023898315.1). Taxonomy (NCBI): domain Eukaryota; kingdom Metazoa; phylum Arthropoda; class Insecta; order Orthoptera; family Acrididae; genus Schistocerca; species Schistocerca nitens. Next base: position 493,198,379 of record NC_064622.1, read on the forward strand.
TCCTGCTAGTACTTCGTCTCCTACCTTCCAAACTTTACAGAAGCTCTCCTGCGAACTTTGAAGAACTAGTACTCCTGAAAGAAAGGATATTGCAGAGACATGACTTAGCCACAGCCTGGGGGATGTTTCCAGAATAAGATTTTCACTCTGCAGGAGAGCTTCTGTAAAGTTTGGAAGGTAGGAGACGAGGTACTGGCAGAAGTAAAGCTGTCAGGACGAGGCGTGAGTCGTGCTTGAGTAGCTGAGATGGTAAAGCACTTGCCCGCGAAAGGCAAAGGTCCAGAGTTCGAGTCTCGGTCCGGCACAGTTAAAATCTGTCAGAAAGTTTCATATCAGCGCACACTCCGCTGCAGAGCGAAAATCTCATTCTGGACTCAAACAGTTGCCAATTTGACATTCATTCGTCAAACGAGGCTTTAAGCGGACACGCGGTTCCACTCAGCAGAGAGTATCGCAAAGTATCAACGGTACATTTACATTTACATTTATACTCTGCAAGCCACCCAACGGTGTGTGGCGAAGGGCACTTTACGTGCCACTGTCATTACCTCCCTTTCCTGTTCCAGTCGCGTATGGCTCGCGGGAAGAACGACTGCCGGAAAGCCTCCGTGCGCGCTCGAATCTCTCTAATTTTACATTCGTGATCTCCTCGGGAGGTATAAGTAGGGGGAAGCAATATATTCGATAACTCAGCCAGAAACGCACCCTCTCGAAATCTGGACAACAAGCTACACCGCGATGCAGAGCGCCTCTCTTGCAGAGTCTGCCATTTGAGTTTGCTAAACATCTCCGTAACACTATCACGCTTACCAAATAACCCTGTTACGAAATGCGCCGCTCTTCTTTGGATCTTCTCTATCTACTCCGTCAACCCGACCTGGTACGGATCCCACACTGTTGAGCAATACTCAAGTATAGGTCGAATGAGTGTTTTGTAAGCCACCTCCTTTGTTGATGGACTACTTTTTCTAAGGACTCTCCCAATGAATTTCAACCTGGTACCCGCCTTACCAACAATTAATTTTATATGATCATTCCACTTCAGATCCTTCCGCACCCATACTTCCAGATATTTTACAGAAGTAACTGCTACCAGTGTTTGTTCCGCTATCATATAATCATACAATACAGGATCCTTCTTTCCATGTATTCGCAATACATTACATTTGTCTATGTTAAGGGTCAGTTGCCACTCCCTGCACCAAGTGCCTATCCGCTGTAGAACTTCCTGCATTTCGCTGCAATTTTCTAATGCTGCAACTTCTCTGTATACTACAGCATCATCCGCGAAAAGCCGCATGGAACTTCCGACACTATCTACTAGGTCATTTAGATACAGGGTGAGTCACCTAACATTACCGCTGGATATATTTCGTAAACCACATCAAATACTGACGAATCGATTCCACAGACCGAATGTGAGGAGAGGGGCTAGTGTAATTAGTTAATACAAACCGTAAAAAATGCACGGAAGTATGTTTTTTAACACAAACCTACGTTTTTTTTAATGGAACCCCGTTAGTTTTGTTAACACATCTGAACATATTAACAAATACGTAATCAGTGCCGTTTGTTGCATTGTAAAATGTTAATTACATCCGGAGATATTGAGATTTGGCCGATTTCCGGCGTTCTACCACTCGCATTCGTTTCAACACATTTTGTGCTCAGCATGTGTGTGTAAAACACATAGTAATGTTAAAGTGAATAAAAACAGAGCACACACTAGCAATAGACGAAGAGGTAAAAACTTTCAGTCTGGTGGTACACGAAGTACCCTACAGAATACAGAGAGGACGTGTTGTCCTCAGTGCTTTACAGATCATGACAGAAAAACTTGTCCTTGTCATGGAGCACGGTATTTCCAGAGTGTTAGGTAAGGTCATATTCAAACAATATGTTTAAAAGGCAGGCCTGGGCCCCATAAGGGCCGGTGACGGTCAGACATCACCGAGGCAATCATCAAGTGCACGTCGTGTTAGCGGTACCGTTCCACAGCAGGCACAAGCGAAGGCTCACATTTCCGTGTCGCGGAGACTCAGGTGCGTCTCTTTCGCATGTCAGTAACGAGACATCTGAAAGGACACAGCTGAAGAAGCCTACTGACTTGCCTGCAAGTGACAGACATGAAATATCAATAATCGACATATGCAGTTTGCCAACGACATATCGTGAAGTTACGAAATGTATTTCGTTCAATGAACTCAGTTCTCGGAACTGAGCACTCATTTTTGGTTTGCACTTGTTTGATTTGTCCAGCCTGTGCACACAAGAGAATGTGTTACAAATTAGTGTTTCAGTACCTCACACTAATGGCTCTGATTAGTGTGAAATGTATAGTGAACGTTGAGAACCAGGTTTAGGAAGAGCTGAAGATTTTGAAGATTTTTGCGTGCAAGGTCTGTCCTCCATGCAATATGTGAGCAAGTTGCTCAGGAACTGCAAAGATATGGACAGACAATGGGGTTATCCAACCCATTTCCGCAAGTCAGTGGCAATCACTTTTGTCATTCTCAAGAAGCCGTCAGGAAGTTTACATATGTATGCTGATTTTAAAGCAACAGTAAATCCACAAACTTTGTTGTACTCCCTTACTTTCCGACGACTGGAGGAATTAGTGGACGGACTGAAACAGGGTCGATTATTTGCGAAGACTGACTTACGCAGGCATACTTTCAGTTACTGCTGGACGAGCATTCCAAGCAATATTTTGTGATCAACACTCACCTGGGTTTGCTCCAGACTATCATCTGGAAGTGCTTCAGTTTCTGCTATTTTTCAACGTCCCCTGGAACATTTAACTGCAAAAATCTATTCTTGCGCAAAATATTTGGGAGATATTGTTTTCGCAGGTCATATGCGTGCTGAACATTTGGCAAATTTAGTCTGCTTGTTTCAAGTTATTTCTTCGTCTGGCATAATGTGTAACAACGAAAAGCCGCTTCTTCCAAGACGAGCTCTTCTCTGCGATTAAAGGTCTGCTGTCGACCCACAACATTAAGGAGCTTCGGGCTGTCATGAGGAAGCTTACCTATTATAGTAAATTTATTGCAAAGGCTGCACAAGTTGCTGCTCCGATGATCCTCCTGCGCTGGAAAGGTATTCCCTTTGTGTGGGCCCAAGAATATCACGACCCATGTCAGCAGTTTAAGGACGCGTTATTAAGCCTTCGAAGTTTGGTTCATTTGCTCCAGCTACTCCTGTTATACCCGCTGTCGATGAGATGAGTCTTCTTACGATATTCGAGCTGTGCTCCCCCATATAGTTGGTTCGTGTGATGGGCCTAATGCTCCTGCCTCGAAAAGTCTTTACAAATCAGTGTAATTACAGTCAGCTCGAAGTACTCGCCATTATCCAGTGCATTCACAAGTTCCACCAATGTATGGTAGTAAATTCTATTTGCTTGCATGTCATCGTCTTTTAACGGCTTTGTTCAGTCTTCGCAAACGTGTCCCACCACGGACAGCGAAAACTGCAACGTTGAGCTCTGATATTGTCTATAAGTTCACGGCATGAAAGTTTATAGTACACTGTACTCTGTAGAAAGAGACTAGTATCTTGTTCTGTATCAAGTAATATGTTAATGTTACATGTGAACCATTAATTGAAGAATGTTATCTCTTTTTATGTATACGCTATTTATTGCGCGAATGTGCGCTCTTTTATTAAAGAAATATTTCAAATTGTGTATGAAAAATGTAATAAAACGTGTATAAACCGTAAATTCAATTCAACTATATCACAGAAATTAGCCTGTGGCTGAAACGAATTGGAGGGATTTTATTATGATATGTTTTAAGAAAAAGACCGTGGAGCGAAGCTCCTCTCAGTAAACTGAGTTTCCCCCAACTTCTCTTTTCTCCATTCAACTGGGCAGAAGTTCTCAGTGTGTCTATGTGATAGATATAGATTTGATTTACGATTAAGTATGTTTAAAATGGGTTACGTTCTTGGTGTCATTCAGAACTAATACTTTTCCCCGCATTTATTAAGTTACGCGTGAATTCTGATTTTTGTAATTTTTGTTTCAGAAAAACTAGTTGGAACCGCGAGCTCAGCAGATGATGGCAAAGAGGCATAATGTGCAAAATGCAATTCTCGTTCAGCTATTGATTTCATTCTGCTGTAAGAAAAGCGCGTTCCTGAACTTATTTGCGGGTTATTTAGCAGTAGCTTGTAATAATTCTGAGCAAACGCAATTTACGTATAATCTCCGAATTGTGAATCTGCTGCTCTCGTTTGTGCCAGATACAGACCACGCGTAAGTCATGGTGGTGTTAAACTGCTGCGGTTCGCAAGTGGTAAGTAAACCTCAGCAGCTAATTTTATTCAGAAATTATTTACCAATGCTTGTACGGTAGGAAGTTCTACTTGCTTACAGGTCATCGGCCTTGTTAGCCTTCCAAGCCTGTCCCACCATGGACAGCGCAAAAATTGCAACGTTGGGCTCTGATAATGTCTAATTATCATTACGAGTTGCTGCAGAGGGCCACTGCACAACATCCGAACACTGACTTGGTGTCTCGGCTACCACTCTGTATCGTCACTGTGATGGGTAATGACGAGGCGTGTAATTCTTCTGGGGAATCGTGTTATCAAATCGATACTTAGGTCTCCAAAAGTATTCAAAACTTTCCTATTCATTTTCAGCGTATTGTTGCGTCCACTGGTTCTTATTGTTCTGCAATACGTGCGCCACGAGCGGCCGAGTAGTTTCAAAGAAATTCGCCACCCAGTGGCTCGCCGCTGTTTTTCGCATTGTGATATGCTGTCCACGGCGTTAGGTGTTCTAGGTGTTCTGCTGTTGCATACAGAGAATGACGACGCAAGTGTTGTGATTCCTCACTCCCTTTAGCGGGTGGTTTACTCCTCATTGCACGTAGGTCATTGGGGCATAGTTCACACAAAACTCGCCTGGCCTCATTGTACTACGCACTAGGCAGGGCGTGGATGGTGGATGCCTCGATTGAGCAAATGAGCTCTCCTGGAAGGTTTGAGAGAACATCAGTCACCTCTGCTGCAACGCCGACTGGCGGCATCCGTCTTGGCCGTGGTAACACATCCGTATTTGTTTCACAGGTCCATTCTGACACACGTGATCGTTGTCGGTTGCAGACGCATACAATTAATTTCGCTTTGTTGTCCCCAAGATAACCAACACCACTGATAGTACAGTAACGGCTTTGTCTTTTATCTTTTGCCTTCAATGGCTTACTGAAGTCCTTTTCTCGACCGCAATTCATGTCTCCATATTTTCAAGAGTTTTATATCTCCAACGGTACACACTCTGTCACTACTTCAAGCTTTCACACTCCGTCTATTGGTGAAGCTGAGAGGTTTATTCGAACTTGAAAAGTCGCATGCAGAAACTAGGTTCTCCCGACACATGGGAGCAGGCTTTAAAGATTTTTCTGTCCTGCTACTGCTCCTTGCCACCGTACCCCGTGCTATCTTCTGTGGCTACCTCGGACACAATTCGTTCCGCTGGGCCACACAAAATTTCACTGCTGGATGAAGTCTTCTTTAAAATTTCTGGCAAGAAACAGCGTTGGGTGTATGGAGGCATAACATTGGGAGTGTGGTGTCCTACATCGTACAAGCTTCCGCTGGGCTGCACCGACGTCACGAGAACCAGCTGTGACGCTCGTATGTGTTTGTCAGTGACTGTGCGTCAGAATTCTCACCCACAGACCCAGCACACCTCTGGGGTCCACAACGACAGTCATCTCCGCCTCTCCGCGATCTGTAGCCGGCACCATCCAGAGTGGGGCAATGGAGATCGACACAGTTGCTGCTGCCACTGACGCGCCCTCAGGGGCTCAGCACTCGTCTGCTGAGTACGGCCTTAGCAACACCAGAGTCGGGGATTGGTGAGCACCGCCGGTCCTCTTTTACAATAGGTTCTGGACATGTTTCAGCAATCACCATGCGGAACGGTGGTGGAACGTTGTGTGTCACAGAGAACAGGTTCTTTGCTTAACTCTCCGGATCACGAGGATGGTAAAACCTCTCAAGGTGTGCTGTCCACCGATGAGATGCATGGCTGTTCAGGAGGAACAGTCGCTAGCAGGCAACATCTGGGGAACCTGTCGCACCTCAGCTGTATAAGGCTTACCTACACAAGTGGGGCTCTGTCTGGGTTGACCTCCTTCCTTAGATATTCGTGAGAACACCATGAAGCCTAAATTTCATGCCTCTACTTCCAGCAGTTCGGGTGGGCCGTTGGGCAGTATTAACACCCAAAATCACGAGAACCCTCGTCAGGCTAGTCCACCTGCGTTATCTCTGACTGTCAACGATAGTAACCAAAGTAAGAGAGCACGTCCTGTGATAGATAATGTTTTTGTTGTAATGAAACGTGTGGACTATTCATTTGAAAAATTGTCGCCATTTTACATCCATGCAGCTCTTGAGGGACTTGCAGGGCAACTCAAATCTATCAAGAGGCTATGGAATGACACTGTCTCTTCTAGAGACAATGGAGGTTCCCCAAATGCAGAAGCTGTTGAATGTCAAGCCACTTGGAGAATATCCCATCACATTGAGCTGCATACTGGGTTAAATAGTGTTGAAGATGTTGTCACATACAAGGACACTAAGAATATGGATGCGAAAGAACTGCATCGGGAATACAATGTGCAAGGGTTGACGTTCAAAACGTTATGATAATGATCGATGGTGAGCTCCAAAAGTCAGCATCATTTATTCTGATATTCAATTTGCTGAAGCTGTCAGAGTATATTGCAGCAGGATTTCTACACCCTAAGGATTGCCTTATGTCCCAAATCCAAAGCGCTGCTTCAGGTGCCAACATTTTGGTCACACCACTGTGGGTTCTAACAATTAGGCTACATGTAGTAGATGTGGCAGAATGGCACACTGCTGAAGGTTTTCAATGCACTGCCCCACACATGTGTGTTAGTTGTTCCCAGGCCCATTCTGTACGGAGCAGGGATTGTCCTGCCTTCACTGAAGAAAATAAGATTCAGGAAATTAAAGTCATTTCGTCAAGTCTTTTGCCTTGACGTTGAAGCAGCCTGTCCAGGTCAGCGTTAGCATCCAGACTATGACTACTGAGCAGGGCACATCTACCTGCACCTGCAAATGCAGCTGTCAGCCTGTTCCGCTGGTTGCAGCCCAGTCCTCCTATCGCTGAAGCACTGAAAGTTGCTGAAAATAACGTCAGCGTAGATATCAAACCCTCATGACAGGCATCAGAAGAGATGTAGCTGAGAATTTCTGTTATATTGGCCTTTCCATTGTGCCCAAAATCCAAGCTGTGGGTGAAGGCAAAATGGCCGAAGCAGTCCGCTCTAAGGCATCGGACCATGCGATCTTGTTGCTGTCTGATGGATCTGATGACAATCATGGGCGTCGAATTTACCTTAGAGAACCTACGAGTCCCTCAAGTCCCCTCCGCCTCCTCTCTCTCCCTCCGCTGCTGTCTCGCCACCACGGTGGAATGAGAACGGGAAAGATAGAGTAAAACCCCACTGTTGAAATGGCTTCCATACTGCAGTGGTACGTTAATGGGATCAGGACATATGTGGAGGAACTGAAACTACTAGTCCAGGAACGCTCACTGTTCTTTGCAGGAAACGCATTTCAAAGTGCCTAATGACCCTGTCATTACTCCATCGCAAGGATGACCTGACTGGGGAAAGGGCCAATGAAGGAGTCGCTTTGTTTGTCAATAATGTGCACCACTCGTCTGCTCTCCCCCTAGCTACTGTCCTGTGGTTGATGTTCATGTATGTCAGAGGGTAACTGTTTGCTCGCTGTATTTTCCTCTGCATGACACAATGGACATTGAGGCTCTTAGAGGTCTTATGGACCAACCCCCTGAACATTTCTCCTCCAGGGAGATTTCAGTGCCCATCATACACTCCTGGAAATGGAAAAAAGAACACATTGACACCGGTGTGTCAGACCCACCATACTTGCTCCGGACACTGCGAGAGGGCTGTACAAGCAATGATCACACGCACGGCACAGCGGACACACCAGGAACCGCGGTGTTGGCCGTCGAATGGCGCTAGCTGCGCAGCATTTGTGCACCGCCGCTGTCAGTGTCAGCCAGTTTGCCGTGGCATACGGAGCTCCATCGCAGTCTTTAACACTGGTAGCATGCCGCGACAGCGTGGACGTGAACCGTATGTGCAGTTGACGGACTTTGAGCGAGGGCGTATAGTGGGCATGCGGGAGGCCGGGTGGACGTACCGCCGAATTGCTCAACACGTGGGGCGTGAGGTCTCCACAGTACATCGATGTTGTCGCCAGTGGTCGGCGGAAGGTGCACGTGCCCGTCGACCTGGGACCGGACCGCAGCGACGCACGGATGCACGCCAAGACCGTAGGATCCTACGCAGTGCCGTAGGGGACCGCACCGCCACTTCCCAGCAAATTAGGGACACTGTTGCTCCTGGGGTATCGGCGAGGACCATTCGCAACCGTCTCCATGAAGCTGGGCTACGGTCCCGCACACCGTTAGGCCGTCTTCCGCTCCCGCCCCAACATCGTGCAGCCCGCCTCCAGTGGTGTCGCGACAGGCGTGAATGGAGGGACGAATGGAGACGTGTCGTCTTCAGCGATGAGAGTCGCTTCTGCCTTGGTGCCAATGATGGTCGTATGCGTGTTTGGCGCCGTGCAGGTGAGCGCCACAATCAGGACTGCATACGACCGAGGCACACAGGGCCAACACCCGGCATCATGGTGTGGGGAGCGATCTCCTACACTGGCCGTACACCACTGGTGATCGTCGAGGGGACACTGAATAGTGCACGGTACATCCAAACCGTCATCGAACCCATCGTTCTACCATTCCTAGACCGGAAAGGGAACTTGCTGTTCCAACAGGACAATGCACGTCCGCATGTATCCCGTGCCACCCAACGTGCTCTAGAAGGTGTAAGTCAACTACCCTGGCCAGCAAGATCTCCGGATCTGTCCCCCATTGAGCATGTTTGGGGCTGGATGAAGCGTCGTCTCACGCGGTCCGCACGTCCAGCACGAACGCTGGTCCAACTGAGGCGCCAGGTGGAAATGGCATGGCAAGCCGTTCCACAGGACTACATCCAGCATCTCTACGATCGTCTCCATGGGAGAATAGCAGCCTGCATTGCTGCGAAAGGTGGATATACACTGTACTCGTGCCGACATTGTGCATGCTCTGTTGCCTGTGTCTATGTGCCTGTGGTTCTGTCAGTGTGATCATGTGATGTATCTGACCCCAGGAATGTGTCAATAAAGTTTCCCCTTCCTGGGACAATGAATTCACGGTGTTCTTATTTCAATTTCCAGGAGTGTATATTGTGGGATTCAACTGCTGCCTGCCATTGGGGTTGTGTTTTGGAGACCAACTCCCCTGAAAATTTCTCCTACTACAAGATATCAATGACCATCACATATTGTGGGGTTTAACTGCTATCTGCATTTTGGAGAGCCTCATTATATCTCTCAAGCTGTGCATCCTCAGGCTCTCACACTCATTTCTGTGCTGCTACTGGGTCATTCTCAGCCATCGACCTCTCTTTCTGCTCTCCTCCCTTGTGGACTCTGTTGAGTGAGAAGTCACTGACAACCTTCATCCCACTGACCACTTGCCACTCTGGATTCACCTGCTGGATGGAGCTCTCCCTGAAAGGACACAGTCACAATGAGTAATCAGCAAAGGCAAGTGGGTGCTGTTTCGTCAGCTGGCTGCGTCTGAGTGCCGTGACAGCATCCAGGAGTGGGTGGACCACATCACACCACCATGCTGCTAACCTCTCCATCCCAAAATGCTCTCATAATCCTAGGAGGCACCTTGTACCTTAGTGGGCTGATGAGTGCCGTTCAGTTATTTTTGGGTCAGTTGTGCAGCTCTGCGACGGTTTAAGAGCCGCCTAATGGCGGAAATCCTCGACGTCTTTCGATTAGCAAGAGTAAAGGCTCGACGCATCATCAAGCAGAACAAGAAAAAGTCATGGCATGTGTTCCTGGATTCTATGAACCGTTCCAATTGTCCTACTACAGTAGGGAAGTTGTCAGGAGGATATCCGATAGAGACAGCCGTTTACCTACAGCAGCGTTATTGCATCATGGGTGTCTTCAAACAACACTGGGAGACATTGCACAGACAATGCCAGAATAATTGCCGCTGACTACCGCCACTACTAGCCACGACCCAGCTTTCCGTCGTTACTGAGCCACCATGGAAAGATGTGAATGGACTTCAGGTCTAACAATCTGGAGTCCTATAACTGCCCAATCTCCATGTAGCACTGTCTGCTGCTTGTGATACTGCTCCAGGTGAAGACCAAATCCGACGCAGCGTGCTGCGGAACTTGAAACCAGTTTCCGAGGAAATTCGCTTACAATGTTTTTAATTGATATGGCAGGCAGGCAACTTTCCCAACCGTGGAGAAAGGCAATTTTGATCCCTCTTCTGAAACCGGAAAAGGACCCAACGTGTCCCAGCAGTCACCGGAGCGTCGCCCTCACGAGCTGTGGAGGGAGGACCTTGGAGCGAATGGTTAACAGTCGTTTGGTCTGGATGTTGGAGACCAGGCAGTTCCCAAGTCGCTCTCAGTGTAGATTGAGAAGATTTCAATCCACTGTCGATAATCTGACCTTATTAGAGGCGCCTGTTCAGTAGGTTTTCCTACATAAACAGCATTTTGTAGGTATATTTTTCAATGCCAGTAAGACGTTCGATAATATTTGGAGACACGTTGTTCTAGGGCACTCCATCAATGGGGCATCCATGGCCATCTTTCCATCTTTATTCGGCCGTTGCTAACAAAGCGCTCTTTTGGTACCGATTTAGTGACGTGCAGTCACATAGTTTTGAGCAGGAGAATGGCGTTCCTAAGGGAAGTGTTTTAAACGTTACCCTCTTTGCCAAAGTTATAAACAGTGTCACGTCTATGGTAAGGAGTCCTAATTTGTGGACGATTTTGCAGTTTTCTGTTCGTCTTCCAGTATTGCAACTTAAATTGAAGATGTTGGAGGAGTGGGTTGCAAAGACTGGTTTTACCTTTTCTTCGGAGAAGTGAGAGTCTGTTAATTTTAATCGTTCTCGTCGTATTTTTAATTTACCTGAATTGCATATGTGGAACAGCGTTCTCCCTTTTAAAGACTCTCTGCGGTTTTTTGACTCCAGGGTGTCGTGGTTACGACACCCAAAGTACCTGAAGGCAAGAGTCCAGGAGGCAATGAACATTTTGAAGTGTCTCAGCCACATGTCTTGATGAGCGAACAGGGCACGTCTGCTGCTGTTTTATACAGCTTTCCTTCGATCGTGGCTGGACCAAGGCCTTCGTATCTGAAAATTATTGATGCTGCACACCATGAGGGGAGCGAGCTGTCCACGAACGCTGACGGGACCAGTCCCGTAGTGAGTGCTGGTGGTGAGACTGGTGAACTGACACCATCGGGCAACGACTGCCATTTTGCCTCAGGCGTGCCATGTCCTCACTACTCCCACTTCCCCAGGACGCCATACCACTGCTCGTTCAGGTATGGAACGCCTCTTCATGATTTGTTCACAGGCAATGAGGCTGTTTGGGATCCGTGCAAAATGTGTGCTGGAGTCCTTTGGTGTGCAGCATGTACAGGCTCAGACCCAGGGTTTTAACCGAGTGCCACCCTGAGTTAGTGCAGCAGAGCAGAGATTGCACTCCTGCATCTGTGTTTAATATGGCAGTTTCCGACATAAATCAGCACCACTACTATGTTGTCTTCACGGTCGGGTCTAAACATAGGGACTTCGTTGGTTGCTCTGCTATTTTCCCAGATCGTGTCCTCAAGATACGGATGTCTCTTGAATTTACCGCATTTGATGGCGAACCATCCGCGACCTTGAGGGCGTTGGAGCAGATGAGATTTGCTATACTTCCTCCATTCCTCGTCTGTTCCGACTCTCTTACTGCATTTCAGTCTCTTACTGTATCCACCTGATAAAGTAATTCAGGATATCCAGGACGTCCTCCTCCAACTACAACAGCTGGGGAAGGAGGTATCTTTCTGCTGGGTGCCACGGCAGATGGGTATTGCGGGGAATGAAAGGGAAGATGTAGTAGCCAGGGAGGCGAGTCGTAATCTTCAGTTAGTTTGGCATGCCATCCAATGGTTCAAATGGCTCTAAGCACAATGGGCTTAAATGTGGTGTCACCGCCAGACACCACACTTGCTAGGTGGTAGCCTCTAAATCGGCCGCGGTCCGGTAGTATACGTCGGACCCGCGTGTCGCCACTGTCAGTGATTGCAGACCGAGCGCCGCCACACGGCAGGTCCAGAGAGACGTCCTAGCACTCGCCCCAGTTGTACAGCCGACTTTGCTAGCGATGGTTCACTGACAAATTACGCTCTCATTTGCCGAGACGATAGTTAGCATAGCGTTCAGCTACGTCATTTGCTACGACCTAGCAAGGCGCCATTATCATTTGTTATTTATCTTGGGATGCATGTACAGTCAGACCGATGTTCACCAATTATGGATTAAAGTTAAGTATTCCAGCAGCTACGTACTTTTCTTGATAGTATAATTACTTTACCTGTTCCAGACCTCACGCCAGCCTGCGTGAGCTTTAACGCGTGCCTTTCGGCTTCCTCCAAACCCCGTGAATTGGCTCCTGCCAATTCACAACATTAACATCTGAGGTCGTCAGTCCCCTAGAACTTATAACTACTTAAACCTAACGAACCTAATGACATCACATACATCCATGCCTGAGGCAGGATTCGAACCTGCGACCGTAGCAGCAGCGCGGTTCCGGACGGGAGCGCCTAGAACCGCTCGGCCACAGCGGCCGGCTGGCGTGCCATCCCCCTGAATGCTACCGCCTCGCTGATGAGATACAATCTTGCGTCGACGGGAGGATGAGTGGTTGGAAGTGGCAGATAATTGGCTGTGCCTAGTAAAGGCGGCCGTGGCGTACCTCCTTCCAGCCACGTCAACGGGGCGAGGTCCTCCTTGCTCGTCTTCGTATAGGCCACAGCCCTATGACGCGTGGCTTCCTGCTCTGACGAGAGCACCCTCCAAGGTGCGGTGCTTGTGGCGTACAGACCAATGTTCGCCACATTTTGTTACATTGTGTTTTATTTTTCAACCAGCGGGCAGCAGCAGACTTGCCGGCGGACCTGCCCTCTATTTTACGTAACGTTCAAACGAATGTGGTCCGAGATTTAAAGTTTTGTAATTTGTCCCGCTTTTTTCCGAAAAATTTTGGGAGATGTTTTTATCGTGTTAACAGGGTGACCGGCTCACCCACTTTTCTTGTAAGTGGTCAGCGAGTCAATCGTCCCCGTGCCTTTCGTTGAGCTCATGTGTGATTTACTTCTGTTTTAACCCAGATATAGCAACTTTCAGCCTTTCTCCATTGTCTTAAGGAGTATGCGTTAGAGTGATCCTGTGAGTGAATATGGTTGAGCTGGGAGTTTCCTCCTCACAGTGTGACACAAATTTTCCTAACTTTCTCCACATTCGTTTCCAATAACATGCATAAGGGTGCTGATAACCTCGTCTTTGAGCACCCGTTACCTCCAAAAACACACACACATACACACACACACACACACATACACACACACACACACACACACACACTGGCGCCAGTCCTGCAGCCCGAGCTGCTGGTGTCTCTAGAGGCGCCGTCCCCGGAGACTAACGCCGCTCCGAAAAGTCCCCTTGCTGTTCGTCCAACCACAGCGTCTGCGTCACCGTATCTAGGCGTGACCCAAGTCACTCGCAAGGGTGCTAAGAGGGATCTGGCGTCGGCTGGCGTTCCACTCCCTGTATCTCATCTACGTACACATTCAGGCCTCTCTCCTGCCGTCGTCACGTCACACAGCACTACAACGACGGCGGTGGGGAGGTTTAGAGGCAGGAATGCGGTGTCGTCCGACGTATGAAGTGCCAAAGCAAGGTCGGTACACGACAGCTGTACCACAAGTAAACACGTCTCTGCCAGAAGCAACGACGAATGAGGGATGGTACCACAGACATCTCCAGAAGAGATTCCATACACCACCGTATCGGCTCGTTTACTTACGTCTGAGCTCAGTACTATTGGACCCCAGTCAGTAATCATAGCCGAAGACGACAGCATCGTCTCTCTAGCGAACAATCAGCACGATAATTGTGTTAGACAGAACTCGGCAAAGAAAGTTATAGTCCATTGTACTCTGTGAGAATGTTCTGTACCAAGCAATACGTTAATGTTCAGTGAGATGAATAAATTCATGGCGTTCCTGTGGACCAAACGACTGCTCAAGTTGGTGTGCAGAATCTATGAGACTGGAGACATACCATCAGACTTTCGGAAAATATCACCTACACAACCCCAAGATAGCCGCGGCAGCTTAGCAGCTCATGCACCCAAGTTGCTGGCAAAAATGATTTACAGAAGGATGGAAAAGAAACCCGAGATCCTGTTAGATGACGATCCGTTTGGCTTTAGGAAAGGTGAAGGCACCAGGCAGTCAGTTGTGACGTTGCGCTTGATAATGGAATCAACAGAAATAAAGAGGCCGTCACAGCTAATGAGGAAAAAGAGTTCGACAGTGTAAAATGTTGCTAGATGTTCTACATTCTGAGAGTAATAGCAGTAAGCTGTAGGAAAGACGTGTAATATAGAATATGTACACAATGCAGGGCGGAAATATTAACAATGGAAGACGAAGAACGAAATGCTCGGATTGAAAAGGGTGTGAAACAGGGATACAATATTTCACCCCTACTGTTCAATCTGTGCGTCGAAGAAGTAATGACGGAATTAAAAGAGACGATCAAGATTAGGATTAAAATTCATGATGAAAATATGTCGGTAATAAGATTCGATTATGATGTTACTATTCTTATTAAAAGTGAAGAAGAATCGCAGGAATGGAATGAACAGTCTAATGAGCACAGGATGTAGGTTGAGAGTAAACCGAAGAAACACGTTAAGAAATGGGAAGTGGCGGAAGCGAGATCAGTGATAAACTTAATATAAGAATTGCTGATCACAAAGTACACGAAGTGAAGGGATTCTGCTATCTTGAAAGCACCATAGCGTGCTGCGTGATTCAGGAGGAATGACACATAATTTATGACGTGATTCTACGTGTGAAAGTAAACCGAAAAAGTTCCATGAACGTGTATCCGATTTTCGATCGTTACGTAGCTGAAGCTAGGTTGTAGACTGCACACATCCATGAATGTATATGAAGACGAGTGGGACAATTACTTACCGAAATGCTGTGTAGGCGCTGTAGTGGACAGAATAATGGTGGGGCAGATGACTGATCAACCTGAGGAAAGTACAGATTGGAATGCATCCATCATATAACTGAGGAAGTGGTACTCTGAGATGTGGAGACTGACACGAGAGTAGAATTGATGGTGGCTGCACCAAACCAATCACAAGACTGATGAAGCGCAGACAGCTGTAATTGCCGCGCGAGAAAACGAGACGGAATCAGTTTCTCTTTTAACGCGTCGAGCACGGCCTTGTACTGCCGTAAGGGAACAGCTTGCTCCGAGAGTAAATAGGTTTGGTGTGGAGTTCGAGAGACCGCGCAACGCGCCCCAACGGGAATGCAAATCGCGGCTCCCTGTACGTTGCCTCTCCCCGCCTCTCACCCCCCCCCCTCCCCCCACTTCCTGACGACCCCTGGTGACACGGTCGCCGCCTGCCGACCCCTGGAGACGCCAACAGCAATATTAAACAGCCGCCCCGCTCTAACAGGTGAATCTGTGAACACGCTGGTGAGGTCGCCTGCGCTCTCCAAACCCCCTTACGCGCGAGTGAATAGACGAAACTTCTTATAGACTAAGACACGGCCAACCGGTTCGGCTCACATTTGGCATCTCGCCTGTGTCAAACGTAGGATGAAAGACTAAGATATTTGACTCAACACAGTCGAAAAAGTTTGTTTCTTCGATTTCTAGGAAAATATGCATTTGCGGACCTCATCTACAGGGTGATCCAAGAGTCCGTTAAGGGAAAACGACAGGATGACGGTCGAAAACATTCGAAATTTTTTTGTTACGGAATTCGAATGTATGCTCGTTGAAGAATTATTCCACAAAAATATTATGCGCGACCAGTAAAAAGTATCGATTCTGTGAGCGCTTGAAGCCGAACGTGAACGGCACGCCTCGGCGTTAGAGAACCGGTTCTGCGCTTACGCTATCTATTTATACCGCTGTGACTAGACCTGATTTGCAGGAGGGTTGTCTGGGCGGCTTTACTCAAAATGTGAACGAAAGTTTCAATAATCTCATTTGTAGATACGCTCCAAAACTAACGTACAGCCCAAGCGAAATTGTCAACTTTGCTTCAAATTTGGCCGTATGTCTGTTCAGTGTAGTCCATATTGCATTAATGCACTTCATATCAAAATCGGCGATGAAATGCGCCGGCTCTGTGAAGATAGAGGCGTCAGCGGCGATGCGTCCAGCGACGAAAAGGGCTTTGAGGACGAAAATGTGGTCCTATCACGTCAACAACCTGGAAAGTATTCTTCGGGAACATTTTACTGGCCTTCCTTTAGACTTCATTGTTACCCAATTGAAAAACAGTTGTACAAAGAAGCAGTCCAGGCGATACAGTGAACTAACCAAACAATTCGCCCTCACTCTGTATTTCTATCCCCTAGGGCATGTAGAACTGTGCACTCTGTGTTTCCTTTGCCCCATCCCAGTGTTCTTCGCAGTTGGGTGTCACCAGTATATTTTGGACCAGGGTATCTACAATAGATTTTCAAGTATCTAAAACATAATACCAGTGACAAAAGAATTCTTAAAGTTTGCACTTATTTTTTTATAGTATGTCAGTTAGGAAGCAACTTGTATGGAACAGCAAAAAAGTGTATGCAGGCTATGTTGATTTGGGCAACATTGTGAATATAGATGCAGAAGAACTGGTTACTGAAGCTTTAGCTTTTCAGATAATATCATATACTGTAAAGCTTTAGTGTCCAACTGCATATTTTTTGTGAATAAATTGTCCTTAGATCCAATCACTGAAATGGTGAGAGTTTGTACACTTGAAGCTGTTTTCCTGTCTGGTCAGTGAGGTGTGATTGTGCTGTTGTCAACATTCAGACACTCAAGAATCTTGAGTGCTCACTGAATCCCGAAATTTTGCCCTTTACTTCAAGCATCCTGCCAATGACAGCAATGTTCATGCAATTCTTGATCCATGCCATATTCTGAAATTGGTTCGTAACACATTAGATGTAAAGAAATTTATTGACTGTGAAGGTGGAGACGTGATGAGGGGCTTTATTTTGAAGTTACATTATCTGCAAGAGTGCGAATCTTTAAAATTTGCCAATTCACGCTCTGGTTCACGTGTGAATTTCTACAATAAGAAAATTAATGCCTCTTCAGCAGTCCAGACAATGCGCTCCCGTGTTGCTGATGCCATCGAATTTCAAGAGAGTTCCCAGCACCCAGATTTTCAGGCTGTCTCTGCCACTGTAGAATTCATCAGAATTGTTGATAAACTGTTTGGTGTGGGCAACTCAAGGAATGTTCATGCTAAGGGCTTTAAACCATCACTACTAATGAAAGTGTAAATTATTGGACTGAATTTCTTTATAGTGCAGAAAACTTCCTTCAAACATTGAGGACTGATAGTGAGTGTGTAATAGTACATCCACGAAAAAAAATTGTGCTGGGATTTTTGATATGCATAAATGGTGGGTGGTAGAAGCCTCCACCAAGAGTTTCTGTTTCGGGATACTGAACCTCTAAAGTATTCTTTAACATACAAACTTGCACAGGATCATCTAGAACTCTTTTTTTTTTTTGTTGCATCAGAACTAGGTTTGGTTGGAACCGTAATCTCACCACATAACAGTTCCACTCTGCTCTGATAGCAATTTTGCTCAAGAACAATGTTTCTGAAAGTGACAAGACCAATGTAGATGACACTTTCAGTGTTCATGAATTCATGTGCCATAAGAAGCGAAGAGATGAGTTCACTGATGATATTAAAGATACTAGTTACTTTGAAGCTCATAATTTAACACTACTCAGTGATTACCAGGAGATTATTATTTATTATTCAACGCCAAAGAAACTGGTATAGATATGCGTATTTAAATACAGAAATACGTAAACAGGTAGAATACGGCGCTGCGGGCGGCAACGCCTATATAAGACAACAAGTGTCTGGCGCAGTTGTTAGATCGGCTACGGCTGCTACAATGACAGGTAATCAACATTTAAGTAAGTTTGAACGTGTTGTTATAGTCGGTGCACGAGCTATGGCCCTCAGCGTCTCCGAGGTAGCGATGAAGCGAGGACTTTCCCGTACGACCATTTCACGAGTGTATCGTGAGTATTAGGAATCTGGTAAAACATCAAATCTCCGACACCGCTGCGGCCGGAAAAAGATCCTGAAAGAACGAGACCAAAGACGACTGAAGAGAATCGTTCAACGCTACAGATGTGCAAGCCTTTCACAGTTTGCTGCAGATTTCAGTGCTGGCCCATCGACAAGTATGAGCGTGCGAATCATTCAACGAAACACCATCGATATGGGCTTTCAGATACGAATGCCACTCGTGTACCCTTCATGATTGCACAACACAAAGCTTTACGCCTCGCCTGGGCCCTTCAGCACCGACGTTGGACTGTTGATGACTGGAAACATGCTGCTTTACCGGACGAGTCTCGTTTCAAATCGTATCGAGCGAGTGGACGTGTACGGGTATGGAGACAACCTCACGGATCCATGGCCCTTGTATGTCAGCAGGGAACTGTTCAAGCTGGTGGAGGCTCTGTAATGGTGCGGGGCGTGTGCAGTTTGAGTGATATGGGACCGCTCGTACGTCTAGTTACGAGTCTGACAGATGACACGTACGTAAGCATCCTGTCTGATCACCTCGTGCATTTCGACGGACTTGGACAATTCCAGCAGGACTATGCGACACCCTACAAGTACAGAATTGCTACAGAATGGCTCCAGAATCACTCTTCTGAATTTGAACACTTCCGCTGGCCACCAAACTCCCCAGACATATTGAGCATATCTGGAAGCCTTGCAATATATGTTCAGAAGAGATATCCACCCCCCTCGTACTCTTGCGGATTTATGGACAGCCCTGCAGGATTCATGGTGTCAGTTCCCTCCAGCACAACTTCAGACGTTAGTCGAATCCATGCTCCGTCATGTTGCGGAACTTCTGCGTGCTCGCAGGGGCCATACACGATCTTAGGTAGGTGTACCAGTTTCTTTGTCTCTTCAGTGTACATCAGGATATGTTGTGAGAAAGATTATGCAAATGTTAACATGTGCTGAGTGCAAAGAACTTATTGCTGTTCCTTACATGTGCCCAAATGTTCATACTTACCGCAAGACTCCTGTAGCAAATCCAGCCACCTTTACTATGAAGGCTGACAGATGTGGTTTGCTTCACCCATCAGTGTTTAAAATAGTGCAGCATACAGAAAAATGCTTTCGTTCTGCTCTAGTGAGAATTATTTAAATTCAATCCATTTTTGTGACGGGTTTATTAATTCTGTTTGTTGTCTCTTTGGTGAGCAAGCCAATGTAGTTGGCAAAGCATATACGCTAATTAGTCTCTGCCACTGACTTTGAAGACATGCATGAGTCACAGATCATACAACTTATTGCTGCTCTGTACCATCTGATCAGATTAAAGGCACACACGAAAAAAGCAACAGCTGCTGCACATGGTGTATGACATGTGAATATATATTGAATTAAGCAAAACAATAAATAAAAATTAAAATTTGATGTTTACATGTTACTAATTTGACCACCTCCTTCCTTTAGCAAAATTCTTGCCTGTAAATTGTTAACATAAAGACCTGTAAAGTGATTCATGTTAATATTATAGATTTTTTCCCCTCTTAGTAGCTGAAATTAGCATCAAAGCTACGGTTTAGCAGTTTTGTATCCTAATCATGTGTACAGAACTTTTCTCATTAGGTGTAGAGAGAAACGCACTTTGCATCAAATGTGTTATTGAGTGCTAGTTCGCTACGTATCTAATGAGGTAACTATAATAAGATATTTTTCATGTCAAAGTTTTGGTCATTTTTTATCGCTTTATATTTCAGGAAATAAAATTCTAAAAGTGAAAGGAAACAAATCCGTCGCATAGAGGTAAGATTTTTGAGAAGGATAATTTCTCAGAAACCTTAGCGACAGTACGGGAATTACATATGCAAACACAGTAGAATAAGTGCGAAATTAATTTTGCGCCGGCCGAGGTGGCCGAGCGGTTCTAGGCGCTTCAGTCCGGAACCGCGCGACCTGCCTCACGCATGGATGTGTGTGATGTCCTTAGGTTAGTTAGGTTTAAGTAGTTCTAAGTTCTAGGGGACTGATGACCTCAGATGTTAAGTCCCATAGTGCTCAGTGTTGTGTCGATTCCCTAAGGTCTCGACACAATGAGTGGCTAGAAGCACGCGAAACTAACGCAGACGGGCGTAAATTCTGAAACAGGAGACTGGATGAAAAACTATAAAGAAAAGAAGAGAGATTGTCATCTACTTAACTTTTAATGATGTTCTTCTTGTTGAAATACATCTCTTGCATAGTAGTAAGCAATTAGCAATGATACACATGGCGCCTTGCTAGGTAGTAGCGATGGACTAGCTGAAGGCTATTTAATCTGTCTCTCGGCAAATGAGAGGAATACTTGGTAGGTCTAGTCGCAAGCTATGTCGTCCGTACAACTGGGGCGAGGTCAAGTCCGTGTCTTGTGACCTGCCATGTGGTGGCGCTAGGATTGCGAGTACACAGTGGCGACACGCGGGTCCGACATGTACTACAGGACCGCGGCCGATTTAAGTTACCACCTAGCAAGTGTGGTGTCTAGCGGTGACACCACACTCAGAGCCATTTGAACCATTTTGAATTTATTTTGCAGGGAAGTGTTAGAAGGTACAAGGCAATAGCTAATAGTGAATCAAACACACACACACAGCCTCATAGAGTGTACATAAATGGTAGTTATATTTTTCTATGTAGCAGAACAGTTTGACACCTTGCCCCAGTTTAACACGCCGTCTGTGACGTCACGCATTGCGGCTTTGCTTCGTAGCGAGCTCACTGCCTGTCACTAACACGTCCATAAACATCAACTTGGCACTATAGGAACCAACAAATCGATAATCTCGTTCCTGTGCGGTGAAGCTAAACGTTGCAAGTTGTGTTGGCAATGCCCCCCCCCCCCCCCAAATTCTGTAAGTCCCTCCAGATCCTCGAGTGCCATGCACTCCGCCTCACCTTCCATATATGTCTCCCGTCCCCCACGCGGAACCTCTATGGCCTGATTCCTTTCCCCCTTTCCCCCATCTGCTCCTTTTCCTCAAACATATCCGCATCCTCTACACCTCCCACCGATTTGATCCACCTCATCCTCTGGTTGCTGCTCTCAATCCCTGCCCTCTGCCACGTCTTCACTGATGTGTCCCCCCTACCCCCCACCTCTACACCCTTCATCTCCTTTCCAAAAGTGGCTTCCATCAACTCCCCCTCCCAGATGATGACCTCTCTCCCTCCATTTATCCGTCTCCCTGTCCTTTTCTCAGGCTCCCTCTCTGCCCCCTTCCATCCCGTTTTTTCCCCCACCTACCCTCTCTCTGACTCCCTTCTCTCCTCCGTACTTTTGCATTCCCCTCCATTGCCTTCCCCACTCCATCTCGCGTTCGTCCTGTCCCCCTTTTTTCTATGTCCTCTCCCCCTCTTTTTTTCTTTTCCTCGCCTCCCCCCCTTTTCCCCCTCATTGGTTCGGGTCCTTCCTTTGCCCCCATCTGCCGCCGTGGCGCCCCTATAGTGCTGTTTGAAGTGAATGTTCAGTGTTGTGCGTCCACTGTCAGTGGTGCAAACAGCTACCATACCGCTGCTAGTTGTGCTTTTTATCTCGTGCAAACAGAAACCAGACTGTCACTGTGTGTTTTTTTTAATTGTTCTTGTCTACTTACTGTGTGTCTTCATCCGCAACGTCAACGTCGTGTTTTTATATTTTAAATTCCACGACTTTCCGCCATTTTACAGTTTTTTTACAATGTCACCGTTGTATCACCTGTTTTATTGTTTGTTTGTATTCTTATTATGTTTTTTAACTTTTCTGGAGACTGTAGAGCGGCCTCTTACACTGCTGCCAGCCGCCCCCCCCCTCCCCACCTCGTGGGGGGGGAGGGGGGGCAGAGAATCGAAATGCAATAAAGGAAAAAAAATTGGCAATGCCGATCATGGATTACGCCAATAGTTCCTCTCCCACATCTCCCCTCTCTGCAATGGCCTAAAATATTCCCTTAACTCTGCCACCACCCACGGTGCAAACCATCTTTTGTGCCACATCAAACGTTGATAGGAAGAAAATGGGAGAAATTCAAGCAAGACGTCGAGTAAGAACGTAGAATCGAGTAAACCTTACTAGTTAAAAACATAAACTCTTGGGAAAGGTTGTATACGCAGACAAGGAAAAAAAAATTCCTGGATTTTTCCTGGATTTCCCAGCTAAAAATACACTTTCTTCCAGGTGAAAACACACGTTTTCCGTGTTAAGTGACAGTGTGTTTTCCCTCAGAACTGTAGAACTTATCAATCCTTCGAATGGTTATGTTTTTATTCATGGGCATAGAATTTCCCAGCACTTTAGAAAACGAAACTCATGAAAAAAACATGTTGTGGAAAGATATTTTATGTGCAGCAACATGCACACTGCATATTTTCGTATTACGAAAGTATAAATTCGAATTCCATCCAACACTGCATGTTACTTTTCGAACCATTGAAACCAAGATTGCGATGCACTTTTGTGAGACAGTCATAGCTCATGTCGCATGATCTCGCCCACTGATGACAGCAGATATTCAGAGCATAGGACACGTGATGTAGTCAGCCAATAGCAACATCACAGTTAAGTTGTGCGAACACACAAACAGGAAAAGTTAATGTTTTAAATTAATATACATAGTGTTGCTACAAGAAAAACAAATGTTTCACATATAATATTGGTCTTTACGGTTAACAAGCTGCAAGAGAAGCTAAGCTTTCACATATAATGTTGATCTTTTTCGCGCATGTTTCCCTGCCTATCCTCTCTCTGACTCCCTTCCCTCCCCCGAGTCCTTTTGCTTTCCCCTCCACTGCCCCCCTCACTCCTTCTCGCGTCCACCCTGCCCCCCCCCTTTTATCCATGTCCTCTCCCTCCTTCAGCTCCCCCCTTTTTCCCCCTCACCAATCTGGGTCCTCTCCCACCCCTATCTGCCGTCGTGTCGCCTCTATAGTGCTGTTTAAAGTGAATGTTCAGTGTTGTGCGTCCACTGTCAGTGTTGCGAACAGCTACAGATACCATACAACACAAATGTGCCAGTAAAATTTTTAGCTGAGTCCAGTGACTTGTCCTTGAAGTTTTCCACAAATAAATTAGCAACCAGAGAGGAGAGAGGGCTGCCAGTAGCACTACATCAATTTGCTCATAATAACGACATAAATGTCAGATCTTCTGGGCTCGAAATTCTTCTAAATGGCTCGTCATCAAAGAGTGGATTTTTAAATGAGAGACAAACTCTCTGTGATTTAAGAAATTCATCGTACATTCTCGCACACAGTTCAACTTGCGCAAAAGGAAATTTACTTTGAAAGTAACACTTCAAACCACCATTCGCAATATTTTCCCGCGACCTGTTAGAAATAGGTTCGTTTCAGTAGTTGTCAGAGAGCGTCTGATAGCAGGCGCTACCGCGCCTGCGCAGCTACGCTGACGCAGGAAGCCCGTATGTTCGTACGTGTAAAACATTAAAAGATCTTACATTATGTCACAAAAGAAACAAGACATCAGAGGATACTCCAGGAGCATCGTAATTTCGTGAAACATATTAAAATGTGCACATTTAAAGTGTATACTTAAAGTGCACATTCGTATGTCCAGATTTCCAATGAAGTAGGCCTCGTCCTGGTATTAAGCTTTTCAGTGCGGTTTCCGAGATGTAAATTTTCTTCGAGTATCAGTACTGTATTATATCATGTTTGGTTCTTTATTATGCAGTAACGCCCTACGTGCTAGAAGATAAAAACGTGCACTTGAAACGCAGCGACCAGTTGAAACTCGCCAATAGTGTGGAATTAAACACTTCGTTTCAAATACATTGACTGACTCAGGGAAAAGGTTAATAACAGCCAAAATTTCTTTAGCAAACCGACAAAAATAGCTTCATTGTTCTGCAACGCGATTAATGCTTGGCTGTCAGAAAGGCGGAAATTATATAAAAACTGAAACTAATAACATACTTAGGCCTTCCGTAATTTTCCGTAATTATGTAAATGTATTTTAATTCATTTGATAGCTCCCGGTCACAGAAATCCGTTTTGTTTTCATTTGACGTGAGAGCAGTAAACGAAGAGGAGACAGCACACTCACTAAATGTAAACGCGGGTCACGTGGAGACTAACACACTTCCCCATTATAACTCGGAGTGCTCTTGTGCATCTGCCCCGGATCTGTCGATATTTCCGAACCGGGGGAATACTAGATAGTGGCATCCCAACACCCCTCCCCCCTCCCTCACCCTCGAGCGTTTGACTTAGGACGTCAAAAATTTAAAAAAATCTATTAGGTAATAAATTGCTGTTTTGTGTGACATAAAATTAAATATAAGATACATAAAACCAGTAAAGACAAGAGACAAGTAAGACAGCACACATTTCTTCAATCCTTAGCTCCTAGCATTGTTTTTCTCTGTAATCTTGCTACAGCTTTACATGGCGTGCTTTCCTTTCTGCTAAAGAATCTATTACCTCAATAAAGTTCGTCAAACGTTTAGCTACATCAAAACCGCAATTTCGTCGTCTAATACCGCAAAAGTTGTTAATACAAATAGTACCGAAGACTGGTGTGGTTTCTCGATCTGATTATGTCTATTTTGACACTGTCTGCTACATAAAACAAAATAGGCCTTTCTAATATTGCAGCAATTGATAACTCATGCTAGAAGTAAGATACAAATATGAAACTTGTGTCGAATTGTTTACAACTATCAAAGATTTTTTCTGTTTTAGGTTCGCAGTACGTAAGTAGTGGATGAGGTGCAGTGCCCAAGAAGCCATGTTAACCAATCAGGAGAAGGCACAGTGTGTCCTGTGGTACCATGAGACACGATCACCAACCACAGTGGAGAGACACTTCCAGACAACATTTGGAAGGAATCCACCTGATGTCAAGAGCATTAAAGCCTGGTACGAAAAGTTCAAGAACACAGGATCGGTTTCTGACCTTCCGAGGTCTGGTCGACCAAGAACCTCAGCAGACCGGGTGAAAGCTGTAAGGCAGTCTTTTCTGCGAAGTCCGAAGAAATCGGTGCGCTGGGCCTCACGTTAATTACAGAAGCCAAAAAGCTCTCTCCATGACATTTTACACAAACGTTTATTGTTTCGTGCATACAAAGTGCAAATCGTTGAGGCCTTGTTGCCCAATGACAGTACACGTCGATATGACTTTGCGGCCGAAATGCTATCACGTATTGAGGACGATGATGGTTATCTCAGACGAACTGCCTTTTCCGACGAAGCTACCTTTTTTGTCAGTGGAGTAGTGAATCGCCATAATGTGCGCATTTGGGGTTCACAACCACCTGGCGAGGTCATGGAGTGCACCAGAGGCAGTCCAAAGGTGAATGTTTGGTGCGCGCTATTGCACGATCGAATTATCGGGCCATTCTTCTTCGCTGAAGCTACCATCACATCTGCAGTGTATCTGGACATGTTGCAACTGTATGCTGTTCCTCAGCTGCTTCAGTATCACCCCGATGCCTTGTTTCAGCAAGACGGTGCACCGCCTCATTGGGGTTTGGACGTTCGTGCCTATCTCGATATGACCTTTCCTGGGCGATGGATTGGTCGTGATGGGCCAACGGTTTGGCCTCCACCCTCTCCTGACATAACCCCATTAGACTTCTTTTTATGGGGTTATGTCAAGGACGAGGTCTACCGAACGCGTGTACCAGATCTTGAAACCCTGCGGCAAGGGATAACCACAGACGTTGAATCGATCCCTCCAGTGATGTTGGCTAATGTGTGGACGGAAATTGAATATCGCCTAGATGTGCTACGTGCTACCAAGGGTGCTCATGTGGAAATTTACTAATGTGTGAAAAAAATTTTGATAGTTTGTAAACAATTAGACACCAGTTTCATATTTGTATCTTACTTCTAGCCTGAGTTATCAATTTATGTAATCAGGGAAAGACTTTTCGGACACCCTGTAATTCACAAAGTACCAATATCAAATGTCTATTAGGCCTACTACAAGAAAAAAGCTTTATGTTAGGAAATAGTTTCATATTTCATTCATACGCTCCAGTTTCTCAAGCACGAGATCGAAAAGTAGTAGTACAAAATTTTTACATAAATTTTGAATCGTCATATTCTTTCATGGCAACGGCCTTGCCACAGTGGATACACTGGTTCCCGTGAGATCACCGAAGTTAAGCGCTGTCGGGCGTGGCCGGAACTTGGATGGGTGACCATCCAGCCGCCATGCGCTGTCGTCATTTTTCGGGGTGCACTCAGCCTCGTGATGCCAATTGAGGAGCTACTCGACCGAATAGTAGCGGCTCCAGTCAAAGAAAACCATCATAACGACCGGGAGAGCGGTGTGCTGACCACACGCCCCTCCTACCCGCATCCTCAACTGAGGATGATACGGCGGTCGTATGGTCCCGATGGGCCACTTGTGGCCTGAAGACGGAGTGCTTTATATTCTTTCATAATTTGTATGATGTCCCCGTTTCTTCTCCTTCCTCGTTCTAACAAACAATCTTGTCGTCACTAATTCTGGAACTACTACTGCCATTGTCAAAACTTATTCGCCGGTTAACTTCATTAACCCTGCCAGAATCACCGGTTTAGTTATCTCGCGATTATTCTCCGGTTAGGCGTTGTTACATGTTCGTACAACGCGTTTTCCGCGCTACTTCCGGAATAGAACTTACGTTGCTGCTAGCCGGGGACTGTACAACTTGTAATATTTTTGGATTTCAGGTACTTTGCAAATGAGATATTCGCCATAAAAGAAAGGAACAGCCATCGGGCTGTAATTCGTAAAGGTATTAAGCATCACAGCGCATCACGCGTCCAGCGTTAAAATATTTCAAATAAACACTATGACCCGCTGGGCGCAGATATTTAAATCATTGTCACAGCGCTCGAAAGCAATAAGCTGCGAAACATTTGAAAGAACAATCCATCATTTGTTAAGAAATGTTCTAGAGACTTCATTACCTTTTTACGTCTGGTCACCGACTTGTTAAGACGTGTTGTGTAGCACCGCTACAAGTTATATTTTATTTAGTGTCAAAAACCATGTAAATCACCAACCAAAACCCTTCGTAAACCGTGTGACGCTAGAAAGTACTTACGCGCACGCCAGAACATTTAATTTTTAAGAAATCTCGGACAGACAAAAGCAGCGATTGTAGGACTGCTCCATGTATGAGAAAACATAAAAGTGTAAGTTTTGTATTCATTGTATATTTTTTAAAGTCTATTAGTGTAACGCTTTTGTTCTATGAGATGCTTCACTTTACAGAAAATCTCTGCTTATTCTATTATTTAAACACGCCATGATTTTTCAATGTATGTAAGCTTTGTTACGGGTTCACTCTTCATCGCGGTATCTCGACTGTATTCGGAAGGTCATTAATGTGTTCAATTTCCAATCTGATAACTTTTTACAAAATTTCACTGTTTTCCATTCATTTCCATTTTTTTATTATTCAAATGGGTCCCTTAGGTATTTTCATCGAAGATTCTGATTGCGTGAAGGCAATCCGCGTCAAAGGTCAGTCACGAAACCACCTTCACGTAAACAAACCTTACGTCTCCTGAACACAATCGAGAACCGACACATCGGCGATCCTACATTAATGTTTCTCTTTTTCAAAGTCGTACCAAAAACGGCAAAGCAGAACTGCCGTGAGTACGCAATATACTGTTATAGGATGCATTCTTATCTTGTCGGCAAACATTGCCAGACATTATCATCATTACTGTTATATTTGATTAAATGTGTGTGAATAGCAACATCTATAACACTAGATGTGGTGGGGACTTAACTAAAAACTATTCTGTTCTTTTTGTTTTTCACACAACCAACTGTCGGAGATTTGAAAGCGAGACGCAGAAAAATCAGTAAAAGAAAAAAAAATTCTCAGTACGAAACCACAATAGCCGTAAATTGCAGCGCTCAAGACAACGAAATTGAGTACGACTTTTCATTCCGTTTAAAGCTTTGTATACCAAGAATTCAATCGGCTAATGAGAATTCGTTCTCTACGCCTTATTCCTTTTCCTGTTACTAAATTTCAAATTTCCGTTTTCTTTTTTCAGTTAGAACAGTCTCTTTCACATCATTTCGCTTAAAATAGTTAGAAATAATTTTGTAAAAATTTTCATTGTTGTAAACTTTGGTGAATCATAATGGTTGCTATCTGCACGTGTTTCAGTGCTGCATAAGTGCTATTCATTTATTTTGTCTCTCCGGTTGCCATATTGGCATCTTCGTGTGTTAAGAGTTTCAACTGTTTACCACGTGGAAGCAATATCTTAGAAAACTGGACGAGAAAATATTTGCGCGCCTGACAATTGAAAATATAATCATAAAATATCTTCTCTGTATCGAGTGGTGTAACTACGCTAAATCTAAGATGGCAGATGAGCAACACAGACAACTTAGATCGCGCACAGGTGTAAACAAACCTGAAACTCGTAGTGAACGACTATTAGACGATGAAGTGGTACGCGATGTGTCGACGCCACTGTCCGTGTCGCAATTGCGTGAATGCTCGCTTAAGAGATGTGTTAAAATTGTTCCCTGACATGAAAACGAGTCTTGAAACACACACGAGTAATCGTGAAACTCGAATGGGACAGGTAGAGAATAAAAGTGGCTATCTAGAGGCTTACATGGGTAATCTTGGAGTTCAAAAAGCAGATGTCGATGCCAGGTTGCAGGAGCAAAACAGAACAGTTGACACCAAATTAAACAATTTAGAATTGAGAACAGAAGATACTCAAGTGCGCATGGCTAACATAAATTTCGTTATCACCGTCATCCAAGCCCAAATAAAAAGTTAGAATGACACCATGGAAGAGAAAATTAAATCCATTACCACTGCGTACGCAAGCGAGCGAAGCGGAAGCGTGAATGCCAAAATTGACAGTCTTCTCTCCATGGTGGAATCTGCGGATGCCAATATTGGCAGAAAGTTTACGGACTTGCAGGCCCAAGTAGACGTATGTAAATCAACTGCGAGTGACTCTTTGAAGCATTACAGTGATGTTTGAAAGAGAGTAAGTCAACTGATAGAAGGTGTCAATGACATTGGCGAATTGAGTTGAAAACCTTGCCCAGTTTACATCAGATGTCAATATTGACAAAAGGATCAAAGATGTCAGCGCAGGAATGAGCACTAAACTTAAAAGGGAATTTGGAGAGTGGATACAATGTAAAGAACAGTACATAGAGAGTAAGGCACAATCCGAAATCGAAGGCGCAGTTTAATCTGCCACAGCAGGAATTTTGACTCCTCCCGGAACTTCTGGTGAAACTCTAACCACTGAACTAGGCGAAAAAAGACGAGCATTCAGACTTGATCTTCCGGAATGGAAGAAACAGCTGACCAATGACATCGATCAGCTTAAGAAACAAGTTAACGAATTGCAAGGCGATAATCAAAAAGCGACTATTCGCTCCCACCAGTACCAGATTCTCGGCAATATCCGGAATATTATGTGCAATTCTCATCAACAGCAAATAATATGTGTGAAAAAACTTCAACGTCACGTAGTCACACTGATCAGCTGACACTTGTCGAAGTAATGCGAGATGAGAGTGTTTTGAAACATAGAGTTTTCCAGCCATTTATATCTGAAAAACGGAATATACATCATTCTCAGGTGCCTTTCCTGAATCATGGAATGACAAACAGGTATTCAAGAAAGACTTCGAAAAGAAGTCTATAACGCCGAACATTTCAACGCCAAAGGAGGAGGTCTGCGCCATTATTTCGAAAAATACCTGCGTAAAATTCAGTATTGGGACACGCCCATTTCAACCAAAGATGTCATACGATCTTAAGGTCAAAACTTCCAGTGTCAATAAGGGAAAAATAGTCAATATAAGCGAAGATGACCAAGAAGCTTTCCTTTCCGTTCTTGACAACTTGGATATGATACATGAGGACGTGCATGCGAGTGCGCGGAATAACTACAATAATGGGTTTGAAATGATAATTAAATAGACACCCTAGCTGCAAGCAGGCGTTGATACACTTCATTGGGGACATGTTGAAAATGTGTGCCTCGACCGGGACTCGAACTCAGGATCTCCTGCTTACATGGCAGACGCTCTACCCATCTGAGCCACCGCGGGCACAGAGGATAGTGCGTCTGCAGGGAGTTATCCCTTGCACGCTCCCCGTGAGATCCTCTGTGCCCGCGGTGGCTCAGATGGGTAGAGCGTCTGCCATGTAAGCAGGAGATCCTGAGTTCGAGTCCCGGTCGTGGCACACATTTTCAACATGTCCCCAATGAAATGTATCAACGCCTGCTTGCAGCTAGGGTGTCTATTTAATTATCATTTCATTTCTAGCAAAGCTGCATGGTCATTGACGGTAACTGTTCTTTCGGGAACAGATACTACCGTCATATATAGTTAACAATAATGGGTAGCCCGCTCCGCGACAGCACGTAGTAAACAGTGTCAACGGAATGTCATACCAACATAACAGCGGACCACCAAACGTGCAGCCTTACAGTAATCATAGCCGGCCGCGGTGGTCTAGCGGTTCTGGCGCTGCAGTCCGGAACCGCGGGACTGCTACGGTCGCAGGTTCGAATCCTACCTCGGGCATGGGTGTGTGTGATGTCCTTAGGTTAGTTAGGTTTAAGTAGTTCTAAGTTCTAGGGGAGTTATGACCTAAGATGTTGAGTCCCATAGTGCTCAGAGCCATTTTTTTTTTTTTTACAGTAATCATAACAACTTCAATCGCCGCAACGAGAAACCATATGCCAAATACCCAGATCAAAATAGATATAACCCGATTTATCAAAACACACAGCGACAGTACGGTAGTTCACCATTAAATCACAACGGTAATTAACAGAATCAGAACAACAGGAAACATAATGGCAATCGCCACGTGAGGAGAAAACGATACAATTATAACAGGCCACAACAGTTTAATCAGCAAAGTAACTTCCTCACACCAAATGAATTTTTCACAACCTCAGAATGCGACATTTCCGCACCAACCTAATCAACAGATGAGGAACAATAATCAAAACAATTCGCCACATGCTTTTCCGAATACTGCCGGTTACAATAACCAAGGAAACCCGAGCATTTTCTACGCACAGGCGAATCAAGCAACAAACGCGATGCCAAATGACCCGCAATTAAGTGACTCACAGTTCGTATGGAATACGAACGCAAATTTCCAGCCAATTATGACACACAATACTAATCTCACCAACTGCGACGTAATCGCGTACACAAACAGTGATCCAATACTGTCAAATGTTTTTTATTCCAGTCTCTGATCACAATATCAGTTCTTTAGACGATGACCGGTTTCAGTCCGTAATGACCATCCTCATGGTGTAAAAAAAATCTCAGGATGGTCATTACGGACTGAAACCGGTCATCGTCTAAAGAACTGATATTGTGATCAGAGAGTGGAATAAAAAACATTTGAGAATACTAATCAGTTAAAAATAACTGAAAGTTCATTTCCACCCAAGATGGAAAACCAGTAGCAGCTTATTTATGCCTCCACGGAGAAGTTGCGGAACATTTGGGGGACAACTTCATTAAAGGACATATCAACGTAATTAGGTACGAAGAAGACAGCGAGTTACGGGACGGCCTATTAGACGAAAAGAAAACATACAACGACGGCGACCTGTGGTAGAACCAAGTCGAGGCGTCAACTCTGACTCAGGTGCAAGCGTCAGTGCTCTGTCTATGTGTGTATACAAAAAGATGTGCTCTGTAACCACACCCTGTACAAGGAGCAGTGGGCTTCCTGGTACAGAAAGTGAGCCAGCAAGTACAAGCACCGATACAATATCAATCCGACTGTATACAGTGCACATTTTTAGTAGTTAACAACTAGTCTGTTCCCTGTTTGTTAGGAATGGACTTTCTAAGAAAAAATCGTACTGTTATCGAGCTAGCTGAAGGTAAATGTACGCTAAGACTCAACGATAGGACATTAATCAAACATCTAATGAGAACAAAAGTCAGGATAACCAACCCTGTATTTTACCCCTGCCATCTTCAGAATTTGAAAGAGAGTATTCCAGTCAACATTGTCAAACTTTCTCTAAGTCTACAAATGCTAGAAACCTAGCTTTGCCTTTCCTTAATCTATCTTCTAAGGTAAGTCGTAGGGTCAGTACTGCCTCACGAGTTCCAACATTTCTACGGAATACAATCTGATCTTCCCCAAGGTCGGTATCGTCTGTAGAGAATTCGAGTTAGTATTTTGCAGAGTGACTTATTAAACTAATAGTTCGGTAATTTTCACACCTGCTTTCTTTGCGATTGGAATTATTGTATTCTTCTTGAAGTCCTAAAGTATTTCGCCTGTCTCATACATCTCTCTCACCAGACGAAAGAGTTTTACCATGGCTGGCTCTCCCAAGGCTATCACTAGCTCTAATTGAATGTTGTCTACTCCCGGGGCCTTGTTTCGACTTAGGTCTTTCAGTGCTCCGTCAAACTCTTCACGCAATAACATATCTCCCATTTCATCTTCATCTATGTCCTCTTCCATTTCCATAATATTGTCCCCAAGAACATCGCCCTTGTATAGACCCTCTATATAACCCTTCCACCTTTCTGCTTTCGCTTCTTTGCTTAGAACTGGGTTTCCATCTGAGCTCTTGATATTCATGCAAGTGGTTCTCTTTTCTCCAATGGTCTCTTTAATTCTCCTGTAGGCAGTACCTATCTTACCCCTAGTGATATACCCCTCTACATCCTTACATTTGACCTCTAGCCATCCCTGCTTAGCCATTTTGCACTTCCTGTCGATCTCATTTTTTAGACGTTTGTATTACTTTTTGCCTGCTTCTTTTACTGCATTTTTGTATTTTCTCCTTTCATCAATTAAATTCAATATCTCTTCTGTTACCCAAGGATTTCTGTTAGCCCTGGTCTATTTACCTACTTGATCCTCTGCGGCCTTCGCTATTTCATCTCTCAAAGCTACCCATTCTTCTTCTACTGTATTTCTTTCCCCCATTCATGTCAATCGTTCCCTAATGCTCTCCCTGAAACTCTCTACAACCGTTGGCTCTGTAAGTTTATCCAGGTCCCTTCTCCTTAAATTCCTACCTTTTTTCAGTTTCTTCAGTTTTAATCTACAGTTCATAAACAAAATATTGTGATCAGATTCCACATCTGCCCCTAGAAATGTCTTACAATTTAAAACCTGGTTCCTAAATCTCTGTCCTACCATTATATAATCTATCTGAAACCTTCCAGTATCTCCAGGCTTCTTCCATGCATACAACCTTCTTTTATAATTCTTGAACCAAGTGAAAAATATACCTATTCAAAAAAGCAGATAAAAATTTTCTTGACGCCTTCGTGAAAGAAGATCTCCACTCGTTCCAAATTAATAATATAAGTGTAGACTAGGTGTGGCTTAGATTCAATGAAATAGTATCGGCAGCAATTGAGAGACTTATACCAAATAAATTAACAAACGACGGAGCTGATCCTACTTGGTACACAAAACGGGTTAGAACACTGTTGCAGGAACAACGAAACAAACATGCAAATTTTAAACAGGCGCAAAATCCCCAAGATTGGCGATCTTTTACAGAAGCTCGAAATTTAGCGCGGATTTCAGTGCGAGATGCTTATAACAGTTTCCACAACGAACCTTTGTCTCGAAACATGGCATAAAATCCAGAGTGGGTGAAGTATGTTAGCGGCAAGAAACAATCAATGCCTTCTCTGCACGATAGCAATGGAGATACTATGGAAGACAGTGCTGTCAAAGCAGAGTTACTAAACACAGCCTTCCAAAATGCCTTCACAAAGACAAAGTAAATATTCCAGAATTCGAATCGAGAACAGCTGCCAACCTGAGTAACGTAGAAGTAAATATCTTCGGAGTAGTGAAGCAACTTAAATCACTTAATAAAAACAAGTGTTCTGGTCCAGACTGTATATCAATTAGGTTCCTTTCGGAGTATGCTGATGCATTAGCTCCATGCTTAAACACTCATGTACAACCGTTCGCTCAACGAACGATCCGTACCCAAAGACCGGAAAGTTGCACAGGTCACACCAATATTCAAGAAAGGTAGTAGGAGTAATCCACTAAATTACAGGCCCATATTGTTAATGTCGATATGCAGCAGGATTTTAGAACATGTATTGTATTCAAACATCATGAATTACCTCGAAGGAAACGGTCTATTGACACACAGTCAACATGGGTTTAGAAAACATCGTTCCTGTGAAACACAACTAGCTCTTTATTCACATGAAGTGTTGAGTGCTATTAACAAGGTATTTCAGATCGATTCCGTATTTCTGGATTTCCGGAAGGCTTTTGACACTGTACCACACAAGCGGCTCGTAGTGAAATTGTGTGCTTATGGAATATCGTCTCAGTTATGTGACTGGATTTGCGATTTCCTGTCAGAGAGGTCACAGTTCGTAGTAATTGACGGAAAGTCATCGAGTAAAACAGAAGTGATTTTGGAGTTCCCCAAGGTAGTGTTATAGGCCCTTTGCTGTTCCTTATCTGTATAAACGATTTGGGAGACAATCTGAGCTGCCGTCTTCGGTTGTTTGCAGATGGCGCTGTCGTTTATCGACTAATAAAGTCATCAGAAGAGCAAAAGAAACTACAAAACCATTTAGAAAAGATATCTGAATAGTGCGAAAAGTGGCAATTGACCCTAAATATCGAAAAGTGTGAGGTCATCCACATGAGTGCTAAAAGGAAATCGTTAAACTTCGGTTACACGATAAATCAGTCTAATCTAAAAGCCGTAAATTCAACTAAATACCTAGGTATTACAATTACGAGCAACTTAAACTGGAAGGAACACACAGAAAATGTTGTGGGGAAGGCTAACCAAAGACTGCGTTTTATCGGCAGGACACTTAGAAAATGTAATAGACCTACTAAGGAGACTGCGTAAACTACGCTTGGCCGTCATCTTTTAGAATACTGCTGCGCGGGGTGGCATCCTTACCAGACAGGACTGACGTAGTACATCGAAAAAGTTCAAAGGAAGGCAGCACGTTTTGTACTATCGCGAAGTATGGGTGAGTGTGTCACAGAAATGATACAGAATTTGGGCTGGACATCATTAAAATAAAGCCGTTTTCGTTGCGACGGAATCTTCTCACGAAATTCCAATCACCAACTTTCTCCTCCGAATGCGAATATATTTTGTTGACGTCGACCTACATAGGGAGGAACGATCACCACGATAAAATAAGGGAAATCAGAGCTCGTACGAGAAGATATAGGTGTTCATTCTTTCCGCGCGCTATGCGAGGTTGGAATAATAGAGAATTGTGAAGATGGGTCGATGAACCCTCTGCCAGGCACTTAAATGTGATTTTCAGAGTATCCATGAAGATGTAGATGTAGATATGCAGAGGGCTTGTGTAATATATATGGTTACAGCATTTTTGATCAGTCTCTAGCAACACTTTTTGTTTTTGTTTTTGTTGTTGTGGTTTTCAGTCCGAAGAATGGTTCAATGCACGTCTCCATGCTATTGTATCCTGTGCAAACCTTTTCATTTATGAATAACAACTGCAACTTACATCCTTGGTTTCCCTCTACTATTTTTATCCCCTAAACTTCTCTCCATCACTGAACTGATGTTCCCACGATGTCTCAGATTGTCTCCCACCAACCGATCCCCTCTTCTTGTCAGGTTGCGGCACAAATTTCTGTTCTTCCCAATTACATTCAATTTCTCCTCATTAGTTGCATGGTCAACACATTTAATCTTCAGTATTATTTTGCAGCACCAAATTTCAAGAGCTTCTATCCTCCTCTGATGTGACCTGTTTATCATCCACTTTGCATATGAGGTTACATTTCAGACCAGTACCTCTAGAGAATACTTCCTAACATTTAAGTTCATATTTTTCACAATTGCTTTTCACGCTATAGACAGTCTGCGTTTTGTATACTCTCTAATTCGGTCATCAACAATTATTTTGCTGTCCAAGTAGTAAAACTTCAAAGTTTTATTTCTGCTCCCTGATTTTCATTTCCTCCCCCAAATTTCTCCTTTGATTCCTTTACCACTTACTCAATGTACAGATTAACAACGGAGATACGCTGCAACGCTGTCTCACTTCCTTCTCAACCACTGTTTCCACTTCATATCCTGGCATCTGATTTCTGTACAAGTTGTAAATAGCCTTTTGCTCTCTTTACTTTAACCCTGCTTTTCAAAGAGAGTATTCCAGTCAACACTATCAAAAGCTTTCTCTAAGTTCACAAATGCTATAAATGTAGCTTTGCCTTTCCTTAATCTATCATCGAAGATAAGTCACAGGGACAGTATTGCCTCACATTGACCTACATTTCTCCAGAATCCAAACTGATCTCCGCTGAGGTCAGCTTTTTCTTTGAAGAATTTGTGTTAGTATTTTGCAACCAAGATTTATTGAATTTATAGTTTGGTAATATTCACACCTGTCAGCACCTGCTTTCTTTGGAATTATAATTATTACAGGCCGGCTGGTGTGGCCAAGCGGTTCTAGGCGCTTCAGTCTGGAACCGCGCGACCGCTACGGTCGCAGGTTCGAATCCTGCCTCGGAAATGGATGTGTGTGATGTCATTAGGTTAGTTAGGTTTAAGTAATTCTAAGTTCTAGGGGACTGATGACCTCAGATGTTAAGTCCCATAGTGCTCAGAGCCATTCGAACCATAATTATTACATTCTGCTTGAAACCTGAGAGTGTTTCACTTGTCTCGTAATTCTTGCACACCAGATGGAATGCCGGCCGCGGTGGTCTCGCGGTTCTAGGCGCGCAGTCCGGAACCATGCGACTGCTACGGTCGCAGGTTCGAATCCTGCCTCGGGCATGGATGTGTGTGATGTCCTTAGGTTAGTTAGGTTTAAGTAGTTCTAAGTTCTAGGGGACTTATGACCACAGCAGTTGAGTCCCATAGTGCTCAGAGCCATTTGAACCCTTTGAACCAGATGGAATAGTTTTTTCGTGCCTAGCTCTCACAAGGCTATCAGTAGTTCTGACGGAATGTTGTGTAATCCAGGGACCGTGTTTGGACTTACATCTTTCAGTGCTTTGTCAAGTTCTTCTTGCAGTATCATATCTCCCATCTCATTTTCGTCTAAGCCCCCCTCCATTTTTATACCACCTTGAAGTTCATCTCCCTTGTACAGACCCTCTATCTACTGCTTCCACCTTCCCCTTCTTTGCTTAGGACTAGTTTTCTGTCTGAGCTCTTGATATTCATAGTTGCTTCTCTTTTCTCCAAAGGCCTCTTTAATTTTCCTGTAGGCAGCATAATCTTTCCCCTAGTAAAATAGACTTCTAAATGCTTACATTTGCACTCAAGTCATTTGTGCTTACCCATTTTGCACTTCCTACCAATCTCATGTTTTAGAAGTTTGTATTCCCTTTCATCTGCTTCATTTGCTGTATCTTTATATTTTCTCCATCCACCAATTAAATTCAGTACCTCCCGTGTTATCCAAGGATTTCTGCCAGCCTTGGTCCTTTTACCTACTTGATCCTCTGCTGCCTTCACTATTTCATCTCTCAAAGCTACCCATTCCTCTTCT
Source organism: Schistocerca nitens (assembly GCF_023898315.1). NCBI lineage: Eukaryota > Metazoa > Arthropoda > Insecta > Orthoptera > Acrididae > Schistocerca > Schistocerca nitens. The sequence goes on from NC_064622.1 coordinate 493,236,203, forward strand.
ACTGTATATATCTCCTGTTACCCAAGGATTTATGCCAGCCCTTGCCTTTTTACCTATACGATCCTCTGCTGCCTTCTCTGATTCAGCTCTCAAAGCTACCCATTTGTCTTCTGCTGTATTCCTCTCCTCTGTTCTTGTCAATTGTAGTCTAATGCTCCCTCTGGAACATTCAATAACCTGTGGTTCTTTGAATTTATCCATCTACATCTACATACATACTCCGCAATCCACCATAGGGTGCGTGGCGGAGGGTACCTCGTACCACAACTAGCATCTTCTCTCCCTGTTCCACTCCCAAACAGAACGAGGGAAAAAAGACTGCCTATATGCCTCTGCACGAGCCCTAATCTATCTTATCTTATCTTTGTAGTCTTTCCGCGAAGTGTAAGTTGGCGGCAGTAAAATTGTACTGCAGTCAGCCTCAAATGCTGGTTCTCTAAATTTCCTCAGTAGCGATTCACGAAAAGAACGCCTCCTTTCCTCTAGAGGCTCCCACCCGAGTTCCTGAAGCATTTCCGTAACACTGGTGTGATGATCAAACTTACCAGTGACAAATCTAGCAGCCCGCCTCTGAATTGCTTCTGTCCTCCCTCAGTCCGCCCTGATAGGGATCCCAAACGCTTGAGCAGTACTCAAGAATAGGTCGTATTAGTGTTTTATAAGCGGTCTCCTTTACAGATGAACCACATCTTCCCAAAATTCTACCAACAAACCAAAGACGACTATCCGCCTTCCCCACAGCTGCCATTACATGCTTATCCCACTTCATATCGCTCTGCGATGTTACGGCCAAATATTTAATCGACGTGACTGTGTCAAGCGCTACACTACTAATGGAGTATTCAAACATTAAGGGATTCTTTTTCCTATTCAGCTGCATTAATTTACATTTATCTATATTTAGAACTGGCTGCCATTATTTACACTGATCACAAATCCTGTCCAAGTCATCTTGTAATCTCCTACAGTCATTCAACGACGACACCTTCCCGTACACCACAGTATCATCAGCAAACAGCCCCACATTGCCATCCATCATTTATGTAGATAGAAAACAACAGCGGACCTACCACACTTCCCTGTGGCACTCCAGATGATACCCTCACCTCCGATAAACACTCACCATCGAGGACAACGTACTGGGTTCTATTACTTAAGAGGTCTTCGAGTCACTCACATACTTGGGAACCAATCCAATATGCTCGTACCTTAGTTAGGAGTCTGCAGTGGGGCACCGAGTCACACGCTTTCCGGAAGTCAAGGAATATGGCATCCATCTGATACCCTTCATCCATGGTTCGCAAGGTATCATGTGAAAAAAAGGCGAGTTGCGTTTCGCAGGAACGATGCCTTCTAAAGCCGTGCTGATGCATGGACAGCAACTTCTCTGTCTCAAGGAAATTCATTATATTCGAACTGAGAATATGTTGGAGAATCCTGCAACAAACCGATGTTGAGGATAATGATCTGTAATTTTGAGGATCCGTCCTTCTACCCTTCTTATATACAGGCGTCACCTTCACTTTTTCCAGTCGCTCGGGACTTTACGTTGGGCAAGAGATTCGCGATAAATGCAAGCTAAGTAAGGAGCCAATGCAGTACTCTCTGTCAAACCGAATTTGAATCCCATCAGGACCTGGTGATTTATTTATTTTCGACCCATTCAGCTGCTTCACAACCCCAGGGATGTCTATCACTATGTACTCCATACGGGAATCTGTACGAGACTCAAAGGACTCAAGGAGATGACATGTACGCCATTTTCAGAATGCTGCTGCCGACGTGTGCTTTCTAGTGCTTCTTTATAATGTCAGCCGTAATTGAAAATGCCGCCACGGTGAATCAGATCTGTGATTCGTTTTCTAAATGCAAAGAAAGGTAAACCAAAGGAAATTCATCAGCAAATCTGCGAGGTTTACGGCCAAAATGCTATGAGTGATTCAATGGTTAGATGATGGGTCAGACTGTTCTACATCTACATACATACTCCGCAATCCACCATACGGTGTGTGGCGGAGGGTACCTCGTACCACAACTAGCATCTTTTTTAACAGTTTACATGTGAAATTGTTGTATGGAAGAACATTTTTCTGACATCTAAAAGGACATTTTGCAGTTTTTAGCACTGTTCTTTTGGAAGTCTGCTTTCACTTGGTTAGTTGAAAGTGGCAAAAAAGTAGCAAACCTATAGAGTACATCTGTATACATAGGTGTGGTCTTATCTATACAAATGTACGCAATAGGTTTGCTACTTTCATCTAATGAAGTGAAAGCAAACTGCCAAGAGAACAGTGCTACAAACTCCAAAACATCCTTTTAAATGTCAGAAAAATGTTCTCCTATATAACAATTCCACTCGTAGACTGTTAAAAAAATAATTCACCTTTAGGTGGTCTCGAACACGGGATCGTCTGTACGACCATCTGATGCTTTACCAACCTCTTATTGGTCATTGAATTTGATCAGGGCAGATGTCCCATGACACCTGTTTTAGTTCATCATTGATCGGTTCACTCAGTTTTTTTATTACATAGGCCAGCTAACCAAACACACTGAGCTACTGTGCCGGTAACCAATTCATCTACCAATGATCTTCACATTCCCTGCCCTCAGATAGGCTTTTCCTGTACTCAGTAGTTCTGGTGTTACTTTTAATTATCATTTACATATCTTCTACTGAACGACAGTGCAAACTAAATTAGTGTTTTGATTGATACTCTATTGACACACAATGTTTGGTACCGATCTGAGTGTCTGAGTTCTGAAGGTTGGGGTGTAAGAATTCACCTTGCCACAGCTTTCAGAGAGAGAGAGAGAGAGAGAGAGAGAGAGAGAGAGAGAGTGTTCTTTGCCCTGAATGTGCTGCCATTTCAGTAATAGGCAGAAGGCTGATATATGGTTATTGGTAAATCTCTCATCCTAATGGAAGCACTGTGTGCAATAAATATGCTTTTGCACACAGCATCATGTATGGCCACTAAGACAAACATCACTGGTAGAAATAAAAAGAATACTTTCCTAAATAATTTCCAGTTGTGAAAACTTTAGAAATTATATGCATAACCAAAGAAAGGAGTAAATTTTAATAATTGCCTGTCTGAGTGCAAATCACAAATATATTCAGCGAAGGTGGAACTAAATAATTAAATTGGTCAATATGTTACAACACTGTTATATATGTATCTGAGCAAAAAATAAAATTAATAAAAGACAGTGTTACTGAAGGCAGTGCCCTTTAAGTGATTTATTTAGAACTGATTCTGTCTGTTCATCACAAAGTTGCCTTTTATACATTAAAATTAATCTTAGAAATCAGATGGGTCCTAATAGTCTTAACCTTCCTTATTTTGTGAAATCTGTAACGACTCATTTTATTAAAAAAAAATCAAGCTTAAAGAGAGCAGATGCCTTTTTATAAATAAAAAGATGAAACTTTGTAGTGTTCCCAGGTCAAATCCTTAACTACTAATGATGTATAGTGCAATGTTAGACAAACACCACAGATAAGTTTGTAAGTATTTTAATACTTACTTCACTCGTATAGTCATGGCATTATCTTCACTGTCCAACTTATACGAATCAGATCTAGACATACATTCATACTCTGCAAACCACTGTAAGCACATGGGAGAGAATGCTTCTGATTATATCACAAATTATGGTTTCTTCCCAGACCATTTGCATTTGCATGATTAGACAAATAACTGATTAAATGAAGAAGTGCAATATAATTGGAATAATCGTTTCTTCGTGGCTATTACGGAAGCACTATATTGGGGATTTTCATACATTCCTCATTTAACACTGGTTCTTGAAACTTTGTAAGTAAGCTTTCACTGTATAATTGTTGTCTGTCTTCAAGAATATCCCAGTTCTGATTTTTCGTCCTATCTGTGATATTGCCTGTTGGACAAACAAATCTGATATCATTTGTGCAGTGCTGTCCTCTGTAATGTTAGTCCAATCTGGCACGAGTCCCTCATAATAGAGCAGTATGGTCTGCACGAGTTTTTGTAAGCAACCTATTTAGTAGTGTGACTGTGCTTTCCAAGAATCCTATCAATGAACCTAAGTCTGTCCCTGCTGTACCTACAACAGAGCCCAAGTAATCATTATATTTAATATTCACACAAATTGTTACAACCAGGTTCTCGATGTTAACTGCAGTATTCAATACCACGTCCTCAACTCTCACTCAGTCGCGTTTCAACCTAACATAGAGCTTGCGCTACACTACTGATCAGTATGTCACCACAAACTACTTTCCAAGAAATAATATAGGTGGAAAAGAAATATTGTCAGTGTGTTCTTCTCTACCTGTTTGTGAGTATGTGAAATCACACACATCATCATCATCATTATCAAGTTACAGGACAAAGCCAACTTTTGGTATTGGTAGGTTCAGTTGACTTTGTATTTGTATGAGCTGACCGATACCAACAGATTCACTGATATCATAGTCATAGGATATTAAATTTTCACATTTTGTGAAGTGCACAATTTCACAGTTCTGCACATTTAAAGAAATTACCAGTGTTCATTATAAACAATATTTTATCTACTGCAGAAAGTGCGAGGTTGCAATTAGTATGGTCTGCTAGGTCAGATATACAGTATGAACAGCAAGGGAGCCATCCCACTTTCTTCAGACACACAACTAATCTACTTCTAAATGTGCCACTGACTCTCCATGCATTGCAACATGCTGCATCCTTCCTACCAAGAAATTCTCAGTCACAAATTTAATTTGATATCCATATGATTGTACTTTAATTACTAACATTGGTATGGTATTACTGCAAGCAATATATGCTGTTGCTGGAATACTGAGTGAAATGGTTTATGGAAGTCAATAAATACTCATTCTTCCCAACTGATTAGGTCCACGGCTTACAGGACATCGTGCGAGAAAATCACTGGTTGGGATTTGCACAACACGTTTATGGACTACATCCTGACTGGCATGGAGGAGGTCATTTTGCTTGATGAATGCCAATGATATATGATGCTAGTTTCGAGGATCACTTCCTCTACCCTTCTAATAGAAAGATGTGACCTTTGCTTTCTTCCACCCATTGGCCACTTTTCTGCGCAAGGGTCTACGTTACATTACTGCTCAAAATCAGTGAACTCACCTACCGAACCTGTATAGAATCTCTCAGGTATTTTCAGACACTGAGGCCTTGTTCAAATTTTGCAATGTTTCTCAATGTCACTGATACTAATATCTTGTCACCTCTGCAGTGTTATAAGAAACTGTGGTAGAACATCTGTATCTTCCTCTGTAAAGTTACTTTTGAAACCGGGGTTCAGCATATTGTCATTTGCTTTTCCACTTTCACATATATATGTGTTTGGACACTAACTTTGGTGCCACTGACAGCCTTTACTTATGACCAGAATTGATTTGGGTTTTGTGAGAAGTCTTCTGATAAGATTCTGGTATGGTAGTCATTTAAGGGTTCATGCGTTACTCTTCTGAGAGCCAAACATGTTTCATTAAGCAACTATCTCTAGCCTTATGTTTTGCTTTAAAAATATTGTGGAGCAGTCACTTCCTTTACAGTGAGCACCTACTATGGAGAGGTTTCTCCATCATGAACTGCTCTACTACACACATACCATCAAGTGTGCGGTCCACTATTTTGAACATGTTTTTATTAGGTCACATTTTTCTGTTTGTTTGGTATGAACTTTACAATTGATTTTAGACTAACTCCTCAAGCAGCTAGATAGTTTAAGCTTTCATCACAGCTCATAACTTTATGACAATGCATTATTAACTCACTTTTGTGTCTGGTGTGTGGTGGAGCGTACTTTGTGTACCACTGCTATTTTCTCCTTTTCCTGTTCTAATTGTGACTGTTTTGTGGCAACAACAGTTGCTGGTATCTCTCCATGTTGGCTTCATTCTCTCTTTTATATTTGAGATCTTTTCACGAGATAATTGGAGGAGGAAGCAATGTATTGGTAGACTCAGGAGAAGGGAAATTGAAATAATCTTGATATTTACCACATGTCTCTGTTGTGGTCTCATCAAAACGTTTAAATTGATTGAAACATTTGACACACACAATACTACTAAGGAAAAAAAAACACCTTTTAATATAACATGTTTTTAAAATGGACTAAAAAGTGTAAAATAATTTCTCATAGCACCATACAGATTCCTAACCCCATGGAGATTGTTCTGAAAATATGTGCTTCTGAATTTTTAATAGCTATGAAAATATTTGTAGAATTTGAAATGAAAAATTCGAGATGTGGGCAGCACATAACTCTGCAGGAATAGTTCACCTCATCGTTATTATTTACTGCATGCACCCCACGTTTTCAGTTTAAATTCTACAAATATTTTCATAGCTATTAAAAATTCACAAGCATAAATTTTCAGGACTACCTGGGAGGGGTTACGAATCTGTATGATGCTAGCAGAAATTATTTTACACATTTCAGTATGTTTTAAAAAAAACATGTTACATTAAAAATGTTTTTTATTTAATTAATTATTTTAAAGTTGTGCCACACATTAACCCGCTAATCCTGATATGCATAGATGTGTGACAAAAGATGTCAGAACAAACTTTGTAATTTTTCTGCATGTCTTATGCTGTCTGTATAGGGGAGACTCAGTGTCTGCTATTTTTGATTTTTACCTGGTTCACATCAGCACAATATCATTGTAATGGATAAAAATATGATATTGAAGCTCATCGGTGTTTACAGGCAACAGCAATTCTATGCCAGTTTGATACAATTTGTGGGACAACATTTCCTGGTATTCACAGTAGAGATATTGTTAGTTTAAATTGAGTGGATTCTGGAATTGTCCAACACAACAAACAGACATGATGGAAGTACAGCAATCAATAGTCTGTAAACCATTGTTTGAGGAAGTATGTACCATTTCACAATGGTATTCCTCAGAAGTATTTACACATTAATGCCTTAAATATAAGCTTACTTTGAGAAATAGAGCACGTGTCTGCTGATGTAGAATCTTAGTCTTCATGCATTGCATGAAGAATAAATGGGTGGCTCTCTCTAGGCACCAGAATTTTCAGACCAATAAGGTCATCACTCATTTTGCAGCACATTGTGAATTCTGGTTTACACACATTTCAACATGAACTAAATATAATATCTCTCACTATCTCAGATCTCTTGCAATATACTCCTTTCCTAATGTAATTTCTGTTCATTCGTATTTTTAAAGAATCTTTCACAGGGATCTCACAAGGTTCCATTTTAGGTTCAATACTGTTTTTACTTTATGTATGTAATTTACCTATAAATAATATAACATCCCATTCAGTTTTATTTCATTGAAAGTGAGACCACAGAACAAATTCCTGAAAGATTCATTGACATTCTAAATAGTTTAGAATATTCTTTTGATGTAAATGAGGAAACCCACCTTACACAATTTAAAACCAAACAATCATGTGACTTCTAAATTACCCATAAAAACATAATTTAGAGAAACAGAGCCTATCAAATTCTTGAGGATGTATTTACAAAAATTTATTGGATTCTTCGCGTATAAGCCACTTGGCAAACAAGCTAAACAGTTTCTGTGTAGCTTCTAGAACCACTCAGCCTTCCAACGTCTCGAACACACGATATTCTGGATATGAGTGTGGGATGGTAGAATCCTACCTACTGCGCATCACATGTTTGTGTGTGCAGGTTTAAAATCAGTCGCGTGAAGAAAGTAGACGCAGCGGGCAAATGGCACCGACAAGTACCTGTCGGGCAATCCATAGACGTTTTAGTGAGTGTGTAAGGTAGAACCATGGAGTTTATATGCAGTTCTGTGCTTATTGGGTCATTGACTATTGTTATTAAAACAAAGTTGAAAAAGAACTCCTAAACTTGGAGGAATGCAAGTATAGCAAATAGAATATTATTACTTCAAACAACTATTATTCGACATATGTGCAATATTAAGCCTATACAGTCATGCCAATTTTTATTCAGCAATCTAACTATTCTATGTATTTAATTTACGAACTGTTTGTCTCTATCCGTACCAATTCAGAATTATTTATAGAAAACCATATTCATCATATCAAACAATGGAAAATCCAGGATGGAATAATAACAATATTATGAAAAGGGTAGTTGCTACTCACCATATAGCGGAGATGCTGAGTCACAGATAGGCACAACTAAAAGATGGTCAAACAAAACTTTCGGCCAAAGAGGCCTTCATCAGAACAGACAAAACACAATGTGTGTGTGTGTGTGTGTGTGTGTAATTCCTATGGGACCAAACTACTGAAGTCATTGGCCCCTAGACTTACACAGTACTTAAACTAAGCTAAAGACAACACACACACACCCATGCCTGAGGGAGTACTCGAACCTCCAGCTGGAGTGGCCACTCGATTCGTGACATGGCGCCTCTACCCGCACAGCCACTCTGCCGTGTGTGTGTGTGTGTGTGTGTGGCCTATTCTGATGAAGGTCTGTTTGGCCAAAAGTTCTTTGTTGTGCCTATCTGCAACTCAGCATCTCCACTCTATGGTGAGGAGCAACTATTTGTTTCATAATACTGTCATTTTCAACACATGGATGACACAAGAAACAAAGAGAATTCCATCTTATTGGCTAAAACTCCACTCCCAGACTCCTCAATGCATGGCTGTGAAAAATAAAAATTAAAAACTTTCACAGTACGGTACCAGATTTACTGAAGATAAAACTACACTCCATCCTAGTGCAAAAATGTTTTCATCCACTCATGAAATTTTTAAATGATGATGAAGATTTTTTTGAGTAGTAGAAGTTTATGTTCTTCAATATTTGTAATACTATCCAACTTCTCATACAATTCTGGATTTCCTTTATAGATTGAAAGTATTTTCTATTGGACATTAACATTTAGAGTGCAAGTGAAATCCTGTTACATAAACTGTTTTTGGCACAGTCATCTCTGTTACCTATTCCTTCTTTTTTTTAGTTCCCTGGTGATTTAAAAGATGTGCATTACTACATGCACTCACTTGCCCCCATAGCCAATGCAAGCTTCGGTCCTCTATTACACACTACAGCTGCTACTGCCATGCATCTGCATCCAGTTGTCTTTTGAAGAAATCATGACCACAGAATATAATAGCTACAGTTTATTATAGTAACACTTGCTGTGTTTCTTTCTGTCACCTGCAACAGACACTAAGAGACAAATATAGGTGTCAACATGTGTACTAATCTGAAACGTCAGCACTAAAAGCTCTAAGGACAGTCAGTAATATATGGAGCAGATGGAAATAGCGGAATGATGACATTGGCTGTAATGTCAAGTAGTGTACTGTACATTGCTGCCATGCATCTCCCCACCATTGGCCTTACTGCCATTCATCTCCTCACCATTGGCTTTCACTGCACAGTACTCTAGAGTTTGATGCAGTTTTGTCTCTAAATATCTCACATGTACTGTAGATAGAGGTGAAATATGTATTAATTCATTTTGTACATTCTAGTGCACTAAACAATCATTAAGTAATTTGTGATGCCAAGACAGCTGATCATATCAAACACTTTCAAGCAAACACCCTACTCTTTTGCAAAATATTTGTATCTTACATTAATAAGCAGTATACAATGTGTGTGAGGGTGAATCAAATATAAACACGACTTTTGTTCCTGAGCATCAACAGTTGGTAGGACCAGACCCGCACTTCTAGTACTTTTGAGTGGGGCTGTTAGGAGTAGGGCGAGTCGGCCATTACATACTTCCAACAGCACGGTCAATAACACTCATGATGTCAGAGCAACAGCTGCGCAACACACAATTATAAATTTCCTTGCACATGAAGGAGTTCTAGCAATGAAAATTTTCCAGAGATTGACTGCACAGTTCAGTAGTCAAACACTGACAATAATACGGGTATTTGTCTGACAAAGAGTTCGAGAACATGTGGAAAATCAGCAACACGATTGCCATCCTCAGACCAGCATAACAGGCGATGCTGTTTGAGACATTCTTGAAGATGATCAATAGGAGGAGAGTATCAGAAATTGCAGAAGAGGTCACAATAAGTGTGTTTCAGATGAATCCCTCGCCTTTTGACTGAAAATCGAGATGTTTGGAGGTCTGTCGCAGGCTTACAGCAAGGTTTACGAAAGAGTTTTGAGTTTGATCCTCATCTGTGATAAAACATGGCTCCACCATTACACTTCTGAATCCAAACAAGCCAGTGAGGAGGAAAGGGGAGAGAGTTCCAAACTCAACTGTCAATATTCTTTCAACTGTTTTTTCGACCAGAAAGGCATTTTTATCATTGATTTTTTGCATGAGCAATGCCCAGTCTGTGTTGTGAGCTGTTGAAGAAGACAAGGAATGCATATCACTGCAAAAACCGAGATCTGCCAATTTGACAGGTTATCCTACTCCACAACAATGCCAGGCCCTCACTGCAGCTCTAATAGTCAGTCTCCAGACCACAGGAAATGCACTGGACTCAACTTCATCATACTCCTTACAGCCCAGACCTATCACCCTGTGATTTCCATTTGTTTGGACTGCTTAAAGAAGCCCTACGAAGGAACCACTTTGAAGACTACAAGGGTATGGAGGAATTCATGCACAATTGGCTCCTGGCGCAACCAGCTTCGTACTATGATGCTGCGATAAAAGAATCTTCCTCCTTGCTGGTAATGCGTGCTTCTAAAGAGGGAAACTATGTGGAAAAATAAATTGTAACTGCCTTTTGTTTTATAAAAATCCTGTTTGCATTTGATGCACTCTCATACTTCAATACAACGGAAATGGCACACCCATCAGAACATGAGCCAGTTCACATTGAAACTGTCAATAACCAACAAACAAGGAAAAGAAAGTGACTGCTTGAGGTTTTCTTACAGTTCATACTACCTCAAATTTTCATATGTCAGAGTACAGAAAATTATTTGGAGATAGATCATGACAACCTGGAATGGATTTGCAAAAATTCAATTTAGTATCCTCTACAAGTCCCTCATTGCTGTATCAGCTACATTTCCCTTAATACCAACACTTCTTTGTGCCTAGCAGGTACATCACTCCTCCGCTTTTGCAATGTGGATATGGAATGATTGGACATATTTGCAGAAGGTCCTTGACAAAGCCACGGGAATCATCCTTCCTTTATGACTGTCTTCTGGACAACATGCAGCCTTGCTATGGCTGTAAATTCATTTGGAAGGTACATCTTCACAACACAACTAGGAGAAGCAACAGAACACCAATAGGAGAACTCTAATATTGGTCCATGCATATAAAAAATTGTGGACCTGATCTAAAATACTGTAAAACAAACGGGTAAAAACTAGGGAGGGGGAAGAGGGAGACATCAGAGTTCCTTTCTTTACTAAAATCTACCAAACCAAACTACGATCAGGCTTGTTAAGAAGTTAAACTGCAACCTTGGTGTAAACTGTAAAGAAAGGCAGCTCTTTGGATGAATATGAAAGACTTCACTGCTCAAACTTTATTATTAACCCGTGTACATCAGCTGAAAACTGACTGTTGAAGTGAAAGTACCAAACAATAACTGAACCAGTATTCAAGCAGCAACAAAGAAACAGCAACACAACTACTGAATTGAATTTTGAGCCACAAACACAGCTACAAAGCACTCATTAATGGATTGGACTGTAATAAAATCGAAATTGGAAACATCAACACAGAAGACGCAGAATCCCACATCGAGTGAACCAACCAGCTAAAAGCCAAATATCAAGAATTTCACATATCAGGATTTTTTCCACTAGAGATACTAGTACAAAAAGTTAATAAGTGGTCAGACAAGAAGTATGTATATTCCCTCTGCCTGATTTTAAACTACTCCACCAGAATGTTCAACCACTGTCCAACACAATTACTAAAATAGAAATAACATTAAACAATCTGAATGACCAATTATTATTAGTTTCTTCATCTTAAGCTCACTGCAACTAATTAAAGAGAATTTTACATGAGATGCACTTTTCCTTTTATTTACAAAGTATCTTCTGTGCTTGTTCTGGAAATGTGGATACATATGCTTGAACATTTTTGGTTGTTTCAGATTAAAACCAATAATTCTTTATAAAACTGACATACAATTTATTTACGGCGTTTCTGCCTCTAGCTCATATATTATGTAAAACACTGTTTCTTCCCTCTTTGTAAATGGAAGTTGTTGTCGAAAGAAACTTCATTACACACAGCCACTTGGCAGTTTTTGCATTTTATCGTATGTGGCATTGGAATTATTTACGCTTCACTACACTTTTTGGAATAGTACTGCAGTTATGAGTGTTCACACTCAGCACAGTATTACAGAGTTTATGTTTGTTCATTTGTTTTTTGTGTAGGTTGCGAGGGTTGACAACAAGATGCAGAAACACAATAAGTAAAATACATGCAAACTTTAAACAGGAACACTGTTCTTACTTTAAAACAACAAAAGAATGCAAGGGCTTTGATTATCTATTACCATTCCCTGAAAAGAGGGGCCTTCTACCCAAGATCCTTCCCAGCCCTCCGACAATAGTGTTTATTCACCCGCCCAGTCCACATAACATTGTAGTCCACCCCCATGCCACTCCCAGTCCCAAACCTTTGCCACACAGATCATATCCCTATGGAAGACACAGGTGCAAGACGTATTCGATCCACTCATCCAGCACTTCCTATTTGAGTCCTGTCACAGGCTTATCTTATCTCATCAAAGGCCAGGCCACCAGTGAAAGCAGCCATGTAATATTCCAGCTCTGCTGCAACCACTTCACAGCTTTTAATATTAATGTAATTACCAACCAGCTGTGAACCAGGATGAATGGCTGCCACCAAACTAACAACATGCAGCTGAACATAACGTGCCTGATTTTAATGGCTGCTTCACAACCCAGTCCATCTGGATCGTCCCCTCCACACCAGCTTTTCTGAACTTGCAGATTGGAGTTGTCCTTATAAAACATTCTCTGGCTCCGATATCATCCCAGCCTCAATCTACTGTAAGCTACCATCCCCACACCCTCCACCCAATAGTTTCCACTCCCCTTGTCTCCTCACCATCTTTGTGCACTGCCCTCTGCCAATGCACCTGTCCCGTCCTTTCCCCTTCCTGCTTCCCTCGCACCTCCCGACGCTGTGCCTGGCAGTCTCATCAAGCTACCATCTGGTCCCTGCAGACCCCACCAGACAGTGCTATTCTCTCCTGCTACTCATACACTGCTATCCATCAAGCTCCCCGGCCCACTCAGTTGCTATGCAACAGTCTCATTCCAGTTGGAGGTGGCAGGGGTAGCAGTCATATGTGCACGAGGTGTACTTGCTTAAGTGAATGTATGCATTTCCTTTGCTGAAGAAGGTTTAGACTGAAAGGTATAATACGTAACCATCTTAATTGTGCCTGTCAGCAACTCAATGGGTCATCTTTATGGAGAGTACCAAGTTACCCTTCTCCTAATATTGTTGACATTCCAGTCTGGAGTTTCCATTGTTTAAAAATGTGCTAACATATGTACCTATGTTTACAGAATTACCACAGAAGATGCTTTGCAAATAAAAGTGAGATGTGTGGGGTGTAAAAATCTAATCAATTAGTTTCAGTAAGCAAGTCGGAGTAACCAATAATAATTGATTGTAACAGCTGCTGTGGAAGACGGCCATGCAAACAAACATATTATATAATCTGAATTATATTTCTGCCCTTTGCTTTACTGAACTCAGGCTTGAACAAGGTATGTTAGAGATGACATGCCTCCCTCAGTTCAAACTTGCAAACATGTTTTTGTAGGAAAATATCAAGTCATGGGAGTACCTGTGTATACAATAAAGAAAATACTGAATTAAACAGTGTAACTAAATAACACAATCTGTCCATAGAAAATGACATAGAACTGTCTATAGTTGACTTATCAAGGTACAAAACACAATTATTATTTGTGTGTACAGGTTACTACATAGAGAGAACAAAGTGTTTTGTAATCACATGGACGAACTTTTGGAAGACATTATTCTCCTAAGAAAAGCATAATTACATGTGATGACTTCAACACTTACTTTTCAAAACCCAAAAAATTCAAAGATGGTGTTATAAATTCATTACAGTTAATAACCATCTTGAAAAATAGCAACTTCTGCATCTATTACTGACCACATTTTAATAAATACATGTAAATATGTCCATAAGACACAAGTGATAAAGAAGGGTTTCACAGATCACTGTGCTCAAATTCTTACAGTGAATGTAGCAGGAAATTCAATACAAAATAATGTGGAATATTTTTGTTCTCTCCTGGAGGTTGAAAACTGGAATCTTGTATACAACTGTAATGATACCGATGAAAAATATAAGTTCATGGCAACATTTAAGCATTTTTTAAACAAAACAGCTTTTGCCAAGAAAACAACTGCATTAACTCTGTTCAAAAACACATACAAGTGGAACAAAAAAGGGCTAAAGATGCATAATGTAAGAAACAAGAGGAGACTGTATGAGTATTCCAAGTAAAATACTACGTACAATTCTATTACCTACTCTAAGAGAGATAAACGAATACCAACAAAAGCTATTTCAAAAGCAAAAAAACTAGGCAATGACAAATTCATGTGTAATCCCAAGAATAATATAAAAGCAACCTGGCAAATTGTAAGAACATTAATAGGTGCTAGATCAATTAATCAAAATGATTAATGGAAAATCTCATATAAAGATGTGAAACAAATAGTAACAAAGAGATAGAGGGGCTGGCCAGTACTTACCTCAGCTCAGTAAAGCCGATAGATACACAGAACAGAACACAAAATTTACGTTCCTAGCTTTCGGAACTTTGTTCCTTCATCAGGGAGGAGAGGGGCGAAAGAAAGGGAAGAAGGGAAAGTGGATTCAGTTACTCACAACCCAGGTTATGAAGCAACAGGGAAAGGTAAACAGGGAGGGTAGCAAGGGAGGAGGCATGGCTGTCAGAGATCAATTAATCTCACTAATATTGAGCTTCTTATAAACAACAATGAAGTAACTGACCTCAGACAAGTGGGCAATGCTTTCGACCATTATTTCTCAAACATACCGCAGCAGTTGATCAATACATATCATGACAAACAGCCAAACAATAAGACCAGTCAAATTAAAAACTTCAAGTAAATGCATTACTCGTGTGAGGGGCAGTCTAAAATTACGAGGGTTGGAACTATAACAGTAGCAACTATTTATTTACAGCTCGTACAAAATAGATACGTGTTTCAGAGTTTTACTGACCTTCAAAGTAGTCACCAGCATTGGGTATAACCCGCTGCCAGCGATGTGGAAGTCGTAGGATACTCTTAGCAGTGCCAGTTGTGTTGACAGTTCATGCAGCGCGGTCTATTGCCCGACGAATTTGTAGCAGTTCTGAAGCGAATGCCGTGAAGTGTTTCCTTCAGTTTAGAAATCGAGTTGAACTTACGAGGCCTTAAGTCAGGGGAGTGCAGTAGGTGGTGTAGCACTTAGCAGCCCTATCAGTCAAACAAATCAGTAATAGCTTGCACTGTAGATGCTTGGGCACTGTCCTGCAAAATGAAGGGCAGGTCCTGCAGAAAGTGTCATCACTTCTGTCTCTAAGCTGGTCTTAGATTTTGTTCCAAAAATGAACAGCACAGAGACAGAAGTGATGACACTTTTTACAGGACCTGACCATCATTTTGCAGGACAACGCTCAAGCACGTACAGTGCAAGCTGTTACTGATTTGTTTGACTGATAGGTCTGCTAAGTGCTATACCACCTACTGCACTCCCCTGACTTAAGCCCTTGTAAGTTCAACTCGATTTCTAAACTGAAGGAAACAGTTAATGGCATTTGCTTCAGAACTGCTACAAATTTGTCGTGCAATAGAACGCGCCACTCGCACTGTCAACACAACTGACACTGCTAAGAGTAGCCTACGACTTCCACATCGCCGGCAACGGGCTATACACAATGCTGGTGACTACTTTGAAGGTCAATTAAACTTTGAAACACATACTATTTTGCATGAGCTGTAAATAAATAGTTGCAACTATTAAAGTTCCAACCCTCATATAAAGGGAATGCCTAATACATATACAGTGGGTGCTGATGAGATACTAGATGCTATCAACGAAGCTAGTGCAATGTCTATTGTGGAACCACTAGCAGACATAGTAAATTCACCATTTGACAGTGGCGTATCTCCAAACAGACTAAAAACTGCAAAAGTAATGACTCTGCATAAGAAAGATACAAAACGTGAAATTGCTAATTATAGGCCAGTTTCAGTTTTGTCAGGCTTCAGCAAAATTAGGGAAAAAAGGTTCCTTAGAAGATTACGAGCCTCATTAAATACGGAAAGGCCAATAAATTACTAACAATGTTGGTTCAGAGCTAGAAAGTCAACACAGTCAGCAATTTTTGCCTTTCTAAATGAAATACTAACAGCTGTGGATGATACACGACATGTATCTGAATATTTCTTGATATTAGCAAAGTCTGTAATGTTACTGATCATGATATTCTCTTGCAAAAGTAATTTTGGAATTAGAGGCCAGTCTGAAAGGTGGAGCCAATCATACCTCAGCAATTGTCAACAACTACAGAAGTAAGATACAAAGACAGTAAATATAAAAAAATTCTAGTTTCTGCAGTAATGAGCAAAATAAATCACGTACAGAATCCCACAAGTGTCAGTTCTCGGACAAATCCTATTTCTGCTGTGTGTAAAAGATGCAGGTGATAAATTATGGGACCACACTACTCTTTGCCGGTGACAGTAATATTTTAATTAAATCACACAGAGAGGAAAATCTGCAGGAAAGTGCAACATCAGTCATGTATAGTTCAGCACAGCGGTTCTAGATCAACACTATTATCATAAATTCTGAAGAAACCTCCATCCTGCAAATTCACTGAAGAAAAAAAAAAAGTCTCAAATGTGAGTCATGCAAAGTTTTTAAGCACAAACATTTGGGAGGGTTTGGAGTGGGAGATGCACTATAACAATTTAAATAAAGAACTTAATACACTAACTGATGCTGTTAGGATTCTCACTCAAAATGAAAGCTGCTGATTGGTGGTGACAATGTACCATGGTACTCTATACAGCCTCTACTGATGTATGGAATAATTTTTTGGAGGAATTCTGTGATAAAGAAAGCTAAATGCAGGGATTCCTGTAGAGCCCTTTTTGAAAGTCTAAAAACATTACCTCTGCCTTGTTTGAATATACACTGTTTTTCACAATTCCAGTCAGACACTTCTAGACGTTATACAGGGACCTAACAGATCAAGATTCACATAGGAATCCATGTCATGAAATGGTTCATTTCCATGTTAAAAGGAAAATAAGAGCTACTCAATCACACAATAGATGTTTCTTATAGTTTGCCTCTTGTGTAGGCTGCACACACCATGAATGGTATTGATGTCACGTGATTTCCTCTTTTCCACTGGCATTGTCTTCATGCTTCCTAGTGATGCATCAGTTGATATTCTGGTGACTAGTGCTGCAGTAACAGGACGCCTGTGTACAAGTTCGCAGAGTACACTCATATGATGTTAATTTACAGTCAGGCTCGCTGTAATGGAAGAGGAGCTCAACATCTGTACCACAAGTACTTTCCAAGTTGTGAGACTCCATCTCATCCCATGTTTGCCACAGTAGAACGACGGCAGAGGGAAAATGGGAAATTCACCACTGACAGAACAAAGTGTGGTGCTCCAAGAAGGCAGCAGACACACATATTGGAAGAGGAAATGCTTTATCAAGTTGAAGAGCACCCACTGACGAGTCCTCAAGCCATTGCACGTGACTTGAATGTGTCTCACTCGTCTGTCTGGCATGTTCTGCATGAACAAGAGCTCTACCCATACACCCCTCAAGAAGGTACACACTATGCTCCTGGCAGATTCTGTGCCACATTTCAATTTCTGCACTTGGTTTTTACATCGCTGTGTGGCTTTTCCTCAGTTTCCAAGGCGAATTTTGCTAACTGACAAACAGCATTTCAACAGGGAAAGTTTTTTGAATGCTCAAAGTAGTAACATTTGGGATCAGAAAGCCCCACAGTCACATATACATGAAGATTTCAGCACACATTCAGCATCAATGTCTGAGCAGCTATCTGGGATGGTCGTGGGATTTGGCCGTACGTCCTTCCTTCCCAACTAACAAGTGACAAGTACTTGATATTCCTGCAACAACTACTGGTGGAGTTTTTAGAAGACGTGCCATTCGACATTTGGCAGGAATTGTGGTTCCAACATGATGGTGCAGAAGTACATATTGCAGTTTGCATCCAAAATCATCTGAACATAGTCTATGGGGACTGGTGGATTGATTGAGGTGGACAACATGCTTAGCTACTAAGATCCCCAGATTTAACCCTATGGATTTTTCCTGTGGGGCCACTTGAAGAGCCTTGTTTACAGGACCCCTGCCCAATCAGAGGAAGATCTGGTTGCATGGATCATGGCTGCAGCAGAAATGATGAAACAATACACTATGATTGTTGGACTGAGTTTATGCTTAGCTACTAAGATCCCCAGATTTAACCCTATGGATTTTTCCTGTGGGGCCACTTGAAGAGCCTTGTTTACAGGACCCCTGCCCAATCAGAGGAAGATCTGGTTGCATGGATCATGGCTGCAGCAGAAATGATGAAACAATACACTATGATTGTTGGACTGAGTTTATGCAAACTTACTGCATGGGTACACTATATGCACCGAACTTTGTAATCATCACGTCAAACAACTGTTGTAATGTCAAAGTAAATAGGAGTGAAATCTGTAAATCTTGTTTTCCTTGTGACATGGGAACAAACCGTTTCTGAAAATGGATTCCCCCGACAACCTCCAGAAGTGTGTAACATGAAGTGTGAAACGCCCTGTACATGAAACACTAATTTTTACAAAATGGAGTATCTTTTAAAAAAGAAAACATATTCTAACTTACCTATAATTTACTAATATATGAAACTTGGCAGAAGCTTAACCTAACATGTAAACACAGTAAATACAAATTTATGCAAACAGAAGCTTCCCACATGCCTTCTTACTTAAAATGCATACAGACATTAAATGATTCGTGAATTTACCAAATGACTTAAGTCCACATTTTCATGGTTTTGAGTTATGGGCACAGCAATGTTCCAATACCCAACACACATCACTTAATACCAAAGAGACTTTAGTCCCTAACACTTCTGTACATTATTTCCAGTAACAAAACATTCGTGTCTACCGGCAAAACAGTCAAAGTCCAGGACCTAAGTTGTTTTGCTTGTCAGGTACTGATAGTTGTTAACAGGTTCATATACAGCTTTAAGTTGGTAAAATGTCTATATTACTTTTGTTTGTATGGTAGACCTGCATTACGTTAGTTGAAAATGAAAATGGCATATAACATCAGTTCTTTATGTATTGGTGTTGTTGAAAATGAAGAAAATAATGACCAATAAAGGAATAAAGAAACGAAAAGGGCTGCAGAATACAAGAGAGCTACAATAAGGTGTGCTAAAGTTAAAGGTTTGGAGCACGTAAATCATATGGGTAAGTTAGTTTCAGCTAGACAAACAGGTCCCGCTTGTGGGTAAGCAATTTGGATTTAATTTTGTTTCACAATACTGTTTTACACAATATTCTTGTACACATCATTGTAGCTTACTGAGACTGGTAATTACTAGTAATGTGGACTCTTGTTTATAAAAAATTGTCATATATTTCAGATGCAGGAAACAATGTCTCAACTTGATTTCCGAAAATGCATTGTTACATGAAAGATTTTGACACTAAGAATGAACAAGGTGTGTTCTTACAGGGACAAACTGAAAGTATTGTCATAAAAAGATGAAGAGGAAGGAAAGACGAGCCTGGTACTTGGGCAGCTATGTTCAAATATTATATTAAAGATTCAGATAAACAGATAGAGGTATGTAAGAAAGCCTTCATTGGTGTTTATTGTGTTACCAAACCAGGATGAAGAGATTGTGTAAGCTGCTGCTTCGTGGCAAGTCTCCTAAACACCAACGTGGAAAACACAAACCAGGAAACTCAAAAGAGGCTGATATACTTGCTTCTATTCATGTCCATATTGTGTCATTTCCAACTAAACAAACCTACTATGGAAACACAGATGTTTTCTACTTAAACAGTGAACTAACTGAGAAAACTGTACATGAAATGTTTCTTGTCAAATATCCTGATAGTAATGTCTCTTACCACTATTATCACACATATTTCAATAACCATTTCCGTTTGAGATTTGGTAGGCCCAGTGTAGACACATGCACTACGTGTGAAGAACTGAATGTTAAAGTGAAAAGCGGTGCACATAATGATTGTGCTAAATGTGTAGTTGCAGCAGAACTCCTAGTTTACAAACGTCGCAGTAAAAAGTTCTACAAAACATTAGATGACACAACCAAGTTATGCACTAAGAGAGAGGATTTTCGTGCTTTAACATTTGACTACATGCAAAAGGTATGCTTGCCTAAGATACCAGTTCAGGACATGTATTATTATAGTCACCTGACAATTCCAGTTTTCTCTGTGCATGATATGCAAACTAATTCAGTATCCTTCTACATCTATCATGAGGGGCAAGCTAAGAAAAGTACAAATGTGAGATGCAGTTTTCTCCTGCATTATTTCAATACCTGTGTCTCATCTAGTGTTAAAGAACTCTGGTTGTTTTGTGATGACTGTCTAGGCCAGAATAAGAACAACACTCTCATCAGGTTTTTAATGGCTATAAGAGCTTAAACGAATTTTTTGATCATCAGACTTCTTTTCCCTATCAGAGGACACTTCTTTCTGTCAAATGATAGGGACTTTGCAGTAGTGAAAAGACGACTGAGGCATGTGGACACTCTCTACACAATGAACGACGTGTGTGAAAGGAAATTTTACAGTTACAGTCATTGAAAGTGAGGATGTTTATGATTACAACAACTTGTGGCCAAATTATTACCAAAGAAATGCCAATTCCATAGAGACGTCGGTTAAGGACATTCCTGGAGATAAAATGGTATCTTTCACTGCTTCAACTTTTATGGAATTCTGCTTTTCTGCAGAAGAGATCGGTATAGTTGTGGCAAAACCATTCATAGCAGGAATAATTTAACATTCATTCATCCTTGGGCCAACATATCCACACATTCCAGAACTATCACACAGACATGCTTATCCAAATGGTGAGTGTCCAATCAATGAAAATAAAATTAAAGATATACACAAAATGCTCAAGTACATCCCCGACTCTAAAGAATTCAAAGCATTTTATGAGAAAATTAGAGCTTGGGAAACAAAGACAAATGAGTAAAATTGCAATTTAGTTTTGGAAATTTTGTCCTGTATGTTTATTTCCCTGGCTGATTTAGTGTTCTATGTATTCTGAATGTGTTTTCCAATAAAGAAAATACGTTATGTGTTTATATGAAAGAATTTTTTTATGTAAGAAGCTAAACTGAAGTTAATTTGAAAAAAAAAGACTTAAGTCCTACTTCGTTAAACCAAAATTTGAACAAAAAGAAAGTAGAAGATCTTGCCTTTTTATGACAGTCTCATGTATTTTCGATGTATGTAACACATAATGGAATAATTTAGTGCAAAATTCACTTCAGTAACATAATAGACAGTTTTTTGTTGTTTCTAAAAATGTACCTCTAGGAACTTAAAGTCGTTTTGCAAATTCTCGATTCAAATGCATTGGATGTAAAGTTGAAACAGTTCTTGCTTGACCACTGCTTCTACTCTGCTTGTGAATTTCTGGAACACCATAATAAGTAATCTTCATTTACATGTTATAATTTACTTTGATTGCGTTGATCATGTGGTCTCACTTGATAACTACTTCTAAAATATGTACAAGCAACGTAGTATGTCAGTTTATACTATATGTACTTTGATTGAGTCGATCATGTGGTCACAATGAGTACGGTAATCATAAATTAATTATGGTGATCCCTTGACCTAAATAATAAGAACAAACAATGTACTAAAAATTATTTCCTGGAAAAAATAAATAAATAAATAAATAAATAAATAGCCAGTAGAAGTACCACAGGAGTAAAATTTAAGGGGGTGCTCAGCCGACAAAAATGAATGCACGCACATGATCCCCCCAAGCCGTTTAAAATTCATAAAATTGCAAGCTGTTCCCGATCATGCATTGCTGTGGCTCAGTTAGGTTTAATGGGCGAGGAAGAAAAAGAGAAAGCACACTTTCTAATATAAATATGTATGGGAATTGTATATACGTCTGAATCTCGTCCATCACTCTTTGTGGAACAAACAGTGAATGGGTCAGTCTATCTGGACATGTTGGAGCAGATACAAAACCCAACATCATTTTTCAAAAAGATGGAACTCTGCCCCATTGGTCAACGGCTGTTCGCAAGTTCCTGGATAGGAAATTTCCCAATCGTTGGATCGGACCCATTGCCTGCCACCATGTTCACCCGAAATTACATTGCTTGATTTCTTCATGTGGAGATTCATGAAGGACCACGTGTATGCAACCAAAGTGGACGATATTCCTACACTGTGACGTCATAACACTAATGTGATGGCAACAATAACAGAGGAAATGTTACAAAGAACTTGGCAAGAAATTGAGTGTAGACTCGATATTCTTCGTGCTAGAAATAGTTCACATGTAGAGGGGTATTGAAGATAAATAAATAAATTCTTTGAGATGCTGTACAATGTGGTGCATTTTTCACTGTTGTATCTACTGTGTTTTTTTCCCGGGTCTTTGAAATCAGGGAGGTTTGTGTGGGACACCGTGTATTATGCATATTTTAAAAATTTGTATTAAAAAATGCAATGTTGCATCAAAATTTGGAAATGATTGGTGAGGATCTTTCGGAGATTTAAGATTCTGAATACAAACATGCCTACATTTTTATTTATATAGAAGACTAAGCATCTGGAATGTGTATTTTAGAGACTTTGTGTTACCATGTAGGTTCTGAAATTTGTTTTGGTGTGGTACAGTTTGAAAGTTTCTGGTAAATACAGAGTGACATTTTTTCACTGTTTTTCCTCTGATGAACACTATACAACATTTTAATGGATTCTTCCCTCTTAATTCCTTTAGATATTCAGCAGTACAATAGCCTGGCTTGGCAAAGAAATCTTCAAAAATTTAGAGGAAACAGAGATCAAGTTGGTTTGATTTTCTTCAATTCATCACTTTGTGTTGTCTGTGAACCGTGTAAACCATGAAACCAATGTTGTCCTTTCACTGACTGTTGTTTCACAAAATGACTGATGCTCAAACACAGCTGCTCTTGCTCTAGTGCAACTGCAGCAAATCTTGTTTTATTATTTGCAACGTCAAAATAACCGTAGCGACGTAAGATTTGCATCCCATTCTGTAGCTTCAGTGTATTCTTGTCAGTTTCGTGACACACATGTGCACCACAGTAATTTTATGGAACAAAGTCCACATTTTTTTGGAATATGTGGAGCTGAATCAGAAGGTGTATCTGATTTGTACTAATGTTCTTTTGTGATATGTTTGCAGCCAATTTTGTTGGTCATGGTGCATCAACACAACTTGTTGAACTTAGTTCTCTATTTTCATCACAAGGAAACTTTCTCTCATAAAATTTAGGATAAAAACTGCTGTTAATGTCTGAATCATAACTAAATGTATCAACTACTATTCAAAATTCAAATTAAAAGATTTTAAATGCCACTTATGCACAAAGCTAATACTATCAAGAAATTTCACAACTGATGAACGAAAATTTCAGACTACTGTATCACAAAACAGACAACACACGAAGGGAAAAACAGCACAGCAGAAAGCCATGTATTTTTAACATGTGCTGAAGTGCATAATCGCACTACACTGACTTGTGTGAGGTTCTCTAACTATCAAAGGACGCAAGGGCCCGACGGCAGCATGACAAGCCAGACTCGTCAAATAATAATAATGTGTTTTTGTCATATCATGTTTCAGTGACCAGCAGTAGGCCATACTGGTGCATAATGAACACATTTCATACACCTGCAACGTAGTAAGGAACTACCAACTAATGGCAACTGGTGACTTTTAGACTCAACACAATGCTGATAACTGAAAGGCCTAATTCCAAACAGTAAGTATCCATAATTGAGGTAAGATGATACAAAGGCTTCATAATACTTTTGAAGGTATGTCTTACCTACGTGCAATGACATGTTACTAACACTTTCAAAATTTCAAAAGTGGGAGCATCTACTAACCACAGCACACACTCTTCACACAACACCTTCTACAGACCTTCATGTTACCACTTCACATTTCTCTCCTTGCAGATCTTCATTTTGTTGTATGTGAAGTGCAGAGAAAACAACCTTCCTATCAAGTGAAAAATATAACAGACCTTCCTAGAACTATCACACACAGTACGTCATTCTTTTCAAACATACTATTCCCAACTTTTCTTCATTCTCATAGTTCACATAACTAAATTAAATTATGTTCCTGTTCATTATTTAAAATCAGTAATTGATAATTCATGTTTAAAGAATAAGTGATAATTTAATTTATTATAGCCAATTTTTGATTTTGTAATGGCATGTGGACAATCCAGTAACGAAATCCACAGATCAACAGTTTTATATAACTCTGTTCATTACATTACTCCCCTGATAGTGAACCATAAGTATAATATAAAAAAGCTTCTGACCAGTTCAGTTTTGTAGTACAATATCTGATACAAATTTTATAATAATCACAATATATTACATTCAAACTCTTCTTAAAACATGTCAAACATGAAAGAATAACTAAAAAAACATCCCAACCATGCAAAAAATGAAAATCTTTTGTGAGGAATTATATAACAAACACAATCTTTTGAAGAGGTGATAAAATTCTGGACCCAAAACAGTCTACCACGGTATTCAATACAGATAATACAACCCAGAGTGATTCAAAAAATGCCACTGTACAACACATTAAAAAAATTTCAACACAGTATACTGTAAAAGGTTTGCAGCCAGTGGACACACAGGACTTCACACCAATAAAAGGTAGTAAATTAGTCTATATGTGACTAGAATAAAAAAAAATTGATCTTTTCTTCCTTTAAAAACTATATCCTCTGTTAAGATGTATGAGCTCCACAGAAATACGGGACATACGAACTGGGAGATTAACCGGACGCTGCTTCCAGATTTGACATGAAACTTTCTATCCATTTTCATTTCTACCATTTACACAACAATTATTTAACAAAGTACAAACAGCAAAAACATCTACATTTAACAAAATTATATATATTCTACAGTTAAAGTTTGTCCCTGCCCTAAAAGTATCATTCTTTACAGACAAACACATTTATAAATATTCACCACATTGTACACTATAGTCTTTTCCTTCACTCAGCAAAAACAAGAATCAGACTACATAAACTCTTTGGGCAAAAGAGAATCTCAGGCATCACAACACCATAGTCATTTAAGTTTTTAAAGCTGAAGAATTTTTTTTTCCATTTGCTTCTGAAATGTTCCCTAGTTAGCTGATGATATCTTCACTGGGTCAAGAACAGCTCCAGAATATTCACTTTTTTTAACTATCAGATATGAAGAAACAGAATGGCAAAAATGTTGCAACAATGTTGTCACTGTATGTGCACTCTGCTATCAAGTGGTTTAATAGAGCACAAACAACAGAAAAAGCCAAGATGGCCCACAACTTAAAGAAACTGCAGCAAATTCCTATACTGTAATCATGTCTCATCTGTATCCGAACGAGTGCCCAGCACGAGTAATTGTCCATGAACTCAAAAACTTTAATGCACAACACATTATACACAATGCATAAATCTGATGTTTAGAGCCTTGCTAACAAGTGTCAGCTGTTTAATGTTGTGAATGTGCTGTGTTCTGTATAGGATCACTTTATGTTTGACTTCAGGTGTTGCAGGAACTCGTAGTAAGATAACGCCGATTCTGTACGGTCCTCTATGAGTCGTTCTAGAAACTTCCCACGGCGAGGGCTGTCGTCCCTGTAACACACAACATGACAAAATATTAACTGTGTAAGAAAATACTACTACATCTAGATTGGTGAAGAAAGACTTTTAAAGTAGTGGCAGAAAGGGGAAAATGTGTGGAGTATGTGGAGAAGGACATGGGTCTTATCTACTTCCTCTCAGAAATGAATGCTCTGCTCTGGTATGCAAAACACAATTACCTTGAAGATCACAATATGGTTCACTGCATGGCTGTGATTTTACCACTGTTCTTGCAGACCAACATTTTCAGCCTCTTAAACATATCCCAAACATCCACATCTAAAACCCGAATAACTTTCCCTAAAATTTCTCCACTGTTTCTGTACATGATCACTTTATGATCCACGTCTACAAATAACACCTTCCAACATGTTAATGTTTTCCCAAACATGACTTTACTGCCATCAAACTCAAGTTACAGGCAATTGCTTCTCATTTAAAGGACAGAAAACCCATACGCCAGTAGCGCAGTCATGGGCACCCCTGTGCCACAATAGTCATAGTATATCTACAACAATCTTTCCTATCCACCAAAATCCAAATTTCATTACGTTGTACGAATTTATTGACGACACCTTCATGATCTCAACCAATGCCGACATGATGCTTCCTTAATTCTTTCAGAAATCATTGTTGTTGTTGTGGTCTTCAGTCCTGAGATTGGTTTGATGCAGCTCTCCATGCTACTCTATCCTGAGCAAGCTTCTTCATCTCCCAGTACTTACTGCAACCTACATCCTTCTGAATCTGCTTAGTGTATTCCTCTCTTAGTCTCCCTCTACGATTTTTACCCTCCACACTGCCCTCCAATACTAAATTGGTGATCCCTTGATGCCTCAGAATATGCCCTACCAAGCTATCCCTTCTTCTAGTCAAGTTGTGCCACAAACTCCTCTTCTCCCCAATCCTATTCAATACTTCCTCATTAGTTATGTGATCCACCCATCTAATCTTCAGCATTCTTCTGCCCCCTTCCACATCCACCCCTCTTGCAATCTCAGAACCTACGAATGCCTTTCTTTTTCTGTTTTTTTTTTTCTGTTTTTAAGCAAGCTGAAACCCCTGCCCCCGCCCCACCACCACCACACACACACAAACACACACACAAACACACACACACACACACACACACACACACACACACACTTTATTTTCATCTGGGACAATGGATAACACTGACCAAATAATTCCAATCCCCAAGCTATTACCCAAGTTTTAACTAATTACCAATTGGGAACCCCTCTCCCCATTACCACATTACCAGCTAGCCTACTCATACGCTGAAAAGAACCCAACTCTACAAAATGGACCAGATCTCAAACGGCCAGCTTTACTACTTGGAGCAGAGACTCAGAAGTACAACATATTTCACATGACAAAACATATGTAACATGATTTCCTCACTTTATTACCTTATAACTTCTAAAGTTGCAGGTACCGGCTTCTCCGACTGAAGATGGTTAATAAATCTACGTAGCCTTCCAGATTCTATCGTTTCAAGCTCTGGTAGCTCATACTGTAACATTAAAACAATAACAATGAAAATAATGCAAATATATTATTATTATGGCCATTCAGAAAATAAAAATTGTGAGTTTACCTGTAAAACAAATGTTAACAAAGTAAAACTTTAAAACACAGGTCTTATTTTTTACACTACCTACACTATTACAGAGAGACATATCACAACAAGTAAGTTCCTCAGTTCCATTGTTGTACTCATTAGCCCATTAGTTAATTCCAGTGTTATACCCATATGAACCCAATGGCTGTATCACAAACTTAAGAGCAGTGCTCTGTAGTGAAGCATGCAGGGAACAACTCTCTGGGTAAATTACGTAGTAGTAGTTAGAATAGTAGGCATAAAAATTTCTTTTGTAGCTATCTCACTTATCAATAACAATGTTTCAGTAATGCATTGGGGAAAAACTGCTTTTATGAGAGAGTGAGGCTTTGGTTATTTATCACTGTGACCAGAAACGAGGAACAACCTAACTGCCCTTCCCAAAGTGGTATTGACCATCCACCAGATCTATGGAATATAGAGGTCCATTTTTATGCCACAAAGATCAATGTACAGAACTTGTCTGGTACCACCACCCAAGCATATCTCAATTCAGTCCTTTCACAAGCTTATCCTATCCCACTACAGGTGTGGCCACCTCTGAATGTAGCCATGCCATGTACTAGCTCTGCTGCAATTTCTGCAAAGTATTTTGTATGTGCCTGACCACCTGTCAACTGACCTCCTGAATCCATGGCCACCACTAAACTGTGGTGGAGAGGAGAGTTAACCATCCAGTGGTGGAACACAGTGCCGAGCACAACATGATGATTTCAATGGCCGCTTCACAACCTACACCATCTGGATACTCAACGCCCCCAACACCAGCTTCTCGACGAAATTACACAGATGGGAGTTATCCCTTGCAACACATCATTCAATACTGCAATCCTCCTGGCCTCAATCTCTGCTAGCCCGTGATCTACTCCCATCCCTACCCTTGTCCTAGGGCCTCAATTCACTCATCCTAGAACGACACCCTCTACCACGAAGTTTTCCTTTCCTCTATTCTGTTCTCCCGCCTCCTCCTCAATTCACTCCTCCACATCCGTTGTCTTTGAGCACTACACTAATTCAATGGTGCCAGTGTCCGTATGTTCGTTTCCTATCTTGTGCATCTGCTGCCTACCCATTCCACATCATGCATCTGCTGCATCTAATTTCTAGCCATCAGACACACTTTCCTAATTCTCCCACCCACCTCCTTCCATCACCCCCCCCCCCCCCCCACTATCTGACAAGACTTCACCCCAGTTAAACCAGAGCTATAGCACTGGCACTAAGTATGAGGTGTGATCAAAAAGTATCTGGAATGTGTGTTTCTCTTGAAGGTTCTTTATTCATCAACATCAACTTTGTCACCTTCAAAATAATCCCCCTCAGTTATAATACACTTGTGCCAGCTCTTTTTCCAAACTCAGAAGCACTTCTGGAGCTAATTTTTTGTCATGATGTTCAGCTCCTTCAACGAATCTCTCTATCTCACCAATGGTGACAAAATAATGTCCTTTCATGGTTCTCTTCAGCCTCAGGAATAGAAAGAAGCAGCAGGGGCCCCATATCCAGCAAATATGGTTGCCGAGGCAAAATAACGGTTTTGATTTTTGCCAAAAACAAAAAATCATGAACAAACATTGAGGTGTGAGCAGGAGCATTATTGTGGTGCAAGTTCCATGAGTGGTTTGGCCACAATTCTGGTTTTCTTCGGATTGCTTCAAGCAAATGGTGCTAACTTCCAGGTAGTATTCCTTATTGACCATATGACCATAAGGCAGGAACTCATGATGCACTATCCCACTGTAATTGAGGAAAACAGTGAGAAGAACCTTCACATGTGATCAGATTTGCTGACAGTTTCCACTGGGAAGATTGCACCCTGGTTTTGATGTCATACCTACATACCTATGTTTCATCGACTATTATAACCTTCTTTAGAAGTTCTGCATCATTGTCAACTTCATTCAGCACTTCCTGAGTGCCGTCCACACGATGTCATTTTTGGTCAAAATTCAACAATTTTGGGTTGACGTGAGCCAAAAGACAATGCCGACATCATTAACAACCTTTCTCATAGTGATTTGGTGATTTTCCAGAACCATTTTCATTGTCTTCAGTGTTTTATGTGCTAGTGCATCCAGGGCAGTTGTTACCTTCAATGTCTTCTCAGCTCTCTTTGAAATGTTTATACCACTTGTAAATTCATATCTTACTCATAGTGGATATACCAAAAGCCACAGTCAACATTTTACATGTGGTGCTGCACTTAACTAAATTTTTCAAGCAAAATTTAATGCACATTCTTTGATCAATCTTTTTTAAAAGTCAAAATTCTCTGAGCACTCTAAACCATGTGTAACCTTTTCAACTGTCAACAGTAAAGTCAACCGAGCTGAAAATGCCAACATACATCACGAAAAAGTGTGGCAACAAGATTTCACAAAATGTGTGTCAACAGGATTTTAAAAAATTGAAAATCAGGTGTACAAATCCCACAAAATTAAAAATTTCCTGTTATATTTTCATCACACCTTGTAGCCTGCTGGCATAATGTAGTCATGTAGGTGTGCATATGTGGAGAGAGGGGCACACCCTAGCTCAGAAAAGGAGTCTGCTGAAAGCTAGCCAAGTTTCCAGTCTTGTTTGTGTGTCTTTCAATTAATCAAACCTTCTACTATTTGATAAAGGGACTGCTAACTGGCTTTGCAGTACATCTTCAAGGTTATTCATAAAGCTATTTCAAAATGTCCATAATAAGTTCTGTACAATTCACTAAATGTCTCTAATATACCCTTACATTTTCAGCTTATCCAAATATTATTCCTATATGGCTAGGCCCCTCAAGATAGAGTCAGAAGAGAAACAATTGAACAAGCTGTTCTGGTTGAGCAGCATGCGTGCTAAGTGGGGATCCCACATTTTAGGAGGACTTAACAAGTAGCCCATTTGTTGTGGAAACTTTTCACCCAATTTCTTCAATAGAAATCCAACACTGTTTTTGCCATTTTAAATAGAAAAAAGGAGAGTTATTCAATTTATTACAAATGGAAAGCAGAAAACTGTGGATGTTCTACAGTATTAATTTGCATCTGAGTAATTCTTTCCAGTAATTACCTATATTTTAAGATAATTGAGGAAATTCATAGAGCAAACTAAGTTTTAAACAATACACCAAAAAAGTAAAGTTACACAATTAACTTTTCATATCTGTTGCTTGAGGCTTTTCCAACAGACTAGTCATACAAATGGTTCTCGGTTGAGATGTTTGACATCATTCCTAAAGTCCCACAATATTTCATCAGCGCAACTGACCAACACCCTCTGATGAGACGAACATGTCTGTCGCACATGGCGTTGATCAGTTGCATCAAAGAAATATTGTGGTAACTTCACGATAACATCCAACATCTCCCCTGAGGACCATTTGTTCAGTTTTCTGTTTGTTTGCTGTACACACTGACATCCCTGTGCAACACTACCACAGCATGCCACTAAAGGAGCCAGGACAAAATGGTGCTACCCGTCTCCATCTTATCAACGGGCACCACCATTTTGTTGTGGCAGCACACCATGGTACTATGATGTGGCAGTGTGAATGTGTACTAGTACTGCTGATGAGCCCCTACAAACAAACAAACAACTATGTAACTTTATTGTGATACTTGGAAGAGCCTGACATGACAAAATTATTCCACCTCGTAGGTAAGATATATGACACAGGCAAAAATATCCGCTGGCTGAGAACAATATAATAATTTTGATTCCAAAGAATGCAAGTGCTGACAGGTGTAAACACTACTGACTGTCAGTTTCACAAGTTATTCTTGACAGGAAAGAATACCCCACCACATATGCTTCTCATCAGCTTAATAAGGCTGCGCAAAATTATTCTACCACTGAAAAGGAGATGTTGGCACAAATACGTAGTATTTCTTATTTCAGATGGTATCGATAAGGATTTAAGTTCACAATGATTACTGATCATGCAGCTTTAAAATAGCTACTAGGGCTGTAAGATCCTTTGAATCTAAATGAATTTCAGTATGATGTAATCCACGAACCATGTGTCAAACACATAAATGCTGACACAGTTAGTAGGAAGACTGGGTCACTGCAATTCTCTTGGTTTGATGTTAAATATCTAAATAAAATCAATAAGAGTGCCAGGTGTATCACAAATAGCCACAGTCTGTCATATAAGATGGGATATTGTGTACATCAACCACGTGTGGACTACTTGTCATACTTTAAGCAGCTTTGCGGACGGAAGTATTACGGCAAGTAAATGATTATATATTATTGAACCATAGGAGTAAGAGAATAATGGATAGAAGAGTACCAGAAAGGTTCTGGTGGAGGACACAACACGCTGATGTTCAGCAGTATGTCAAGAACAGTATTCCATGTGTACAATGTGCCGATTTATGTCACCAACAGATACAATTACAAAGACAACTAGAGTCCGACTAAACATCTCAAATGATGGAAGCCAATACTTTGGGGCTGCTTCACATCAGTCAATCAGGTAACATGTATGTATTAACAATTATTGATCATTTCTCAACGTATTTAATAACGGTAGCAATACCAGATCAGAAAGTGAGCACAGTAGCTCACGCTATGGTAAATCACAGGATGCTGAAATTTGGCGTACTGCAAATGATTATTACAGAATAAGGGGCAAATTTCCTGTCTGATATCATTAAGCAGTTGTGTCAGTTACGGAAAGTTAAGAAATTATGTATGAGTGCACTCTACCCACATTCAACATGGTATGGAAAGAGTTCATAGGACTACATCAAAGATGCGAATCCATTATGTGAATTCTGAACGCCTTTATATTAATTCTGAACGCCTAGACTGGGGCAAATATTTAGATTTAGTAGTTATTGCCTACAATTCAAAAACTCATACAGGAAAAGGGTTATCGGCTTACGAGAAAGAAGGTGAACACATCAAGGTATTTGCAAAAACTAAAGAGTGTCTGGCAAAAGATAAAACGGGCCAACACGAAAGTTATGATTACCAGGATGAACTTCAGTAGTTCATACCTGTAATATTAAACCTTTTTGAGGGGATATAGATTCCTTTCCTCAAGTACCAGGCAAAATGCCAAGTACTAGAATTAAGAAGCAAAAGTGTAAATAAATATCACAGAATAGGCTGTACAGGTTGGGACAAAGGCAAACATAGTCTGAAATGTAAAAATACATAAGTAATGGTAGGATTTTTTTCTTTGTATTCATTGATCCATGTAATGTACTTAGGAATGTAGGTATTTTTTGTTGTATTGCCTTTTTTTTTTTTTTTTTTTTTTTTTTTTTTTTTTTAAGGAGAGAAGTAGTATATGTAAAATATTTTCTGTAGGTGATTGTGAGGATGATGCTTAGATGGAGTTTACCGAGTATTACAATCTTGCTCATCTTCAGAGCAGAAGAAATTGTCAACCAGCCTTTGCTGGATGGGGTTTTGTTCCACAACAGCTGGATGTAGTCCTCACGAAATACAGTTGGCCATTGAGATTGACTTTCGACATCTGGGAGGTAAGGAATGTAGTGAAAAAGGTTGCAAGGTATGTTCTTAGGAGTGCTACAGGAAGCAAAACATGGCAGTATGATAGGGGATAGAAAGAGCAGCTGCAGCAAGTAAATGGTACAATCCCATATTCTCTAGTACAGAGGAAGAGAGGATGGCTGAATGTGGGTGGTAAACTGCTAAAAACTGTGTTTGGCACAGCACTTGATGATATTTCAAGTTTGAATAGTGCAATAGGTCAAGTGCAATAGATGAATTGCAAGAAGTAGTAACAGGTACAGAAACAACAGTGGTTTGGCACTCATCATAAATTACAAGTTGAAAGTAAGGATTGTTAAATGTAACTAAAATGATATGTAAAATAACAACAAAATTACAGCAATATCCTGATGATAAAATGATTAACACGAATAAGGACTTAGGTAAAATATAGAATCAACCGAAAACATTAGATAGCGAAGTTGGGATAGCTAGGCTAATGAGAGAATTAGCAAACAGTTACAGTACTGTTAGAACAGAACTGGAAAAAATTTAAGAAGCTGTCCACCAAGACCAGAACTGGAAAAAATTCAAGAAGCTGTCCACCATGTTACGCATAAATAGTTAAGCACTGCGCTGTTGTCAGCAAAAGGATTTTTGCAAGGTTTACTACAAGCAGTAAAGGAATTTCCTACAGGTATGCAGCACATCATTACACACACACACACACACACACACACACACACACACACACACACACAAAATCAATCTCTCACACAAAATCAATCACGCAATTTCCAGTAACTAGCTTTAAGTCACAATTTGGATATTATATGATTCAAACATATTCAGTTGGATGGAGTTTTACTGGCAGATGGATTAAATTCTTGGTTAATGAAGGATTACTTTTGTCTAAACAATGGGAAATGCATGTAGTTCTATCAGTAGAAGACCGTGGTAAGTGTATTATTGAAATTATTACTATTGATAGTAAACTGTTACAAAAACAACACTTCTACAGGAACAACCATCACAGGTATTACGGTAATTACTACTGTACAACCAACACCGTATTGGCAAGAAAATCCCTTCAGAATATTTCCTTTCTAAATTATGTGGGAAGAGGAGGGGAGCAAATCCAAGATTTTTCCCGGGTTTCCCAGTTACTAACATTCTTATTTCCCAGGTGAAAATACACTTTTTCCATGTTAAATAAAAACATACTTTCCTTTGGAGCTGTAAAAGTTACCGATCCTTTGAATGGCAAAGGTTTTATACACCACTGTTAACTTCTTGGCACTTTAGGATACAAAACCCAGAAAAAAACAATGTGTTTTGGAAAGCTCTTCGATGTGTGGTAACATGTACTCTGCACATTTTCATATTGTGGAAGTATAAATACAAATTCCACAAAAATACAAGACAGTAGCTTCCAAGGAACCAAAATTGAGATAGCCTTGGTCAGCCAATCATAGCTCATATCACATGATCTTACTAGCCAATGCCAGCAGATTTTCACAGCATAGGACATCTGATACAGCCAGCCAATAGCAATATCACTGTTAAGTAGTGCTAACACACACATGGAAAAAGTTAATGGTTTAAATTGACATACATAAAGTATATCGACACAAAAAGCTACGCTTTCACAGATAATATTGGTCTCTCTTAATGTGTGTCATCCCTTTAAGATACAACAAAAACAAATGTGCCAGTAACATTTTAAATAATGGCACAAATGGCTGGTCCTCTGGTTCTGAAATTTTTCTATGTGGTTGGTGCTCAAAGGGTTTTAAGTTCTGAATGTTATTTAAGAAATTCTCCATACATTCCCACGCACAACGTTTGTCTTGACACCCCACACACAAGTGATTTGCCAAGCAATTTTTATCAGTATTATGAATGTCACCGAGTTCTGCTATGGAAAATGAACTATGTTTTGCTGCAGCTGCAACTTATTACCTTATCCCCAGGAATACTTGCAAAACATATATTCAAAATAAATGAGAATTATAATTTATTAAATTTGCTTAAAAACATTTTTCTTCGGAACTGTAAGTTACTTTACTGAACATATTACGTTTCTCACTGATGCCAAATAAGTTGTGAACATCTTTCCTGTGTACCAATACAATTCATTTTATGTTTATTACTGCTCAATTCCTTTTCATTCATTGTCTCATAATTTAGCTGCAAGTATTTACATAATTTACTCAATGTGTCTGTAGATAGATTATCAACAGCAGCACTACTAATTACAGTTAAGTATATTATAAACTGTATGAAGGACAGTTAGATTATATGAAATGACAAAGGATTTGAGTATAACTGTATAATAGATCTGCCCTGAACATTTTAATTTAAATGTCCTCTTAACATTATTGTAGGTACATATTTTATTTAGAACTTAAAAGCTTGAACAATATGTATAATTAATTCATAAATAACTCAAAATCGTAAGAGGAAGTCCAATGTATCATGACTATGAACTTCCCATTAATTCTATTACTATAGCACAAGCTTCAAAATGCTAATCACTGCAAAATCGGAGGGTGTAATTTGTATCACTTGTTAATATAAATGACAACTCTGTCTTCCTCTTCATTCTCAGAAGAGCTTGTGGTCCACAGATAAATAAATTCTAACATAAAATTCTTACTTTACGTGGGTAAAGTGAAACGACAAATCTGCAAAACCATCCTTAACAAACAGAGAAATGACTCGCTGCCATACTGCCACACACTGCTGCTAACCAGCCAGGCAACCATATTGGGTGCACGAATTACATGCAATCCATCGGAATGCCAGGGGTTTCCATGCTACCATCGAACAGTGATTGATTGCTGCGACCTGCCTACACACGTGCAATCTACAAAGCCATTGGCTGCCCACGCAGTGGATTGCTGCAATCTGTCGTTCGTGTATGGAGTCCTTTAGAAATGTCAACAGTTGTAACATCACACTGATAAAAGCAGTCACAATGTAATGCATAGTCTTCACTCTAAAACCCCAGACACATTTTGTTTCAGCAGATGCATGTGTGTGCACCATGTTTCATTGTTGTGAATGCCCCATTTTCTTTGCAGTTACAGTTTTATTTTGGTGTTATTCTTTTGTTTATCTTTTACTGCTGCAGCAGCTGGATAAAGTAAAATTAATTGTTAAAAATATCAGTTATTGCCAGTCAAAATTACAAAAATTTAATTGAAAACTAAAACAATGGAAAATTCCCATATTTTCCCGGATTTTTCCCAGATGAAAAAATTCCAAGATTTCCCCCAGTTCTCGCGGGGTATATACACTTTTATTATACATTAAATGCCATGGTACTACAGGGCACAGAGAAGTTAACTGATGCATAAAATAGGCAAATTGCTGTTGATAAAATGTTAAGACATATTTACAGATGTCACAGTGAACAAAAGCAGAACACGATTACCACCAGTGTAATAGCCAGTAGTATAATCATAGTACTATATCTTATACCTTTTCCTAAGATGTAAAATAACACAAGCAGAGTTAAAAACTACACAAGTTCCCTCTGGAATGGCTTGTACCATGAAGAAAAACAGAAATTGTAACATAGATTAAGATGGTAAAGAATACTTTGAGTACAGCAAGATTTTATATTAAAAGTTCAGATTTTTTTGTTTTTCCTAGAAATTCAAGACTAAGTTTTTTAGAGGAGGGGATTATGTTGTATGTTGCATGCCAACCTTGTACAAAGCAGCAACATGTTAAAATTTTCTAAGTCCCAAAGAAAACTATCTCGCTTACATTACGGCGATGTCAACATTTCTCAGGTGCAAAAAATAACATTTGACCACCTAGAGCGGATCAGGAAAAAACTTAACATTGACCCTCCTGGTGGGCCAGACAGCAGACCTTAGCAGAAATGTACCAGGTTAGAGCAACTGGACAAGCTCATGTCACCTTTGCTATGCAATGAAAAAAACATTGTTAGTGGAACAACGTATACCAAGAGTTTTTATGAACAAGTTCTCAAAATTATTAAACAAGCATGGCAGAGTGAGAACTGGCGATATCTGCATAATAGGGGAAACATTAGCCACTACTCCACACCATAAATATCCCAGCATTTTAGCCCACAAGGCAGTCAGTAAGGATGGATCGTACATAATGTTCACATTCGATTCCCTGATTACGGTAAAGTGATGTCTGGCACAAGTCTGTTGTAGATTTCCTGCACACTATTGGGTAATGACAGCTGCTACTGGAAGAGATGGCTACTCTGCCATAATCACTCATTGCGTACACCACAGCCTGCCATTTTCACAGATGGGCAGGTCACGGTGTCTTCCCTATCATCCCGGGTCAGGACATCAGCATTCCTGATAGTTTGGTGGACTAACCAGGGCTACCTGAACAGCAGGCCAAGAGTATCATACTACATGGCAACCATCATCGCAGTTCAACTGGTGAACTAGAACGGCAGTGAGTGGCAAGGGACATAGCAGCTCCCAAATTGGTGTGCGTCAGCCCAACACACGCATCGCCTTCACTCACTCACTGCTGCAGCATCACGGTACGGCCAGTGCTGGAGCCACTGTGGGTGGTGAACTGTCATAACAGCAGCCGGCCAGGAATGGAGAATGTGGTGTCAGCTACAATGAGTGGGCTGAAGGACGTTTAAGATGCTAATCCGACAGAGACGTCAACAGCGAGTCGTGACACTGATTACAACTTACGGAAATAAATACCACTAACAACAGGTCACCACCATCATTCTGAGGAAAACTGGCAGGGAGCAAACTAGGAGATTGCCTTCTAACACACAATCATCTCTACTTCCACCCTACCAGTCGTTACCTTCTTGCAGTGTATTTCACAAGCATGAAACCAAAATATAACATTAGTATTGCTAGGCGCAGAGGCTAGGTATCTGCAAATATCTTTCCTCACAACCATACATTTGTTGCTGTTTAAAGCACTAACTTAATTAACTAGAAGTGGAACCAGAGTCTCTCAGTTTATAGAACATGGTGACAAGAAACATGACAGACATGGAAGAATGTGCAGACATTGGGTAGTCAAATATGGGTATAAACTGCAACATTATATAAAGCTTTGTCAATGGATAAGAATCTATATGGTTTTTGACTGAAGTTAACATCAGCATGCTCCTGAAATGTTGTCCGATAGACTGGCAGCTGAGAATTCCAGAGAATTAAATCTACAGAAATCAATTTCCAGAATCTTAATGTCAAAATAATTAAATTTGCCATTTGATTATTTTCAATTATCTTTTCTTAGATGAAAATATTTATCATGATAAACAAAAAACTGTACTATACTTACCATGTCTTCAGGTATCATTGAAAAACTTTGAACACCAAGAGCATTTATACAAAATTCAGGAGCAACATTGCGCCCAACATATATAATCATATGATCACCGGTGTCCATTAGGAATGCTCCTCTAAAATCCAATTTTTCTGCACTGAGATGTAGTCTTGGAGGTTGAGGTATGATTTCACCATTCTCCTGTGGAATGCCCTACAAACAAACAATAAAACTGAATAACTTCCCTTGTGCATGAAGTGACAGAAGTGATGAGAATATTTGCATCACTGTAAAACATTCCTTAGAACTATATTTCCGAACAGTGATATTCATATAAATAACACTTTTATTATCACTGTGATGAGGAAAGTAGTAAATTCATGAACAATGAAATATTTGTAGTTAAGAATATTAGCTTTGGTTCAAATGGCTCTGAGCACTATGGGACTCAACTTCTGAGGTCATTAGTCCCCTAGAACTTAGAACTAGTTAAACCTAACTAACCTAAGGACATCACAAACATCCATGCCCGAGGCAGGATTCGAACCTGCGACCGTAGCGGTCTTGCGGTTCCAGACTGCAGCGCCTTTAACCGCACGGCCACTTCGGCCGGCTATTAGCTTTAATAAGTTGCTGGAATATCTGAGCATGTATCCCCAAGGTTAAACAATGGAGTACTTTACTGATAGCAATTCATGGGGCAAACCCTAGCAATAGAGCCGACAGGAAAGGAACTGGAAACAGAAGTTAGAAATTATTATGGAATGAAATACATGTGACTGAAATAATTCATATATGGTATGTCCTTCACCCAATGTTAATATGTCTCCACAAAACCAATGCAATTCATTTATGAGTCATTACAGCTAAATGTTTAGATTTATTACTTTCTTTGGTGGCTGTCACACTTCTGGAACTAAGTCCATCCAAGTTAAGCAGTTCAGTTCAGTTCCTCACTTAAATCAATAGGCAATTTCAGCAGAGTGCATTCATAGTCAATCTCAGCTCAACAAGTGTGTAAATGGAATTGCTGTTTTAAGTACTGCTTTGACAATTTAAGTGTACCTCGGTCCACCTGTATAGCCTTATGCGAGAAACAGTTTGTAGCACAGGACATGAATGAACAACAGTAACATCTGTGCTTAAACTGAGCTAGTGGAAAAGTAAGAAACAGTGTGAGCAGCAAAAGTTTGGTGTCTAGTGGGCACTCAGGCATGTATGTGTGTGCGCATTAATTTTATTATGTGGAAAAACATCAGTGGCTTCACTAATGAGGCCCGTATCATTTCTTCTTTCATAGTAGTGAAAGGTGAATACCTCTACAACTAAGACACAAAAATACTACATTTATGTTGATATTAAATTTTTCTTCAAAGCACCGAGTTGTGAGCTGACTAGCCCATGATCCACAAAAAGTATATTAGACTTACTGAAAGAGCGTTTTGTTTCAAGCATTGCACTGTCTTCATTATCTCATACACTGTCGGTATGTTGCTAGAGAGTGTAGCTTATACATGTAACTAAATTTTAACAAATAAGATACCTCCTAATATTTTTCTTATTAAGGATTGGAGCAGTAGTTGTGCTGCATGCTAAATACTAATGAAAAACTATACTGCTGGCATGTGAGTAGCTACCGAGTTTTCTGAGTCTTGAAGTTACACTCAGCTGTGTATGAGTCTTACTGCCAGCAGTTTGAATAATGGGAAACCATCAAAAGCATTTGGGTGCAGCCATTGTTGGTTCACACTGGTGTGAAGCACTTCTGATATCTGGAATCCAACTTCTTCCTCCATTCTTTTTGGTGACACACAAAAGACAAAAATACTGAATATCCCTTCAGCTTGCTTGAACAGATTTGTTGATCTCCAGTATCATTCTCACAGCAGATGGAGGTCCTCTGGTCTGGCCAAAAGAGGGGCGCTTGAACAGATTTGTTGATCTCCAGTACAATTCTCACAGCAGATGGAGGTCCTCTGGTCTGGCCAAAAGAGGGGCAATTAAACTATGTTCTCCATTAATCTATCTCTCTCTCTCTCTTTTTTTTACCTATGCTATAGAACGGATCAACCTATGGTTACTCTACATAGACCAACTTCTTCTGTGTGGGCAATAAATCTCCTACAAAATTCAAAGAATGATCTCATTTCCACCGAGCTGTTGGTTTAAATGAGTAATTTATTTCTGACGTGTTCAGAAAAGGCCACTAGTGCTTAATAAAGTACTCGTGTAAACTATTAACTTAGTGGAAATAATAATGATGTTACACTATACATGTCAGCATACACTCTTGTACCATGTAGGCACTAGTTCCTAAAAATTTTATCATTTATTGGTAGTACACAACTGGTGAGTTGGGATTCATTTGGGTAATTCTACATGTGTATCTTAACTGGATTCATAAAAAATCTACTCACTATGAAGTTGCAGGAGAACACACAGTAATGAAATGTGCACATTTTCAGAGCCAGTGTCTCCTCCCCCCAGCAGAAGGTGAACGAAGAGGGATGAAGGAAAAACTCTGGTGAGATTTAGGAAATGGGGAGATTTACAGAAACGTTGCCCAGAACACGAGAACAAGGAGACTTGCCGGACAGGATGAGAAGGAAAGACTGCCTGCTGGGGACTGCACTGGACGAGATTTGAAAACCTGAGAG
This sequence comes from Schistocerca nitens, assembly GCF_023898315.1. Classification (NCBI taxonomy): domain Eukaryota; kingdom Metazoa; phylum Arthropoda; class Insecta; order Orthoptera; family Acrididae; genus Schistocerca; species Schistocerca nitens. The sequence goes on from NC_064622.1 coordinate 493,277,221, forward strand.
CTCTAACATGGAAGGATAGGTTAATAAGCAAGACAGAGATTACCGACAAAACATCATGACAGACTTAACAAGAGTGTAAAACTAACTGGATTATACATGGTAGACAGGCAAAGGGGAGGGGGAGGGGGGTGGGGAGATAAGAGAGAGGTCAGAAAATAAGAGATATAGAAAACCAAAGAGGAGTGGAAAAAGGAACAGTTACTGAAAACAAATCCTATGACAGAAGAAATTAACATAAATTTAGGCCAGGTGGGTGGTGAGAGCCAAGGCTATATGTAACACCAGAATTTTGGAATTCTGAAAAACTGATACTGAAGAGCATGCTCTACAAGATACTGCGTGCTGCCAATATACACCCTCTGTCTATGCTCATTCTCCTAACAGATAACTATGTGGTAGCCAAACCAGTGTAAAAGGCCAAGCGGTGTTTACATTACAGCTGGGACACAATGCATCATTTCACAGGTGGGTCTCCTTTTGATAGCATATGTACTGTTCACTACAGGGCTGTTATAGACGGTAAAAGAGTGTATACGACAAGTATTACAGTGGGGACAGTCAAGACGGTTGGAACCACTGGTAGATAAATAGGTGTAGAAGGAGCACAGGGTCTGACCAGGATATTGCACAGATTTGGGGGTGACAGAAAGCTATTGTATTTGTGGCAGTCACAATAACAGACAGAATGGTTCTCATTTCAGGGTATGTTGTCTGATATCTTTCCCATCACAGCTAGAATAGCTTATGGTGCCCATCCCCTCCACCAATATGGAGCAATGGAAGGTAATAGATTAATGTGGTGCTCAAATTAAAGATACCAGGGGTTTTCAAAATAAAATGATGAAACAAGTATGTGCAATAACAGAGACTAACTTTGAACAAGTATTATGTTTGAAACATCCTGTCAGTTTAAAACAAACTGTGTGTCTGACTGGGACTCAAATCTGTGACCTTGGCCTTTGGCAGCCAGCTACTCCTATCAGCTGAGCATGCAACAATGACCAAGGCCCACCCTCACAACTTTATTTCTCTCTTATGATTACCACAGTTACACTTTACTACACCTGCAATAAGGTAATTGTTTTATACTACCTTTTACCATTTCAGTTGACTCTTCACCTTCCAGGTGAAACATTCATCAACAAATAAAACTTTTCAAGTGGCACAGAAATGGAAAAGAATAGTACGTATATCTTTTACTATACCAGCAACTTCTTTGTACACATTGTAAGTGCCATTTAGTATACAGTCCAAAACACTGAAAATAGTGCACCAAGAGGGGAGCATTGGTTAGAAATGAAATTTACTAGACATAATTGATCTCAAAATTAAGACATACAAACAAATACAGTGAGTAAAAGTAAACAGATACAGTGCAAAATCAGAGACGCGTCGGGCCCCTTTTACTGCAATACATGCCGCAACACAGTCTAGCACAGATTTGTTTACATGTCTGACATTGTCCCGAGGCAGAATGGCTCGCAAATCTTTAACAGCGACTTCCAAATCGAGTACAGAGCAACATGGCGGAATCTGGCATTTCAGAATATACCACACATCGTCGGGGGAGCAGGCTGGCCGTGCAACAGTTGGAACAGGACATAGGAAGTCTTCAAGAATTTGAGTTGTATGTGGACACGCATTATCTTGCTGGAAAAATGCCCCTTGCCAGACCATGGTGCCAAAGAATGTCATCAACATAGCACTGGCCTGTTAAGGTTCCATATACCATATGTAAAGGGGACTGGCTATCTGAGGCTATCGCCCCCGCAGACCGTTACACCGGCTTTGTATGTGGTATGGTGCACAGCAGCATGGAACTGTACTGTTTACTAGGCTGCCTCCACAACTGTATCTGGTTATCATCCACCTGAAAACAAATCAGGATTCAACACTAAACACCATATTTGGCTGGTCTGTGGCAGTCCACATCATTCTGGCTAGGCACCACTGTAGACAGGGTCACGGATGTCTTGGTGCTAATGGCAGGGCACAATGAGGGCCATACGACGTACCTCCATGCTCCAAATGTGAGTAAGTTTCAGTATTTAAAACTTACAAAGAGCTCATCTATTTTGTCTGTCACTTTTCACCTGATGTGACGACAATCTACCAGTTCACACGAGAATAGGCTAATTCATCATCAGCAAGGCCGTCTTGCCACTCACATCATGTCGCCAGATCACACAACTGGTGAAACTGACAGCTCTTGGAGCTCCTACTGAAAAACCTCTCCCTTTTGTTCCGTGTTGCTGCCTAGAGCACATGCTAAATGGCCTACATAGTTCCTTCATCCTTGAAATTTTCCTTCTCCTTCAAGACAGGTCTGAGGTAACTGCAGTTAGCTTCTCTCATCCTCCTGGCAATCCTTGCCATGTAATCCTCATGAACAAACAAACTAATACAGTTTCTTTTTCTAAACCCGAGCACCATGTATTCCAATCTTGCATAACTTTTAAACTTTTAAATCCTGACTACACCTCCGAGGGGGGTGTACATGGCACCTGATTTAAAAATTCACATCTGCAAGGCCTTCGGAAATGGCTTGTGGAACAACTGGCACCCACACATCAACTGTATCGTGGAGTGGGTCACTGCAGGATCCCTGATCACTTGCAACACAATCATTCAAACCTCTCACCTCATCTTCCTGGTCGCTCCAAACCCAGTACATCGCATGCAGGTGCCATGTAGTGTCCACTGCTCCCAACATATCTGACAGAATACACTGAACGATTGACCTGGCAAGTCACATAGCGTGTCGACCATCCTGTGGTTTTCATGCCAATGATTAGGACCCCCTCAAAATGTGATCCATATGTGTATTATTCTCCCACTATGTGCTGTATAAATAGGGCCATCTCCGTGATTGTAGGGCCACTGTAGGGTCTGTGGGCATGCACATTGGCACCAAACTAGAGCAATTTACATATCAGATGTCAATCTAATATTTGCAAAGTTTCACCATTTGTTTGTACCTATCTTCCCTATGGGAGCACTATTTTGGATGTTCATGAGTGTTTATCCAATACACATTTCACTTGTGCATGCAGAATGTTTTACAGCACATTTCAACAGTACTAAACACAACGAACATGTCAGAACACTTTCTGAATATCAAGTAACCAGAATAAACATTAACTTGTCCAAAAGCATTCTGGTAGTTGTGTGTTGTTGAATAAGCCATATACAGAAGCTGAGAAGTACACACATTATAAAATAATACTTGACTAATTTAAAGACACTGTCTCATTATTTCCTATGACCTCTTTCCAGAATGCATTGTAATGTTAATTATTTTAAAAACTATAATGAATCACAGCAGCCAGCACATTTATAATGTGATAATCATTAAAATTAAGTGTTTTAACACAGAGAAATACAATTCAAAGAAGGAAAAATTAAAGTTACCTGATCACTGAGGGAATGAACAGGATACATATCTGGGTAAATGCTTTGTATAAGCAATGCCAAAGGCAAGTTTTTCATCTGGCACATGGCAAATAAACGATCATCAAGTCTCGTGCTCTGCCCAGTGCGAAATGCAGTCTGAAACAAAAAACCATCAGTCACTGCATTAGTTACACTAAATAATTTAAACTGAGCACAGAAGGCACAGTGAAACACACATTCAATGGAACACTAATAACTTAGAACTGAGTACTCAGTATCTCAGAAAATCCTGTATGATAAATAAACAAAGAAATGAGTAAAGATAAACATTTATCATAGAATGTGTTGCTTAATTTCCATTGACTTCCAATGCAAATTGTAGAATGTGTAGCATGTGCAACAGATGTCCTGTTCAATATGCCACTGTTTAAATTTTCTTCACTCTCAACAATTTTCAAGTGGCTAATCAGTTTCACTTTCCGATTACTTCTTTTGGGTCTGAATTAACTGCACCAATAAAAGACCATCAGGAAGTAAAGTCCCACCAGAAGCAGAAGCTTTGGGGATGTGTAATGAGGCAAGGTTAATGTTAACATGAGAAATTATCATGGACACTGAATCTGTATACTACATTGACAGCAGAACAACGACTATGCTGATTAATGCTATTCACACTTATGCCATCTACATTTAATCTAGTAAGCTAGTAAGCACAAGCTGCTACTTTAAAATGGGCTGCTGCTGCTGCTGCCACTGCCTCCACCTCACTTTTACTTCAGAGCTGATATTTATCTGCTGTTAGTAACTTTGACATTACTTGATTACAATTGTGGTATTCACAGAAAAAAAAATTTTTTACTCTTATCAACACTGAGTTCCCTTCTGAATACATTATTATTTGTTATAAATCTTCATGGTAAACACTGCTATACTCTGATTAAAATTACTTTGCAACTGACATTTCCAACGAGTCGAGCAGGGGCCAGGTGTCAGTCAATTGCAGCTCTCTTTCTCTGGCTAGAAGTGCTTGTTGCATTATCTGTTCTGCAAGCACGAGCCTTGCCTGGTGACCAGGCCTGCAGGAGATAATAGGGCAAGGCTGTTTGTTCTGCTGTGTCAGTTTTTGAGGAAAATATCAAAAGAAATATTTGATGCTATTATTTGGCTTGACAAAGTAAGAGTAACTCCAAGCTGTTCAATGAGCACAGGCTGGACAGATGTTTAAGTAACTGGCACTATGCCACAACCCATAGGAAAAGTTTACAGACTGATTCTTCTGCATGCAAGTACATCAGTAGGGATTGTGGAAAACAGCACAATGATGTTTAGATTGAAGAAAAGTACTGATTATCGTGAACAAATGAGTGAAGACACATTTCAGGAGTGGCTTAAGGACTCTATGTTTACAAACTTCAGCAAACTTCAAAATAGGCATGAAGAATGTCTCTTCATTTGACTATCCTCAATAAGGTGTCTAGCTTCCAGAAAACAAGACATTATTGACTGGTGACAATGAAAAAACATTCCCACACCAGATGACTGTTGAAAGGGTGAATTACTGGATCTTGTAGTTGAAAATAAACCTCATTTACCTCTATAGGTTATACATGAAATGGAAAATAAATAAATAAATAAATTTTATGGCCATATGATCCTCAGACTGCGATCAGGTCATAGCCACTTCAATTCGACTAAAATCTTATGCGCTCAAGTTAAGGGCTGTGAGGCAAAGTACAACAAAAAAATTATAATGGCAGAGGTGGAAAGACTGACAAAGACTGCTACAACAAAACTTCATCTTCAGATTGACGTAATGTTGTAAGACATATGAAGGAAGTAATAATGAAAGCATGGGAGAATGAACGTGTAACTGAAACTAACACTGAATAACGTACAGTTCCACTAAATTTTGACAGCATTTCTAATGGCCATACAGATGATAGTGAAGACTTAAGCAGTGTTCATTCATCAGTGGTGTAGTGTGTTAACTCAAATTCAGCTATGTTCACACCTTACAATTTTCTCCACTTAATTAGATAATTTGTTATTTAGCGAGATTCAAGCAATCGCTTATCTTATTGCCTTTATTCGCCTATAGCATGTGATTACGGTATCTCGTGCATCGACATCTGTACAGTAGTAGCAGCCCCCACAACTGCTTTCCCCCACTACTTTCAAAGATGTTGGTAACAGACAGAAACAAGAAGATTCATTTCTTTTTTGTTGTGCACACAAATCACAATCACACGAGCACGTGGCATGTTCTGTAAGAGGTGGCAAATCCATTCCCCACCAATGCCGTCTGTCAATCCCAAAGTAATTTTAATCTGAGTATACTTGCTGTGAAGCTAACAGAATCTTTCAGTCCTTGACTATAGCTACTCAATTTTTAGAAAGAGCTACTAATGAAGTACCTTTTTTCTAACTTTCTTTTGAATCACTATGGATTCCCGATTTCTTGCTTGTTGAATATATCACCAGCAGGGTATGCAACCGTGGATGAGGAGGCAAAATCTACATGAAAGTTATTTCTTTGTCTTGCATTGTGACTGTGTATGTATCACAGATCAGTTGAAACCAATTTTTGTTATCAGCAACAAAAACTGTTACAAAATACACGTGCTGGGGAGCGAGCATATGGATTCTTGGATCCTTAAAAAGGCTTCTGCAAGATGTACAATTATCCGCTTTATCCAATATCTTTACCGTTTGCTTCTGCTGAACAAATTCTTCATTTAATTGAGGTGCACTGCCCTAACAGTATAATTCCATATAACAACACAGAGTGAAAATATGACAGGATTTCACAAGTTTCCTCAAGTGAAATTCCTTGATATTTCCCTGATTTACGGACAAGTTTCAGCCTTTTTCCCCCAACAAATTTTAAATCTCAAGGGTAAGTTAAGACATAAGCAAACAATCTGTCTTTGTAGCTACAGTGCAAGAAACAACACTGCAAATGAGGACATATCTAAAAAAACTTGCAAGCATATGGCGTTTCCTGATGTTAGCAAAGACCTTAAGTACTAAGATCAACAATTATTTTTAATGAACTGTTTTTAGATGGAGAAAGCAAGGCAAATGGTATATTGTTTCATTAAGACCACTGATATTTTATTTCAATAAAACAAAACACATTAGATGATAGAAATACGTACTTCTTTGGAGTCGCAAGACAGATTTAAAATACCTTCAATGATTTTAGAAATAATCTCAGAAAAAAGCGGGCCCCTTGAAAGAATTGTATAAGGTGGGAAAGAATTGTGTAAAGCAACACTGTAGGTGACCACCAACAAAATGTTGGTTCTACTATGTTCATTATTCTCAGTTTTACCCACTGTGTTATATCTATTATTTTACAGGTACTATGCGATTTTTCTTTTGATAAATGTATGAGTACATAGTGTACAAACCGCCAGTGACCGACACAATTTTCTTCTTTCTTATTGTCCATACTTTCTAATACATAAACTACTTTTGAAATGCCAAAATGTACTAGGATAAATAAAATGTCTATAAAACACCACATTGTACAACGTACTTGTGGTGAGACAGTCGCAATTCCTGAAATCCATCACCCATGGCATCTGGCCTGCTGAGGAGCACCACAATCCTGGGTCATGGATAAAATATAAAGGTCTGCTGCATAATGCCACACAGAAACAGACTGATGATGATGATCTGCAGACAAATCAATGAAACTAGCTTCGACGTGTAAGGCCTGCACATTAGTGGGAATTGAAGGGCTTCTGATCGGCAGGCCTGATCTGTTAGAGATACCCACAGAAATGGCCTGCAGTTTTGGCCCCTTCATGGAAATCCACTCATGTGGCCAGTTATTCATGAGTCGCAGACAGCATGTTAATGAAATGAGAACATGGTAATCAATCCATGCAACGGATAACATGTTCAAATACTCTGAATATCAATAATAATGAGGATGGGTAGCCGTAAAGATGATCTCTGAACTGCAGACAGGCATGTAGAAAAGACAATCACATTCTCAGAAGTAAATTTTTGCCATAGCTTTCGTCAGAAAATGGAGAGCACACACACATTCGCACAATCATTGAGACAACTCATACACACATGAGCGCTGCGTCTACAGTCTCTGAGAATCAGATTCAAACAAACCACTCTTCATGCCTCTCTACATCTTGTCAGCAGCTGCTAGGCTAGGGGCAAGAATTGGGGGCAGCGCTGACTGCAAGCTTAAGGGAGTGGTAGGAAGGGGAGAAGCAGCAGGAATGAGGGAGTATGGAAGCGGCACACCAACTCAGCTGTGCCCAGCCAGCAACGATGCACAACATCTCACTAAATGAGAATTTTCCAGTGGGTTTTTTTTCTTTTTTTTTTCAAATTTCCCTGATATTTGCACGACTTGTTTGAAATTCCCTGATCTCCAGAACATATGGTAACCTCGTATGAAAAATAAACCAACTGTCTGTCTTTACATCAACACACAGAGTTAAAAAAAAGCTTCATTAGTTCATCCACATGTTGACTCCATTTTAACTTGTCTTCCAGATACACACCCAAATATTTTACACACTTTTACCCTTTTACCACATGTTGTTCCTCAATACACATACTTGCACACAATCTCTCTCACAGAGCACAAAAAAAATCTGTGTGCAAATGAGAACATTTCACCACTTCTAAAAGTTAACACATTGTTGTAACTTACAACCATAGGTTAGACTGACTGCTGTTATTATACGTCTTTCTTTGGAGTGTAACAGCAGAATAAAACTCTATCAGAATTCCATTCAGATCTACATAATGGATAACCTTAGAAACTGGGATACTGGCAATACGAATTAAGCAAAATGTTCATACTGAAGGTGGCATTCCACATATTCCTCCACATCACGTCACACCTGTGGAAAACACTAGGTGCCTAGATGCTGAGGGTCTATGCCAAACAATAATCAGCAGCTTCACAGCAGATTACATACAGACACAAAAGCATGGGACCTCTGGCTTGGCCTATAACTTTCATCAGCATGCCAATTTTCTCAGTATATGTGCAGAATAAATGGTCATTATCTACAGAAACATATTCAACTAAGCACATACAGAGGTGAACAGTTGTTTTATAGAGATTAGTAAGCTGCTTTGCATGAAATTCAAAATCCAGTTATAGTATATATAAGTAACTGATACATTCAAAAACTTAGAAGCAGCAGCACACTGAAGATTATAACGACCACCTAGAATCTTTACAGATGTAATGACTGCACAGACCGATTCTTTCATTTTGACGGAAACTAATACTGTCTCACACAAACAAATTACAATATCATTAACTTCTAAAAAAACATTTTATTGTACTATGCATGGCACTTTTTGAGAATTTGTTCCCCTTTTGTAGTGGTTTTTCTTTTATATTTGCTAGGTGAAATGCATTTCTTGCAAATGAGATACAGAACTTTATGCTTTGCTTCATGTGTATTACACAATTATTAAATTCTGACAAGTGATGAATACAAAAAATCAGAAACAAAACGCAAAGAAAAGCAAAATGTATTTTGCTCAAGGTGGGCACGTAAGTTTCTGGATAAATAAGAGTTATTTATAAGCAAATGTAATACTTGTGAATGAGACCAAAGTCTCCAAACATATCACACTTAACACAACTCATTTAAGAAGTGACAGATGACAGAAAATGTTTTTTCTCTGTGAGAAATAACATTACATTTGCACAGTAGAAGAATTCCAAATACCCATTATATTGCACACAAAATTGCACACAAAACAAACAAACACAAAATTTTACACTTAGGAGCAATAATGAACAATTGCTACCATAAAGAAGTGAAACAACGAGGCACAATTTCACTTTCTCTACCCCATTATATACATGCCAGACAAATGTAAATATAAAATCAACAGGCCGAAAATTAAAATACTTACAGAGAAAAACTGAGTGATTCACAGCACAGCAGACATTAATAGGATATTGGGGGAGGAGGGGGGGGGGGGGGGGGGCAAGGAGGATCTCGGCTCCAAAGAGACATACAGGATTAAGAGTGCCACAATGGATTGATGAGGCTTGACAATACTTGAAAAACTGAAAATGTGAAACGGAAAGTGAGAATAATTGGAAAGGCAGAGATTTATAGAGAGAAGGTAAAAATAAATTAAAAGGAAAGATTCTACTTCCTCTTTTTTGTTTTATTGTGTTCCTGTTACATTCATTTATTTTACGCTCTCAAATTTTTCTTGTTCTCCGTTTCCTCCCTATTTTTAATTTGTTCATAACTTATGTACAGTCATCTGCTATTCGCCATCTTCTCTCTCTCTCTCTCTCTCTCTCTCTCTCTCTCTCTCTCTCTCTCTATCTCTCTCTCTCTCTCATACCCTGCCAGGAGGAGACATCTAATTCTGAAAGCATACGATCTTACACATTTTTTTGCGTTGCCATTCCATGCAACTGTTTGGACAGATTTTGTTTATTTTTGTAGTGTTAAACATAAAATCTACATTACGCATCACTGCACTGAACTCTGTGCAATTTTTGGTTGGAATTATTACAAAACACACAGGTCATAACCACTTACTAGTCAACAAAGAATTTTCTACTCACATATTTTAGAAGTGCAAGAATGTAGAGAGGCAACAATCTTAAGCTGAATGGTGCAACAAGTCCTCCACTAGCTGCTGCTGAACCCTGTGCCAATCTGTACGCAGACAGCACATCAATAGCAACATTGATGAAGGCATCACGAGCATCAGAAAGTGACGATTCATGGGAACGGTCCACAGCTGTAAAACCACAGATGATGTTTAAATAAAGTACACTCCTTCCTCACATCTGCACATTAAAAATAAATATTTTAACACACACTGCAGTGTACACTTTAGTTAACATAACAACAACAACAAATTTAAATCTCGCAAAAAGTCTATGTAAGCTCAATACAAGCAGAAATGTCACACACATGTTGAAAATTTACTCTAGCACAACCACAAATTATGTAATGTTCATAATCAGGAAACATTACATTCCTTATGTTCAAATAAAATGCATAGTTGAACAGCATTCGGTATACATGTTATTTTGTAGCCAACATCAGATAGCATCTGGAAGTATTACAACCAGCAACACAGTTGACACCCAATAAATACTACTTTCCTCCCTCGCATTTCAATTTATTGAATATGAAAATACTTGATTAAGTCACTCCAGTGACAACATGGAAGCATTACACAAACATGTCCCTACTGGAAACTGTTCAAAGAGCACTGCGTAGTCATCCTAACATTCAAAGCACATATCAAACAATGGAAAATCCAGGATCGACTGTAACTATATTATGAAAAGGAAAGTTGCCACTCACCATATGGCGGAGATGCTGAGTCGCAGAAAGGTGCAAGAAAAAGCCTGTCACAAATAAAGCTTCTGGCCTGTAAGGCCTTTGTCAAAAATGGACAAAAACACACACACACACACACACACACACACACACACACACAGAGACAGAGAGAGAGAGAGAGAGAGAGAGACTGCAGTTGTGTGTGCAGGTGTGTGTGTGGGGGGGGAATCTACTTTTGACAAAGGCCTTATGGGCCGAAAGCTATTTGTGACACTCTCTTTGTTGTGCCTATCTGCAACTCGGCATCTCCGCTATGTGGTGAGTGGCAACTTTCCTTTTCGTTCAAAGCATGTAGAATGACAAATCTTTCCTGCGGACTTTTAGTGTCTAGCAATGTGCCTTTGTTCCTAGGTTTAATATTGTGATACATTGCAATATCCCCACATATGTATGTGCCAATATGGATCAAAAACTAAACTCCTCCCGAACAGGCCATGCAAGCCCAACAGTACCGAGCTGCCACCGTATCATCCTCACCCCACAAAATGGTTCAAATGGCTCTGAGCACTATGGGACTTAACTTCTGAGGTCATCAGTCCCCTAGAACTTAGAACTACTTAAACCTAACTAACCTAAGGACATCACACACATCCATGCCCGAGACAGGATTCGAACCTGCGACCATAGCGGTCGCGCGGTTCCAGACTGTAGCGCCTAGAACCGCTTGGCCACACCGGCCGACCTCACCCACAGGTGTCACGGGATGCGGATATGGAGGGGCATGTGGTTAGCACACCGCTCTCCCGGCCATATCAAGTTTCAGTAAAACATGTAAGATGATGATGGTGTTGTAGGCATCGATGAAAATTCTTTGAAGGGACTGAGCCATATAACTTTCTATTCACTGATGTAATTTTTGTTTTAGTGTGATGTTTTATGCGCAACTAATTCTGATCAATGCCAACAGGTTCTATAAGTGTATGTATCTTTCTCATTATTTTAATTAGATATAACTTTCAGACATTCTTTTGTGTCATTTCTCGTGTGTGTTACTGAGAGTCAAACTGCAGAAAATTTGACAGAAGACAATATTCGTTAAAAATATTTTTAGGCCGAAATTCAGCTTCTATGCCAAATACATGAAACTATGGTGTACTGCACTCACATTTCACCATGTACACTGATCAAGCCAAAACATTACAACCGTCTACCTAATAGCTGGTATGTCCAACTTTGGGATGGATAATAGCAGTGATGCATAGTGGCAAGGAAACAATGAGGCCTTGATAGGTCACTGGAGAGAGATGGCGCCACATCAGCTCACAATAGTCAGCTAATTTCTGTAAATTCTGTGGAGGGTGCTGATGAGCTGCTCAATCACAGCCCACATGTGTTCGATCGGTTCAGATCCTGTGAGATAGGGGACCAGCACATCAATTGGAACTCACCACTTTGTTCCTCGAACCAATCCATCGTACTTCTGGCCTTTTGACACGGCCCATTATTTTGTTCAAAAATGCCACTGCCATCGAGAAACTTTATTGCCATGAAGGGGTGTACGTGATCTGCAACCAGTGCACGATACTCCTTGGCCACCGTGGTGCCTTGCACGAGCTCCACTGTACCCATGAATGCCCAAGTGAATCTTCACTGGAGCGTAATGGAGCTGTCGTCAACTTGTCTCCATCCTGCAGTACAGGTGTCAAGGAACTGTTCCCTTGGGAGATGACTGACATGTGCCCTCCCATCGGCACGGCAATGAAGGTATTGGGATTCATCAGACCTTGCAATGCTCTGCCACAGCACTAATTCCCAGTGCTGATAGTCACATGCCATTTTCAGTTTTTTAGTTGCCTATATCATGGCATTAAGATTGGCAAATGGCCCATCGTTAGGGGTGTTCGGTGCACTGTGTGTTCACACACACTTGTAAACCACCCGGCATTAAAGTCTGATGTTAGTTCCACCACAGTACACCGCATGTTCTCTTTAACAGACTGTCCAGCCTACATCTGTAATGATGTCTGGACGTAGTTACACCTCGGTTTTGCCATACATTGAAGACACTCTCCACAGCACTCGTCAAACACACGACAAGTCGTGCTGTTTCCTAAGCCTCTGGGTCATCACAATCTGCCCTTGGTCAAATTCAGATAGATCACATGCCTTCCTCATTCTACACAAGGACAGCATGCTCACGGATACTACGTGCACCACACAAGTGTCTGACTAGCAGTCATTCCTTGCCAGGTGCCAATGATATCACTTGGACAGGTTTATATTGATAGTAGGTCAGTGGCCATAATGTTCTGGTTGATCGGTGTACATTAGTCAGAAGTTGTGGCTATTATATGTTTAGAGCCTACAGGAAAGAGGAGCATGGCACCGAAAGCAAGACAATCTTTTAAAAGAATGATCACTTCATGGTTCACAATCCACATTAAACTGAGGGTAACTTAGTAATTGGCTGGGTAAGAGTCCAAAGGTCAGAGGAAGGTAACAGCAAACCACCTCTAATAAGACCCAAGTCTAGTAAACCACTGTGGTATTCAAATCAACCTTCAGGTCAATGACTTTATGTGAAAACGTGTTTACACTTGCTATTACAGTGGTTATCATTCAAATTTTATTGTGTGATACTAACAATAACATCAGATCTGAGTTGGTAATAACTATGAGACCAATAATGTGGAAGCAATGGATGAGCACATAATGAACAGATCAAGTCCGTACATGTTGTCATGCAGTACTTGTTTCACCAGAGATGTAATCATACCAGTGTAGGTGCGCACACACAATTTTTATGAATTATTTTTGTGTAAAGTTACAAATTGGTGTAGCACAGAGAAGGATTTAGCTAGGATATTGATTTGGGTGTCACAGAGAGCAACTTTTGAGCACTACTGGGACATTAAGTGCGACAATATTCATTGAAATGCATGTGAAAATTGGTATTAAACTGAAAATAACAAAATAATGAAAGATGTGACCCGATACATCCCTTAAATATGCTCAAAATTATAGAAAATGCAAGTCAGAGGAAATTTCACATTCAAAGGAATCCTAAAACATCTTGTGTCAATCAAACCCAAGAGCTACACCAGCAACAGACACACAGTGGCCAATGGCAGTCCAGATGTCTAGAGGTTACTTGCAAATGTTACTGGAAGGCAATACAGAAACACAGTAATACAGGTATTGACGGCACAGTGACAGAGCCAGATGAGTATGTACGGTGACGACCAAATATCTGTGTGGTGTCAATTGACACTACATGTGATACACTTGTTATTTATATATTCTGTGACCATTATTCTGTGTAATCATCACATCAAAGAGATTGATAATTAAATTACATGTTAATACAAAACACTCCTTATGACTTTATCTCACAGTTTTCACAAAAAAGTTATAATGGCGACCTGAACTTCACATACAGGAAATTTTTAACATCTACTTTACAGTTCATTGCACCCTTACCACATTAATAAATTAGAAAGGGTTTTGCTCATCACTGAATACCTGTCTAGCACTAGCTAATAATAAAGATTGTGCTTCTTCATGCCAAGACTACAAATTTTTAATATTTTATGTGCAGCAACAGGCTGCTGGTGCTGTATGGATTAACGTAAAGATGCTGGGACTTAAAAAGTAAAAGCTCAAAAGCAAGTGAAATTAACTGATCTGTAAGTGTGCTTATATACTATCTACAATAGGCTTGCTAGATCCATTTTTGTTTTGGTAAATTAATTACTTGGTACTCTTAAGTAATATTTTCCACTTTTGTAAATAAATAGCTGAGTAACTGGTAGAATGATTTTTCTACAGTTTTAGCTGTCAAGTGACACAGTAATGTTTGCAGAAAACTTTTTGTCTGACAAAATATTGATATTGGAGTAATACATAAAATAAAGGCAACCACTCACTTATAGTTGAAAGATATGTGGCGTACAGAAACATGCAACAGAAAATTATTCATATTACCTTTTGAGCTTTTGATATTTCTCCAGTGGAAGTACACACATTCACACAAACACACAACCCCACACACCTAAATAAACACACCTGTGAGACTCGTTTTGGCTACGGGCATGTGCATTTGGGTGGTGTGTGCGAATGTATTTCCACTTGAGAAAGTGCAAAACATCAGATGCTAGTATGAATAGTTTCCTGTTGCTTGTTTCTAGGCACATACATCAGTCAGCTACAGGTGAATGGTTGAGTTTCCTACATTTTGTGTATCATTCCAGCCAGGAATTTCCATTCTTGGTATAGGTGTAATTCTTCTCTGTGTTCCCTAAGGTGCGAAGTATTATCTGATGTAGTTTTACAGCAGACCTCAGTGTAAGAAGATGCGATAATGAGTGCACTCATTGCAACTCCCACTGGCTGAGCCTTTCACTGTTGTGGGCATGTATACACATCCTGCGATGCCATTCCCCAGATGCTGTGGATGTGCATGCCACCTGGGTTTTCCTACAGTGCTAGGGATATCTGCAGGCATCCTGACCTGCAGACCTCTCACTATTGCGGACAAGTTATTTCCATTTTATGGTGTATAAAAAAGTTTTGAGTATTTATCACACAACATACTTATCTCATTGCATGCTATCATCTGGGAAAAACTTCATTTCAGTAACTTGAATCATTTATGTGATACGACGATTGTTATGAACGATTTGTGGGGGCGTGAACGGGCACGTCGCTCAGGACCACCAGTTGGATATAAAACCCAGTAAGTTGAGAATGAAGTAA
Source organism: Schistocerca nitens (assembly GCF_023898315.1). Classification (NCBI taxonomy): domain Eukaryota; kingdom Metazoa; phylum Arthropoda; class Insecta; order Orthoptera; family Acrididae; genus Schistocerca; species Schistocerca nitens. The sequence continues at coordinate 493,292,688 of NC_064622.1, forward strand.
TATATTGTTCTACTCTGAATTTTAAATAAAATTTTGGTGTCCTATCTACATTTCATTCACTGCAATGTATGAGCTAAAAATCAACCACAACCAAAGTTTATGCAATGCGTTTTTACCTCTGAAAACTCTCCTAAAATTTTGTGCTAAGTTCTGTTTAATTTGGTGCAGCACAGAAAGTACAATGGATAACGTAAAGAAATTCAATTCTTTATTGAGTGAAGACACCAGTATTTGGTGACCAGTACTACTGTAACAAAAATCACCCTCAGCACGGAATGCAAAGAGCACATCTGTAGCAGTGAAAGTGTTAAGACCCCTATTACAAATTCAATCTCTGAGGAAAGAAACTTTTCACTTCTGTGGAAGAATCTAGTTTCAATACTTTTATCAAGTTTGTTGACATTTTCAAGCAGGAGACACATGATCCGTTGTAAACTTTTTTTTTGTTACGTATTGAAAACCTATGAAGTCAAGATGGGCACATGAAATCATCCTTATTGGGACTGATTACTAGTTTTGGCTAACAATCTAGCCATAGCCATCTTCAGATCTAAGTCATAAAACAGATGTTTTCAAGTTAGCAACATACAGCATTTGCCTGCGAAAGGCAAAGGTCTCGAGTCTCGGTCCGGCACACAGTTTTAATCTGCCAGTAAGTTTCATATCAGTGCACACACTGCTGCAGAGTGAAAATCTCATTCAGGATACATCAGCTTACAAAACTGCACATTATACTCTAGCAGGGAGCAAGAGTATATATATGAATTAATAACAGAGTACATATGATAAAACATTCCTGATTAGTGTTGGTACCATTTGGCTTCACAAATCAGTAAAATCTTTCTTAAAATGACAACATCCATACATGGCATAATCAAAAACAGCCTTTCATTGTTTGTAGGCAGTGTAATTGAATGATTGTCATAAAACTGAAATATACATTAATGTTGAAAAGAGGCAGTGAAAATAAAACAATTTTTGGATATGGAACTTCCACTAAAATGATTAAATCTTACCGAAGGTGTTATGCTGTTACAGCTTAATATCTGACACAATCAGTATTTATATTTTTTAGTAACACAGATCATCATATATATGTTGCTGTGAATAGTATGGCAATTTACGCAGATTACAACATCCAAGAAACACAATATTTGGCAAATACATAGTATAAAAACGTGGTCAGTACTGCAGTGAAATAGGGACAATGGTCACTAGGTTTTGATACCGTGGGTTTAGAACCGTAACAATGTATAAACAAAATTTGCCATTTTGACATATCTGCTTCACCACTGTCTTAATGTAAATCTGGGACAATGTTAAATGAATGTAAACACATCACCTACCATGACGCACATTGATTATCAGAGATGAGAACTTAGCTGGTAACAGTGAGAGTACTTATATTGTTGCAAAACTTCTTTTTCTTTATCCCTAAACACACATTTTGTAGATACATTGTTATGATTCTAAACCACCACCACGTTTCTTGAGGTGAAGACTTCTAGGTGCCATTAGCAGCTAGCTATACAACTTACGTAAAATCTACATGCTGTAATAACAATTTAAGAAACAAGACATAAATGTAATTAAAATTTAAATAATTGACATCAATACTACTAGCAACTAGCACTTGTAAAAATAAAATCAATTATTTATGATCACAGTAGAAAGTTGCCCCAGGTCTGCGTCATACCAGGATGTACTCTGAACTTCCTCAGGTATATACAGCTTATCAATAAGTGATATATATATTACCAGCAACCAACTCGCATAAAGATCATATTTATCATCCAAGGCAAAAGTAATAAAGTCACCCACAGTTACGTTATACATCTACATCCATACTCCGTAAGCCACCTGACTGTGTGTGGCGGAGGGTACTTTGAGTACCTCTAACGGTTCTCCCTTCTATTCCAGTCTCTTATTGTTCATGGAAAGAAAGATTGTCGGTACGCCTCTGTGTGAGCTCAAATCTCTCTGATTTTATCCTCATGGTCTCTTCGTGAGATATACATAGGAGGGAGCAATATACTGCTTGACTCCTTGGTGAAGGTATGTTCTCAAAACTTCAACAAAAGCCTGTACCGAGCTACTCCTGAGCGTCTCTCCTGCAAAGTCTTCCACCGGAGTTTATCTATCATCTCCATAAAGCTTTCGCGATTACTAAATGATCCTGTAACAAAGCGCGCTGCTCTCCGTTAGATCTTCTCTATCTCTTCTATCAACTCTATCTGGTACGGATCCCACACTGGTGAGCAATATTCAAGCAGTGGGCGAACAAGTGTACTGTAACCTACTTCCTTTGTTTTCGGATTGCATTTCCTTAGGATTCTTCCAATGAATCTCAGTCTGGCATCTACTTTACTGACGATCAACTTTATATGATCATTCCATTTTAAATCACTCATAATGACCACTCCCAGATAATTTATGGAATTAACTGCTTCCAGTTGCTGACCTGCTATATTGTAGCTAAATGATAAAGGATCTTTCTTTCTATGTATTCGCAGCACATTACACTTGCCTACACTGAGATTCAACTGCCAATCCCTGCACCATGTGTCAATTCGTTGCAGATCCTCCTGCATTTCAGTACTATTTTCCATTGTTACTACCTCTCAATACACCACAGTATCATCCCGAAAAAGCCTCAGTGAACTTCTGATGTTACCCACAAGGTCATTTATGTATATTGTGAATACCAACAGTCCTACGACACTCCCCTGTGGCAGACCCGAAATCACTCTTACTTCGGAAGACTTCTCTCCATTGAGAATGATATGCTGCGTTCTGCGACCTAGGAACTCTTTCAATCCAATCACACAATTGGTCTGATAGTCCATATGCTCTGACTTGTTCATTAAACAACTGTGGGGAACAGGACATAACAGGGAAAACACTGATTGCTTGAGATAAAGGTTGTAACAGGATGCAATAGGAAAAACAATATGACTTAACTATTCTCCAGAACAAAATATAATATGTAATATATACTACCGCCAACTAGTGCTAGCAAAAAATGAAATCAACATTCAGGGCCAAAGTAGAAAGGTGTCTGAGGCCTCAAAAAACAGGGTGTAGCAGGAGAAACAATATGACTGAACAATTCCCCTGGATGATGTATAATGACAGAAATCTGTAGTAAGGTAAGAGAGTAATTATTGCAATATAAACTTTTACATTATGCTTTGAGACCAAGATGTTGCTGTGTTTAAAATCAAACAATGGAAAATCCAGGATGAAATAATGACAATATCATGAAAAGGATAGACTGCTACTTACCATATAGCAGATATGTTGAGTCGCAAATATGCACAATCTTTTTGTTGTTCCTATCTGCGACTCAACATCTCCACTATATGGTGAGTTGTAAGGTTCACATGATATGGAAGTCCACAAATGTAAACAAGTGCACTAGCAATGTAATTATCGGATGAACTACAGTTTACTAATTACCAATAGCCTTTGAATATTAAAAGGATTCAATCCACTATATGTACTGCATGTACAATACAGAGATATATAAATATTATTAGTATGCCTTGCATTATGAAGACAGTTAAGTTGCAATGGCTTCCTTCTACCGATATGAACTTAAGACTTCAGGCAATGCTACCACCTACATGTGGATGACTACTATGACTAAATTTCACCAATGCATCCAAGAAATTGTGTAAAGCCAGATTATGTAAAGTTTTTCTACTAAGAGTGGGAGCACCAATCATTTGATAGAGTATGATACAAAGTTAGTTAAGATACATACACTTCTGTAAGTGGATGTCAAGCAATGGTACATTGAATGTATAAAAGTATGATACATGCCGAAAACTTACATATTTCACTTTTATGTTTGCAGTTGGTTAGCAACTGGCTACAGAGCTAAATGCAATTATTATTTTTTTTCTTTTATAATATCTCTTTCCCCCCCATGAACCATGGACCTTGCCGTTGGTGGGGAGGCTTGCGTGCCTCAGCGATACAGATGGCCGTACCGTAGGTGCAACCACAACGGAGGGGTATCTGTTGAGAGGCCAGACAAACATGTGGTTCCTGAAGAGGGGCAGCAGCCTTTTCAGTAGTTGCAGGGGCAACAGTCTGGATGATTGACTGATCTGGCCTTGTAACATTAACCAAAACGGCCTTGCTGTGCTGGTACTGCGAACGGCTGAAAGCAAGGGGAAACTACAGCCGTAATTTTTCCCGAGGACATGCAGCTTTACTGTATGATTAAATGATGATGGCGTCCTCTTGGGTAAAATATTCCGGAGGTAAAATAGTCCCCCATTCGGATCTCCGGGCGGGGACTACTCAAGAGGACGTCGTTATCAGGAGAAAGAAAACTGGCGTTCTACGGATCGGAGCGTGGAATGTCAGATCCCTGAATCGGGCAGGTAGGTTAGAAAATTTAAAAAGGGAAATGGATAGGTTAAAGTTAGATATAGTGGGAATTAGTGAAGTTCGGTGGCAGGAGGAACAAGACTTTTGGTCAGGTGATTACAGGGTTATAAATACAAAATCAAATAGGGGTAATGCAGGAGTAGGTTTAATAATGAATAAAAAAATAGGAGTGCGGGTTAGCTACTACAAACAGCATAGTGAACGCATTATTGTGGCCAAGATAGACACAAAGCCCATGCCTACTACAGTAGTACAAGTATATATGCCAACTAGCTCTGCAGATGATGAAGAAATAGATGAAATGTATGACGAGATAAAAGAAATTATTCAGGTAGTGAAGGGAGACGAAAATTTAATAGTCATGGGTGACTGGAATTCGTCAGTAGGAAAAGGGAGAGAAGGAAACATAGTAGGTGAATATGGATTGGGGGAAGGAATGAAAGAGGAAGCCGCCTTGTAGAATTTTGCACAGAGCATAACTTAATCATAGCTAACACTTGGTTCAAGAATCATGAAAGGAGGCTGTATACATGGAAGAAGCCAGGAGATACTGACAGGTTTCAGATAGATTATATAATGGTAAGACAGAGATTTAGGAACCAGGTTTTAAATTGTAAGACATTTCCTGGGGCAGATGTGGATTCTGACCACAATCTATTGGTTATGAACTGCAGATTGAAACTGAAGAAACTGCAAAAAGGTGGGAATTTAAGGAGATGGGACCTGGATAAACTGAAAGAACCAGAGGTTGTAGAGAGTTTCAGGGAGAGCATAAGGGAACAATTGACAGGAATGGGGGAAAGAAATACAGTAGAAGAAGAATGGGTAGCTCTGAGGGATGAAGTGGTGAAGGCAGCAGACGATCAAGTAGGTAAAAAGACGAGGGCTAATAGAAATCCTTGGGTAACAGAAGAAATATTGAATTTAATTGATGAAAGGAGAAAATATAAAAATGCAGTAAATGAAGCAGGCAAAAAGGAATACAAACGTCTCAAAAATGAGATCGACAGGAAGTGCAAAATGGCTAAGCAGGGATGGCTAGAGGACAAATGTAAGGATGTAGAGGCTTGTCTCACTAGGGGTAAGATAGATACTGCCTACAGGAAAATTAAAGAGACCTTTGGAGAGAAGAGAACCACTTGTATGAATATCAAGAGCTCAGATGGAAACCCAGTTCTAAGCAAAGAAGGGAAGGTAGAAAGGTGGAAGGAGTATATAGAGGGTTTATACAAGGGAGATGTTCTTGAGGACAATATTATGGAAATGGAAGAGGATGTAGATGAAGATGAAATGGGAGATAAGATACTGCGTGAAGAGTTTGACAGAGCACTGAAAGACCTGAGTCGAAACAAGGCCCCGGGAGTAGACAACATTCCACTAGAACTACTGATGGCCTCGGGAGAGCCAGTCATGACAAAACTCTACCATCTGGTGAGCACGATGTATGAGACGGGCGAAATACCCTCAGACTTCAAGAAGAATATAATAATTCCAATCCCAAAGAAAGCAGGTGTTGACAGATGTGAAAATTACCGAACTATCAGTTTAATAAGTCACAGCTGCAAAATACTAACACGAATTCTTTACAGACGAATGGAAAAACTGGTAGAAGCTGACCTCGGGGAAGATCAGTTTGGATTCCGTAGGAATGTTGGAACACGTGAGGCAATACTGACCTTACGACTTATCTTGGAAGAAAGATTAAGAAAAGGCAAACCTACGTTTCTAGCATTTGTAGACTTAGAGAAAGCTTTTGACAATGTTGACTGGAATACTCTCTTTCAAATTCTGAAGGTGGCAGGGGTAAAATACAGGGAGCGAAAGGCTATTTACAATTTGTACAGAAACCAGATGGCAGTTATAAGAGTCGAGGGGCATGAAAGGGAAGCAGTGGTTGGGAAAGGAGTGAGACAGGGTTGTAGCCTCTCCCCAATGTTATTCAATCTGTATATTGAGCAAGCAGTAAAGGAAACAAAAGAAAAATTCGGAGTAGGTATTAAAATTCATGGAGAAGAAGTAAAAACTTTGAGGTACGCCGATGACATTGTAATTCTGTCAGAGACAGCAAAGGACTTGGAAGAGCAGTTGAATGGAATGGACAGTGTCTTGAAAGGAGGATATAAGATGAACATCAACAAAAGCAAAACGAGGATAATGGAATGTAGTAAAATTAAGTCGGGTGATGCTGAGGGAATTAGATTAGGAAATGAGACACTTAAAGTAGTAAAGGAGTTTTGCTATTTAGGGAGTAAAATAACCGATGATGGTCGAAGTAGAGAGGATATAAAATGTAGACTGGCAATGGCAAGGAAAGCGTTTCTCAAGAAGAGAAATTTGTTAACATCGAGTATAGATTTAGGTGTCAGGAAGTCGTTTCTGAAAGTATTTGTATGGAGTGTAGCCATGTATGGAAGTGAGACATGGACGATAACTAGTTTGGACAAGAAGAGAATAGAAGCTTTCGAAATGTGGTGCTACAGAAGAATGCTGAAGATAAGGTGGGTAGATCACGTAACTAATGAGGAGGTATTGAATAGGATTGGAGAGAAGAGAAGTTTGTGGCACAACTTGACTAGAAGAAGGGATCGGTTGGTAGGACATGTTTTGAGGCATCAAGGGATCACAAATTTAGCATTGGAGGGCAGCGTGGAGGGTAAAAATCGTAGAGGGAGACCAAGAGATCAATACACTAAGCAGATTCAGAAGGATGTAGGTTGCAGTAGGTACTGGGAGATGAAGAAGCTTGCACAGGATAGAGTAGCATGGAGAGCTGCATCAAACCAGTCTCAGGACTGAGGACCACAACAACAACAATATCTCTTTATGTCACTCATGTTGTCATGCATTTTGTACTTTTCATTTTAATAAAATGAATCCCTTGTTGTTACCTAGTACTGCTGTTACACCATAAAAATTACCTGATACTGTTTTGACCTCTGTTGTACACTGAAGTGCCAAAGAAACTTGTATAGGCATTTGTCTTCAAATACAAAGATATATAAACAGGCAGAGTATGGCACTGTAACCAGCAATACTTATATACAACAACAAGTGTCTGGCGCAGTTGTTAGGTCTGTTACTGCTGCTACAATGGCAGGCTGTCAAGATTTAAGTGAGTTTGAATGTAGTGCTATACTCGGGACACAGCATCTCCGAGGTAGCGATGAAGTGGGAATTTTCCCGTACGACCATTTCAAGAATGTACCATGAATATCAGGAATCCAATAAAACATCAAATCTCTGACATCACTGCAGCCGGACAAAGATCCCACAAGAACAGGACGAACAACAACTGAAGAGAATCGTTCAACATGACAGAAGTGCAACCCTTCCGCCAGCTGTCCAAGTTTCAATGCTGGGCCATGAACACATGTCAACGTCTGAACCATTAAAACACATCACCAATATGGGCTTTTGGAGCCAAAGACCCACTCGTGTACCCTTGATGACTGCACAATACAAAGCTTTACGCCTCACCTGGGCCGTCAACATTGACATTGGACTTTTGATGACTGGAAACACGTTCCCTGGTCAGACAAGTCTCATTTCAAATTGTATCGAGCGGATGGATGTGTACGGGTATGGAGACAACCTCATGACTTCATGGACCATGCATGTCAGAAGGGGACTGTTCAAGCTGGTGGAGGCTCTGTAACAGTGTGGGACGTGTGCAGTTGGAGTGATATGGGATCCCCAACATGTTTAGATATGACTGACAGGTGACATGTACGTAAGCATCCTGTCTGATCACCTGCATCCACTCCTGTCTATTGTGCATTCCGAAGGACTTTGGCAATCCCAGCAAGACAATGTGACATACCATAAGTTCAGAGTTGTTAAAGAGTGGCTCCAGGAACACTCTTCAGAGTTTAAACACATCCGCTGGCCACCAAACTTCCCAGACATGAACATTATTGAGCATATCTGGGATGCCTTGCAACGTGCTGTTCATAAGAGATTTCCATCCCCTGATACTCTTCTGGATTTATGGATAGCCCTGCAGGATTCATGGTGTCAATTCCCTCCAGCACTACTTCTGACATTGGCCAAGTCCACGCCATGTCATGTTGCGGCATTTGTGTGCTCACAGGAGCCCTACATGATATTAGGCAGGTGTATCAGTTCCTTTGGCTCTTCAGTGTAACTCTACCAAACTAGCTGCTGTGATGTTCTGTGACTACAAGAAACCCACAGAGATGATAAAATGTGTTGCCCCAAAATATCTGGAATGAGACTTGTTGCTACAAACCACCTAATGCGAAGTTCTCTTTTGTAACCCCTGAGAACTTCAACAAACACCAAACCAAGATTGTAGTTGGAGACTTCAACAGCCACAGTACAATTTGGGGCTACTCACAAGATGACAATGGGGAAGAAGTGCTGAAATGGCCTGGTACCTTCCAACTAACTTTCATCCACAATAGTAAACTCCTCGCATCTTTCAACAGGGGACGGTGGAAATGGAGATCTAACCCAGACCTAATCTTCGGAAGTGAGCACATAGGCCAACAGAGTGTTAAGTCAGTTTGCCACCCTGTACCCAATTCTCAATGCTGCCCTGTGATGTGCCAAGTTACTGCAGTATCCCAACGTAGACCCATTCCATTCCCCAGAAGATACAACTTCCGTAAGGCTAGCTGGGAGCTTTTTAGTTCCAACCTGGATAAAGTTGTAACAGATCTCCTGGCAACACCAGAAAACTACGATAAATTTGTGGATGGAGTGAAGAAGGTATCATGGTCATCTATGCTACGGGGCTGCAAAACACAACACCTCTACAGATTAACAACCCAATCGACAGCCCTAATGAATGAATACCTGTCACTGTTTGAACAAGATCCTTTCAATAAGCAAACCATCTAGGCTGGTCAAGAAGTAATGACTTCCAAAACAGAGAAAGATGGATTAAACTTGTGGAGGAAACAGATCTTTCAATTAGTAGCCAGAAGGTCTGGAACTGCCGAGAAAACTAAAAATACAATTCAACAAAACATGCCAATCATGCTAACATCACTCCAAATGAAATTGCTACACAAATTCTTGAGAATGCTAAACCAAGATCTCCTATCAAAAAATTGGACTTCAAATTAGAGTTTAAGGAACAATCTCAGAATAATAACCTGACTAGACCATTCAACGTAGGTGAATTAAAAGCCATTCACGAATGTAAAAATGGCAAGGCAGCAGGATTAGATGAAATTTGTTTAGAGCAAATTAAACATTTTGACACCGCAACCAAAGACTGGCTCTGAAAGCTGTATAACCATTGTCTGGCTTTTTTCAAGATACCGAAATTATTACGCAAGGCACACGTGATTGCGATACTAAAATCTGGAAGGTCACCAACAGATCCGAAGAACTTTAGGCCAATATCTCTCCTTTGCCATCTCTGTAAGATCCTAGAGAGAATGATTCTTCACCACTTAACTGCGGTAGCTGATCCACTTCTTATCTCGCAGCAAGCTGGCTTTAGACCAGGCAAGAATTGCACCTCACAAATCCTTTATCTTTCTCAGTTCATAGAAGATGGCTTTGAGCAGAGAAAGATAACAGGTGTAGCTTTTGTTGACCTTTCAGCAGCCTTCGACACCGTAAACCACAGAGTGTTACTGCACAAAATCTACAATCGTGGACTTCCGACAGAGAACTCATAAAAACGGTCTCCCACAAGGCTGTGTACTGTCACCTATTTTATTTAATGTGTACACTAATAATCAACCACATCCTCAAGGATGCAAAAGTTTCATATATGCTGATGACCTTGCTCTTGCTGCCCGGGGCAATTGGTTTGAAGATGTAGAGACAATGCTTACACACGGTCTACAACTGCTTGGTACTTACTATGAAAAGAATCAACTCTCACCCAATCTTAAGAAAATGTAAGTGTGTTCATTCCATCTGAAACATAAACAAGCTGACAGGAAACTTGAAATATTCTGGAATGCAGTTGCACTAGAGTATTGTTCCTAACCCAGGTATTTGGTGCCACTCTCGACCATACACTGACTTACAAGGAACATTGTCTGAAGTTGAAGCAGAAAGTATCATCCAGAAACTGGCGGGATGAAACTGGGGTACACAGCCACAAACATTAAGAACAAAAGCTCTTGCCTTATGCTATTCTGCAGCAGAGTATGCTAGCCCAGTGTGGTACAATTCAGTAAATGCAAAGCAGGTTGATTTAGCCTTAAATGACAGCTGTATGATTGCTACAGGCTGCCTATGATCAACCCGCATGGACAAAGTTCAATGTCTCACTGGGATTGCTCCATGTGACATCAGAAGAGAGGTCGCCACTAACATCGAGAAGCATAAATCAAATACAGTGACTTCACATCCACTCTTTGGACATCAACCTGCCAAGCCAAGACTGAAGTCCAGGAAGAGTTTCCTAACAACTTCACAACCGTTAGAAGGATCAGCTGTGGTTACCCGACTCACCAAGTGGAAAGAAATATGCCAGCACCCGTCAAACTGGATGACACCACAAAAATCACTGCTGCCTGGACACATGGAGAAGTGGGTCATCTGGAAGTCCTTGAACAGACTACGGACCAAAGTTTCAATATCGAGGGACAATCTCCTTAAATGGAACTTCCAACTGCCAACACAACACTGTGCGAATGCAGTGAATTGCAGACAATCCGGCATCTCTTCAAATGTAGCTCATGCCCAACCAGCTGTAGCATGAAGGACTTAAAATCTGCAGCACCAAATGCTAGCAAAGTTGCCCAATTCTGGGTGAATACTGTATAGTTAACTTGTATGTATTGTATACGTGTTCATTTTAGTGAACCTCTGACACATATAAAGAAGTGTAATTCATAATGTTGCATAAGAGTGAAGCTCCTTAAACCACAGATCTTCATTAGGACATGTAGCATATGAGGTCTGTTCAAAAAATTCCTGAAATTTATAGTCTACTAAATTTTTCTACGCTTACCTTTTATTTATTGTGCATAGTCTCCTTCAAAATACTCTATTCCACAATACACTGCTCCCAATGCCGTTTCTACTTCCGGAAGCAGTACCTGTACACCTCTTGCTGGATCGCACAAGGTGCCATCTGTGAATTTTCTTTTATCTCATCTATCATTGGAAATCTTCATCCTTTCAACATGGTTCTCAACTTTGGAAATAAAAAAAATTTTTGCAGGGGCCAGGCCCGGAGTGTACTGATGATGAGGCAGCACAGTCATTTCGTTTTTTGTGCAATAGTCATGCACCAACAAAGATGAATGTGTGGGTGCGTTATGTCATCCAAGAACCACGAACTAACTTGTCACATTTCAGGATGTTTCCTTCTCACATTTTCTCGTAGCTGTCGCAACGCATTCCAATAGTCCCATCGATTAACAGTTTGTCCCTGTGGCACGAATTCATGATGAACTAATCCTTCAAAGTCAAAGAAAACTACCAGCATAGCTTTGACATTTGACCCGACCCGACAAGCTTTTTTTTTGGTCTGAGAGAACCTTTCCAAACCCATGTGAAGATTGACACTGGCCTCAACATCATGAATGTAGACCCATGTCTCATCGCTAGTTATGATTCTCTTAAGAAACATCTCATTCTCATTCTCATTTGCACCATCTGAAAGCTCTCCACAGATTGCAAGGCGAAGGTCTTTGTTGTCTTGACTGATGAGCTGTGGAATGAACTTGGCGGCAACACGATGCAAACACAATGCATACCAAGATTCTGTATCTGGAATGTTACATTCTTCCGTAAATACTCACAGAGTCAGTCTTCGACTGGCACGCACAATTTCGTTGACATTCCTGACATGAGCGTCGTTGGTAGATGTCAAAGGGCATCCTGAACGAGGGTCATCTTTAACTTCTGTCCTATCATTTTTAAACTGTGTGAATCATTTGTAATACTGAGTACGGTTTCAGCACTCATTGCTGCAGGCTTTCTGCATCATTTGGTGTACTTCTGTTAAGGTTTTCCTGAGTTTCATGCAAAATTTCATGCAGATGTGTTGCTACTCTATCTCTGCCATCTCGAAATTCGTAAACTGTGCAATACAACGTTCTACTCAATATAGCACTAAACAATAATTAACACACATGTAAGTATGGAACTTCCAGCAGCTACACATTAAACGCAGACATGCAGGGATGCCAACTGCATTTCACTCCAACACACCACTGGCGCAAAATTATGAATACTCTGGAATTTTTTGAACAGACATGTGCTTTGTCACAAATTTTACATCCTTCTCAGTTTAATAATTGTATAATCTATTGTTATTAGTGTTGTCCTCACAACAATAGAAAAATTGTCTGTCATTAGTTCCACCTTAATTGTGGCCCACAGTGTTGCTTGATGGCAATGTTCATTATACTTTCATTCATTGTCTAGACATGTGTTAAAAATATTTTAACACAATGGCTAAGGCCGACAATCCATTGCAAAGTATCAACATGACAAAGTATTACACAAAATTATGTAGCTTAGTTTATACAATGTCAACAGATTTCTATCATGTTAGTTATTACATGAAACTCCTGTCTGTTTAATTATATCACGAGCTATATTGATGTTTGACTGATATTTAAATTTTATCACATTTACATATTGTTCCTTAAATTGTTGTCGGAATATGTAGATTTTACGTAAGTTATATATTTAGCTGCTAACGCCAACTAGCGGTCTGTGCATCAAGAAACGTGTCAAATACTTGTGGCTGCCAGTCCCTGTTTCACCACAGTACTGGTCACACATGCGTATACTATGAATAAGCCAAATGAAGCAGTTCACGAACACAGTAATGAGCATCAACAGCCATACTATTCACATTTAACACGTCACAGCAACATAAACATGATGATATGTGTTATGTAATGATGCCAATATTGACTGTGTCATATTAAGCTCAACAGCATAATGCCATTGGCAAAAAGCTTTTTTTTAATTATGTCATGTATAGATGTCGACATTATAAGAAAAGTTTTAATTAGTGAGGCCACATGGCACCAACACTAATCAAGACTGTTTTAATGTATGTATTCTGTAATTTGTGTATATATTCTTGATTTCTGCTACAGTATTATGAGTAGTTCTGTAAGCTGTTGTATGTTGCTAACATGGAAACATCTATTTTATTTCTTACATCTGAAGATAACTAGATTGTTAGCCAAAACTAGTAATCAGTACTAATAAGGATGATTTCATGTGCCATCTTGACTTCATGGGTTTTCAGTTCCTAATGTAAACAAAAAATCAATACTTTTAACCACAAAATGACATACCAATATCACATTTTAGGGTTGTAATTCACCATAATTTTTTGAACGTGCTCACTAGAATACTTAGATCCAAAATATCAGCCACAAATGTGTCTAGAACTTTACAAACCTAACACATCATATAAAATCACATACCCATCTTTGCAAGCAATCCCACAATACACTGTTGATCCGCAGAATGAAGGATGTCCGCCAGGCCAGTCGCAACTGGTAAACAAAGTGTATGTACTCTAATTCGACGTTCTCCTGTAAAAATTAAACAGTATGAAAATTAGACATAGTACAAGTAATTGCAAGCCTTTTACCAAATTAAAATTACTAAACCTGCACAAATATCCACATTACGAACTACATTACCATCACTGTAAATAAATACCTTTACTTGATGTGTAAAGCAAAGCTGCCTGAAAACATACATTCTGAAGGTCTGTAAGGCTCTCCTCAATAGAAATTTGCATCCCAAAGCCTGCATCTGGGTTCACATTTGGCAGTGACAACAGATCAGTTGAGCGTACAAAAAAGTTGCCATGGAACGTGTGTATTGCCAGTCCTCTGTAAGGAAAAGTGACATTCACATTTTCTGTTTATCTTTTATTTCACAAAAATATCTTAACATTGGCACAACCATACACATCTGAACACACGAGGGCAAATCATAAAGTAAGTTACACTAGCTTACCATGAGAGCACACCGAGTATCATGACTGTAGACAATGTATAGCACGAGACAGTAACTGCCGACACATCTGATAGGATGGGCAGTGTGGTATCCTCTCCTGTTTGCAGAGTAGGCTAGGCTCAATGGCATGTCAACTGGATGTTCACTTCAAATTGGAGTGAACATCCTACAGACCTTCATGCAACAATCATTTCTATGGGCTAAATGGCTCAACTGCACTGTGCACTCACATTCATAGTGAAATCACTGCTGTATAATGCGAGCATGCAATCTCTCACCCAGGTATTGTAAAGCGGTGTAAGCAATTGGACAATGTACACTCTGATCTCACTAACAAATATCGCCAAGGTACGTCTGCGACATCCAGAACCATTGCAAATGTTGACAGTCTGGATGTGATCATTAGAGAGGATCAGCGCATAACGCAGCACGAAACTGTCAGCATGCTGAACAGTTCGTATGGCAATGTGTCCTCCATTGCTAGCACCTTGGATAGTGTAAACTGTGTGCCAGATGGATCCCACAGTTGCTCACCAATGTTCAAAAGGGACAACATTTGCAATTGTCACTGGCATTTTTTGGAACAATAGACTGTGGAGGCTAAAGAGTTTCTGCAGTGAACCATCACAGGGGTTGAAACAGGGATCCATCACTTCACCTGCCACCCCCCCCCCCCCCCACACACACAAAAAAAAACCGATGGAATGTGTGGACACCACATCATCACAACAAAAGATGGCCAGGGTTCAACCTTCAGCAGGAAATGTGATGGCAACAGTGTCCTTTGACATGGAGGGTGTGGTGTACAGGGTATTTATGCCAAAAGGCATTACAATCAACTCTGCCTTGTATTGTCAAACATAAAGAGAGAGAGAGAGAGAGAGAGAGAGAGAGAGAGAACAGCGGGGAAAAATTCAGCGGCAGTGTGATTTGCTGTACGATAATGCAACACTGCACTTGGCCCACCAACTGCTACAGCTACTCAACTGAAAAACTGAACTCCTCCCAAACAGGCCATGAAGGCCCAACGGTACTGACCGGCTGCCGTGTCATCCTCAGCCCACAGGCATCACTGGATGCGGATATGGTGCTATTCAACTGAGAGATATGGTAACATCCTCCATACAGTCCGGACCTAGTGCTACGTGTTTATCGTGTGTCTGGCAAGACAAACGAGGAGCTTTGTGGATGATGATTCCAAAATGATGAGAAGGTGAAAGCAGCTGTATCCAGGTGGTTACATAGCTCTGGAGGTGACTTCTACGGATCCGGAACTGAAAACTTTGTTACCCATTCCGAGAAATATTTACGGTTTCTTGGGGGTTATGTTGTCATAGCCCTGTTGCCTATGTGCATATGGTTTAATAAACGGCCACAACTTGGAAGTGTAACTTACTTTTTGACTCGGCCTCGTACCGTGTCACTTTTAGAAATCCCACCTTGCCCTAACACAAAACTAGAGCTTAAAAATACTTCTTGTGGTAAGCTATAATTTGCTTACTGACAGTTCAACTTCTATTGAAGCACTTCAGAATAGGAACTTACTTAATCGCATTGGGGATAAGGAATCAAGAGTACAGGGAGAACAAATTACACATACAGTATTTATGGAAAAAAAATTAAATTGAAAATGTTAAGATAAAATGAATGTTCAAAATAGCGAGAGAAAGAAGGAAGAAAGGAAGGATGAGTTAAATGGAGAAAAAGAGGAATAAATTGTAGGAGAGAATAATAAAATGCAACATGTAAAGAAGAAATTGCAATGAAACAACCCACAACAATGAGTAAAGTAAAACAATACAATGCATGAAACTATATCAGGTTGGTGTCGAAGTTAGTAGCATTTTTGTTTTGAATGTCTGAATGCTGGTTGCTATGGCTTCATTTACACACTCATTTTTCATTTGCAATTCGCTGTTACTATTTGAGTTTATGTATTACTATTTTGTCATATGGAGATAGTGAGTGAAGCTGGGGATGACAGAAAATCAAGTGCCAAGTGGGGAAATTGGAACATTTCCAACATATTCTTCTAATTGAGTTTAATAAAAAGGTGACAGCAATGGAAGCAGCCACTAATTTTTTCCCCACATAGGGATAATGCCATTGGATAAAGCAAGGCAAAAAAAATGGTTCTCTCATTTTAAGGAAGATCGTTTTGACATTAGTGGCTATTTGTATTCAGGAAGACTTTCGGAGTTTGATGAAGATCATTTAAATGCATTAATCCACAATAATAAAATCAGTGTACTCGAGAATTGGTAAATGCAATGAACTATGGTCATTCCACCATGTGCGATATTTGCATGCAACAGGGAAAGTTCAAAAATCTGGTGTACGGGTACAGCATGTTCTAAGCAAAAATCACAAAACTCAGTGGGTGGTCATATGTATCAGTGCTTGCTCATGATCAGTTGGCTGGTGAACAACACTGACCAATCTTACCCTGTATCATTACCAGTGACAAGAAATGGTGTCTTTATGGTTGGTTGGTCGATTTGGGGGAAGAGACTAAACAACGAGGTCATTGGTCCCATTGGATTAGGGAAGGATGGGGAAGAAAGTCGGTCATCCCCTTTCAGAGGAACCATTCCAGCACTTGCCTAAAGTGATTTAAGGAAATCACAGAAAACATAAATCAGAATGGCCAGACGCGGGTTTCAATCATTTTCCTCACGAATGGGAGTCCAGTGTGCTAACCACTGTGCCACCTCGCTCAGTCATGTCTTTCTGCTGAAAGGAACGGTTGAGCGCAAACAACTCCACATACAAAGATCTGTGCACATTCACAAAAGGTAATGTTATGCATCTGGTGGAACAGCGACAAGTGTGCACTATGAATTGCTTCCCTAAGGTGTAACCATCACTGCTGACATTTACTCTCAACATCTGAGACGTCTTGCAGGCACAATCCAAGAACAACAACCAGGAAGACTGGGTGAAGTGATGCTACACCACGATGATGCTCGCCCGCATTCTCCTTGAGTGACAAAAAACACTCTAGGGGAGTTGGGCTGGGAAGTCATTCTGCACCCACCTTATTCACCTAATCCTGCACCCTCAGATTTTAAATTTTTTCACTCTCTACTGAACAACCTTTAAAGAACTTCCTTTCCAGATGAAAATATGCTCTGAACAAGATTCAACAAATTCTTCGCCTGAAACCCACACAATTTACTAACAAAGAGATAGAGGGGCTGGCCAGTACTTACCTCAGCTCGGCACAGCCGACAGATACACAAAACAGAACAGAAAATTCACATTCCTGCTTTCGGAACTTTGTTCCTTCATCAGGGAGGAGAGAGGGGAAAACAGGGCAAGAAGGGAAAGTGGATTCAGTTGCTCACAACCCAGGTTATGAAGCAACAGGGAAAGGTAAACCGGGAGGGTAGCAAGGATGGAGGCATGGTTGTCAGAGGGAAGCCAAAGATATTCTACCGTAAGTACTGTGCCAGCTTCAAACCGAAGAGGATGCATACAGAAATAAAGAGGTATATAGTACAAAGATAAACACAACTATGTAGGATGAAAAGATGCGTGAATGGCTAAAGAGGAGAGGGAAAAAGGAGAACACTGAAGAGTAAATGGGAGTGAGGTTGGTTAACGTAGGTTCAGTCCACGGGGATGGCGGGATGAAAGGATGTGTTGGAGTGCAAGTTCCCATCTCCGCAGTTCCGAGGAACTGGTGCTGGGTGGGAGAAGCCAAATGGCACATACGTTGTAGCAGGTTCCTAGATCCCTAGAATTATGCTGGAGGGCATGCTCTGCTACTGGGTATTGGACATCTCCTAGGCGGACAGTTCGTCTGTGCCCGTTCATGCGCTCAGCCAGTTTAGTTGTTGTCATACCGATGTAAAAGGCTGTGCAGTGCAGGCATGTCAGCTGATAAATGACATGTGTTGTTTCACATGTGGCCCTGCCTTGAATTGTGTATGTTTTACCAGTAGCAGGGCTGGAGTAGGTGGTTGAGGGGGGATGCATGGGGCAGGTTTTGCTGCGGGGTCGGTTACAGGGGTAGGAACCGCTGGGTAGAGAAGGTGGTCAGGGAATATTGTAGGGTTTGACAAGGATGTTACGGAGGTTAGGGGGGCGACGAAAGGCAACTCTGGATGGTGTGGGGAGAATATTGTCAAGGGATGATCTCATTTCAGGGCTTGACTTGAGAAAGTCATATCCCTGGCGGAGTAATTTGTTGATGTATTCGAGGCCAAGATAATATTGGGTGACAAGGGGGATGCTTCTGTGTGATCTGGGGGTAGGAACAGTTTTGTTGGATGGGGAGGAATGTATTGCTCGGGAGATCTGTTTGTGGACAAGGTCTGCAGGATAGTTGCGGGAGAGGAAAGCACTGGTCAGGTTATTGGTGTAATTGTTGAGGGATTCGTCATTGGAGCAGATACGTTTGCCACAAATACCTAGGCTGTAGGGAAGGGAGCGTTTGATGTGGAATGGATGGCAGCTATCAAAGTGGAGATACTGTTGTTTGTGGGTTTGATGTGGACAGAGGTGTGGATGTGAGCTTCAACAAGATGAAGGTCAACACCCAGGAATGTGGCTTGGGTTTTGGAGAAGGACCAGGTGAAATTCAGATTTGAAAAGGAGTTGAGGTTATGGAGGAAATTAAGGAGTGTTTCTTCACCATGAGTCCAGACCACAAAGATGTCATCTTTAAACCTATACCAGGCCAGGGGAAGCAGCTGTTGGGTCTTCAGGAAAGCCTCCTCCATGCGGCCCATGAAGAGGTTGGCATAGGACGGAGCCATCCTGGTTCCCATGGCCATTCCCCTGATTTGTTTGCAGGTATGGCCTTCAAAAGTGAATAAATTATGGGTGAGGATGAAGTTGGTAAGTGTGATAAGGAACGGGGTTTCTGGAAGATCTTCGGGTGGGCGTTGGGAGAGGTAGTGTTCAAGGGCAGAGAGACCTTGGGTATGTGGGATGTAAATTTTCTGTTCTGTTCTGTTGTGTGTATCTATCGGCTGTACGGAGCTGAGGTAAGTACTGGCCAGCCCCTCTATCTCTTTGTTAGTATTTGTTTCACATCTTTATATGAGATTTTCTATTAATCATTTAAACCACACAATTTTTACAGCTGTGAAATTGAAAAGTTAACCCAATGTTGCCAGAATGTTGTAAATAGTCAATTATTGTTAACTAATGTCTCTGTTACGTCCATCTCCTGGTTTATTAAACTTATGGAAAAATTTTACAAACTTATGCACCAACATAACAGTTATGAGCAAAAGTGAAAGGAAACACCGGGCAAATATCAACACAGCAGCACAAGCCATGTTCTCATGTGCACACATTCCTATCACAGAAAAAGGGATGCTTTAATAGTGAAAGAAAGTAAACAACTACTAAGTCTGTAATAAAGAATATATCAGACTGAAAGAAAATATATATGAAACTTCTAATGTTAGCTCTTCAGGATTTTAATGAGAAAAACACCAAGCGGGAAAAATGTCGTACACAGGAGAACTGTAAGCCACAAAGTTCTTGGAGTAGACAAAGAGTTATACACTCCATAAATCACCTGAATGATTTTCTATTATTGAAATAATGTAGAATGAGTTAGTTTACAGGATATTTAGACATCATTAGGTTTAACATTACTGAGCATATTACTTTTAGTCCTACTCACAAAACTACACTTAAAATTAATTTTTTTAAGGGTTCCATGCCTCAATTGGTAAAAACAGGATCTCCCTAGTTTTCTTAGGAATGGGTAATTAGTTTTATATAAGTTGAAATTTAGATTAACAATAACAATCATAATCTACATACACAACTAAATTTACACAGAACCCTCAGATTGTAAGTGCTATTCATATTTGTCCAGTACTTAAAAAAAAAAGACACACTACCAGTATTTAAACAAAAATTTGTCTATGGAATAAAAGAGTTGTCCAAGAGCAATGATTTTAGGTCAGATTTAAATATTGCTTTCCTCCTTGTTAGACATTTTATGTTGTTGAGGAAATGATCAGAAATTTTTGATGATGCATATTTAATGCCTTCTGAGCCACTGACAGCTTTAGTGATGGTTAGTAAACATCATTTTGTTCTTAAATTGCAATGGATTATTTACGACCAATTTCATTAGTGATGTAGGAAAACACAAACTGCTACTTACCATAAAGAAGACACAGCAAGTTGCAGGCAGGTACAATTAAAAGACACTTACACAAAGCTTTCAGCCATAGCCTTCGTAAGTAAAAGAGCATCTCAAGCCAGAATGAGTGATGCTGGAGTTGGCAGTCATGTGTACATGAGGTGTGCTTGCTCGTGTCTCTCTCTTTCACCAATGAAGGCTGTGGCCAAAAGCTTGACGTAAGTGTCTTAATTGTGCCTGTCTGCAATTTGACATGCCTTTTTTACGGTAAGTAGCAACCTGTCTTTTCCTACATTGTTGATATTCCTACCTGGAGTTTCCATTGTTTGTTTATTTTCATTAGTGAATAAAGATACTGTGAAGGTGGACTTGGTATATCTTACTCTTTGAAGAGCTACCTAACAGAGGATTGAGGGTGAACACCACTTATTATAATACAGGAGAACAAACACAATGGCACTGCTCTCTGTTTGCTCCAGTGCAAGACATCTATGAGGACATATCCGGGCAAGAACTGCCAAAAATTTAACTTTAAATGCATACAAAAATGTGTTAACTGCTGAATCTCGTTACCAGCACTAAATGAAGCAATTGTGCAACAATTACAAAAGCTTTAATGAAAGTGTAGAAATGCTGCCACCTTTCACATAAGTTTGTAAATATCTCAGCTATCTACTTTTTGTTTGTTCAACTACAGCAGAAACAGCAAACTACAAGTAGCAGTCAAACGAAAATAAGACAGATGGATAAGATTTTATAACCAACAGTCAAATGAAGACAAGACAGATGGAAAAGTGAGTGTACTGTTTATTATTTCAGAAGTAAACATAATAACTGTTAAGACATTCATCCCACTATCAAGCAAAATGTTCAATAACAAATGTTTGCGCTTGCCTATGGAACCATGATTGCACCAGAGTGTGTGCCTCTGCGTCAAAAGTAAATTAAGGGCCATGAACGTCTTTCTTCAGGGCACCAAAAATATGGAAATCGCTTGGGGAGAGACCGGGACTGTGTGGAAGATGTGTAAGAGCTTCCCAACATAACTTCTGCAGTGTAGTCTAAACAACCTTGGCATCAAGTAGGTGAGCAATGAAGTGCACATCTATGTACAATCATGGTACTGTAGGCAACCACAAACATTTTCCATGAATGCATTCATCACCTTGTCTCACTGTGGAATAATTGTATTAACAGTTACAGCAATTACTTCTGAAGTAATAAACAGTTTACTTACTTTTTTCCATCTGTCTTGTCTTCAATTGACTGTCCACTACAAAATCTTATCGCCATTCCTTGCTACCTTATACACAAAAATTTCGAAGCACATTGTTAGGTATTGTTAAAAAAAATAGTTTGTATTTTTAACTTTGTTTCTTTTTCAATGCTTATATTTTTCTCAGTAAAAATGCTGGTTTTTAAATATTTATGGGTTAACTTAGCTCTGACTTTAGGTTTTTTCTCCTTTCATCCTTTTCGCAATTTCAGCACTTATTCTACAGTTTGAGTGCAGGGAAGGAGTACATGGTGGCTGCATAATTTTATGTAAGAAAATAACATGGACAATTTGACGCAGTATAGTGAGTTACCTGCTGCATCGGATTCTCATCACCGCTTCAAACCCAATCTTGCGTGTTAGGTACCTCTTCAGTGACCTCTGAAAATATTCTGCTTGAAGAACATTTGAGGCTTTGAAAAGAGGGAAATGATGAATACAACCCCCAGAAAACCTCGAAATTCCAGCTGAAAAAAATAATTTTGGTCAGAAATGTATGTTATTTTTAATCATAGAAACAGAGCAAGAAAGACTTACACATGTGCATCAAATAATATTTATTTTTGATTTAAATGAAACCCTCTGCACCAGTCTAATTTCAGTCAGTAGCAATCATATAGCCAGTGCAGAGATGCTACATAAAATTGTATATTTGTGAAAACTGGAACACAATGAAGGAAACAAGAATAATTAAAATCGGAAGCCATTTAAGACTCTGAATTAGGAAGAGGAAGCAGAACCAGATGAAGGGGAAAATCAAAAATGGAACACAAATATCAAACAAACCTAAAAGCTTATGATTTTGTTAGTGACTGTGACTGTTCCTGCTTCCACTTCAGAAGCAGAATCTTTTCCTATCAATTTAATTGCAACGCAGTTCTGATGATTACTTTACAAATAAAAGTGAAACAAAATATTATTGAATTATAACCTGTAATCCGCAGGGCAATCAAGTCATAACAAAAATGTCAAAACAACAAAGTGTTACTGCCGTACTACCTGGGAAGATATGTACCTTCACACTTATTGTTAAATTAGAGCAAGCTCCCAACTATCCAAGGTTAGTGTGGACCTAAGAAAACACAGATGATAAAAAACAGACAGACAGCCCAAAGTACATGTGCTGGAAACCGCTTTTTTGTGTATTTACATAACTTAATGGCAGTGTTTGGCTACATTTTAAGTGACTCTGTTCTACAGAGCATGTTCTCAAGGTACTGTAAGAAAATTGGTACATTACATCATGGAGCAAATAAACACTAAAGTACATATATTATGTGCTCAAGTGGTTTTGTTAGTAATGTCTTACTATTTGTGCACCGACTTCCCAGTTTTCTTGAAGTGTGGGTCCACAACCTCTGCAGAATGTTTAGCAGTAGTTATTGCCCATACATGGCTAATCACTATACAAGTGGTAAGTTCATAATGATTACAGTTTATAGAGTGTGTGACTTTAAACAGCTCTACTACAAGCAAATCACCACCCCCTGCTGTTCAGAGTATGTGGCGCTAACAGGAGCCGTATGTGCCAATGATATCCTGCAGCATTGCACACCATCACATTCACTACTTATTCAGTATGATAATCCGATGACACAAATAATGCATAGGCACAATCCCAAAATTTTGCTTGTTGGAAAGCCTCAACTGGAATCCTATGGCAGCCTCTGTTAGTAGTATGAACAGTGTGGTATCTATCAAATTGCTGCAAGTTAAAACAAACAAGTGAGGGAAGCTCCCATCGGTGCACAATTTTATTTATTTATTTTTTTCTTTGAAGTCCATCAAGATTCTTGATATTATCAGCACATTTTACGATCTGGTGACCACCTCCGCTTTAATCCAATATGCTGACTCCAAACTTGCACAATCATTCTGGCATTACGTTTACACCAGCAATGATTATGCAATACTAATTATCTTTTTCCAAAGGCACTAAGTTTTCACTTATGTGAATTCTGCAGTTTGTTTTTACACTGCCCTTTGATTTCAATCCTCTACCAAGACTACTGATTGATATTTCACATCACAATAAAAATTACACCGATTGCTTTTCAATAATTTATTCACATGCCATACACACTCAACCAGAAGATTTAACAGACAATTCACACCTCAACTGTAAATAACTGGCATTCAGCCCAAATCTTCATGGCTCTTTTTTATTTTATTTCTATGTTCCTGCTCTGGTTTTCAAATGCAATTTCCGCAAAGATGACAACCCTTTAACACTATCCTGGATGTACTTAGTTATTTGAGAAAACAATTGTACAGCAGGAAAAACAAAATGGTGCTACTCACATATTGTGGCTAAGTCACAGTATTGGCTGTTGACAATAAACAGATCAACTGCAACTTGATGCCCTGAACAGTCGAGAGCCAGCCTTTTATAAAAGTCAGTGGCAGGGTTAAGATGTGGAGCATCTTTCCCCGCTCGCTGACTGGGATCCTCTCGAGGAGTGAGTGCACCAGGCCCTTGATTTGGCAAGCAAGACTGGAAAACTGTCACTCTTCCTCCAGTTGGTGACTAATGAAACAGAAAATATAGAAACATTAGTACACAACACCAACACAGTTAACCTCTAGAGCTAATTTGCTATATCAGAAGGAGCAATAGATAATTTCTGTGTTGTAAGTAATGCACTTAATCTTATTAACAAATAATTGGTATAAAATTAACTGCTGCAACTCTGTCACACATTAGCTTTGAAAAAGGAAGTGCTGCTACAATGGCAATAAAGACTTAAGACTGGATGGGAATTGTTTAGCATGATAATGTTTGCATGTAAAGCAAATGGATTCAACAATTTTGTCTTTTCCCTCAGAAAAATGTAACAAAAATATCAAGATAATCCATGTGAGTGGCTATCTGCTGATGAAAAACTGCAAAATTATCTGTCGAATTTCATAACAATCACTAAAGATATTAGATTTAAAAACAAATATCACTGCTACAATATGAATCAAAGCTACAATGTTCTCACTGGAGACCATACACTTATTTGTGGAAAGCACACACATCAGTTAAGGTCCACCATACTGATGGCATTAGCAATTATATTATCAGACGTTAGACTCTAGATCACATGTCCTACCAACATTTCCAATTTAAAAGAGAAAGGATTATCTTGTAAATATTGTTTTGTGGAATACAAACTGTCACCTTCCCAAAAAAAAAAAAAAAAAAAGGTAAATCATATCAAAAAGTGTTTCAGGTGCCCCCAGAATACAAAAAAGTGCTTGAGTTAGGTACAGTGATTGAGACCAACTTTTAAATTTTTTTTATTTTTTTCCTTTTTGCAGTGGTGTAGTATATGTAAAAATACTACCTACTGGCTAGCTACTTAACATTAACTATACCTCATTTCAAAAATTATTATTAAACTTGAGTGCCACTTTTTTTTATTATGTACTACCCCGAGAATCGACCTCATTAAAGATGTAAAAAGTTATGTTTACTGTCCAATTTAGTCCGCTAATAACTCTCCCCTATCTCTCAAGCAGCTTTTTCAACTTGGTTACCCAATCACTGAAGAAGCAGTATTGCAAAACACCTTTTCCAATACGAAATATCAGCTTAATTTTTTTTTTAAAGTGGTGCTTATCAATCTTTAAATTGCATAATTTCCTGGGAATTGAACTTTGGACATTTGCCCCGGCATTTATCCTGCGCATTTGCCCCAACTTATAAATGCCCAGGCATTTTACATCACTATACGTGATTAAAAGTGATGTCCTGTCATAAGAAAACCAGAATAGCAATTACAAGTAATCTTCGCTGGGACCCTTCCAGTATCTCATCTTCGACAACTGCCGACACCAAGGCCTACTCCACACTACTCGATAGACCCATGTCTGTATATCAGCTTAGTCTAAGTTTTGTCACTTCACCTGTTACTGCTGGTTTCTGAGCCACTGCTACACCTGCTGCTTCTGGGGCTCGAGCGAGGGCCATCGTGAAGGGTCACCTCCACTGTGACATCATTTGGTCTCTAGGTGTCTACCAGGAGTCCCGGGTACGGAGCCTATGCACTTGCACACTGCCCACCTAACCATCCACGGTAGTGGCTGTCTGTTTTACACTAATACACTAACAAGGCCACTGGCACTGCTACTGCCAAGGAAGCACAAAGCTGCTCAGTGTCCTCACCCTGCCACAAGCCAAGTGCATTGCCACATGCTTGCTGAAGCTGTCACTGCTGCCTGCGGGTCAACACACAACTTCAAGTCACTGGCAACAGCCCCTGTACGACTGACTCATTGAATAAAGAACGTATCAACTAATGGAGCATTTTCGAATCCACAGCATACAAATTGCTGGTATTACGCAATCCATCACCCTGTACCTAGAGAGAAAGAGGCGGTCATCCTGGGATATAATAGTGCCTGTACAACCTCCCCCCCCCCTCCCCCATCCACACTATTACACTGGTGGCAAGAATGTTGGCAGTTTACAGTAGTGTGCCACCAGGGAGCTCGCTCTGACCACAGGTGGAGCTGGACAAGGCGTATTACGCCATGAAGACGCGGGATTGGAAGGGGAAGACTGCAGGGAAGAGCATGTGGATACAGGATCAGTCTCAGGGCAGGGGTGAAGGCAGGTGTGAGCAGGGGTGGAGGAGGATGTGGGGCATGGGGATAGTGGATATAAGAGACCAGGAGGATAATGGGAATGAAGGATGTGTTACAAAAACAATTCCCATTGATGTAATTAAGAGAAGCTGCTGATGGGGAGAGGGATTCAAACGGCATGGGTTGAAACTGCAGATACTGGACTAGAGCACATCAAGCTCAGCAGTGTATTCTGCCAAGCGGTGGACAACTCTGCTCTTGGCCACAATTTGTAAGATGCAATTGATCTGGGTGGACAGCTGGTTGGTCACTGTGTCCATATAAATGCTGTGCAGCTGAAGTATGATATGAGTGCTATCACACAGGTGGCCCTGCCTCTGGCAGGACTGGATATTCTTGTAACAGGACTGCAGCAGTATGGGCTGGTTGGGTGCACTGAACTGGTTTTGCACCTGTCTTGCACAGCGACACGATGAATGTAATGTAATGGACCATAAGCTTGGCAACATTCTCTGCCTTTTTTTCATGCCCATTGACAACTCAACTACACAGTGAGTTGTTACCTCCACTCATTCCATTACTTATAATTATAAATAAGATGGATAACTGAGTCTTAAATCCAGCCAGTCACATATTAACAACACTTTTATTTCTCCAAACCTATTTTGCATGTAGCCTCCACTTTCACAGGCCTACACAGTTTTCCTGCACTTTTGGTAACTTGGGAACAAGCAGTAACAATACGCTATGCTTGTGTGTGTGACAAATCTGAGACAAATCACTGTATAGGTTTTATGATTTACTGAAGTACAGTATGTATTTACAAGAATAAAAACAATGACTACACGTATGATATTGCATCATCTTTTGGGAGTGCATCTGGGATAGTATTAACTCTTATAGCGATATTTTGGCTGACAACCTTTTAGCCGTTCTGAAGGTGAGTCACTAGCAAGAGTTTTAAAGCACTTTACACTATTGACTAAACATGTATGCATCACAAATAACACTGTTGGAAACAAGAGCATCAGTTAGAGATAAGACCTTATGCCTCTAATAAAACAAAGCATGGGCAGAATCAGCAAATCTACAGTCCTTACGATCTACTTGATTGCTTACTGCAGATGGTATATGTTGGAACGCAAGACAGTGAAGACCTTTGAGAGCGCAGACATGAAATGAGGTGTTTCCATGATTTGTTTTGCTGGAAACCTTTGGCTTGGTTGAGCAGGTTGTCTGCTAATTATATTTCCACAGCTTCCTTGACCACTGAATCCCAGTACTACGAGTCAGTGGCCAGTACCTTAGTTTTCCTGTTATCCACAGAATGGCCAGTGTTAATACAATGCTATTGGTGTTCAGTTTATAATGGGTCTGGAAATGAATGGTGGTCTACCAATTCCATATGTATTACTATGATGAAAGGAAGCTGGGTTTTTAGGACATGGTGTTTATTGTAGCCCACTCATAGCAATTTATACTTATAGGCTGCCACCATACCTTGCAAATTATGAGTGTACTTAAAACTTTAGCACACAGGGCACATGTAATGTCTGACACTGACATCCTACAGAGTGTACTGGAGCACTTTGAAGAAATATTCCATAAGAATGGATTTTAAAAAAAAAAAAAAAAAAAAAAAAAAAAAAAAAAAAAACTGTCTTTCTAAAATACACTCCTGGAAATTGAAATAAGAACACCGTGAATTCATTGTCCCAGGAAGGGGAAACTTTATTGACACATTCCTGGGGTCAGATACATCACATGATCACACTGACAGAACCACAGGCACATAGACACAGGCAACAGAGCATGCACAATGTCGGCACTAGTACAGTGTATATCCACCTTTCGCAGCAATGCAGGCTGCTATTCTCCCATGGAGACGATCGTAGAGATGCTGGATGTAGTTCTGTGGAACGGCTTGCCATGCCATTTCCACCTGGCGCCTCAGTTGGACCAGCGTTCGTGCTGGACGTGCAGACCGCGTGAGACGACGCTTCATCCAGTCCAAAACATGCTCAATGGGGGACAGATCCGGAGATCTTGCTGGCCAGGGTAGTTGACTTACACCTTCTAGAGCACGTTGGGTGGCACGGGATACATGCGGACGTGCATTGTCCTGTTGGAACAGCAAGTTCCCTTGCCGGTCTAGGAATGGTAGAACGATGGGTTCGATGACGGTTTGGATGTACCGTGCACTATTCAGTGTCCCCTCGACGATCACCAGTGGTGTACGGCCAGTGTAGGAGATCGCTCCCCACACCATGATGCCGGGTGTTGGCCCTGTGTGCCTCGGTCGTATGCAGTCCTGATTGTGGCGCTCACCTGCACGGCGCCAAACACGCATACGACCATCATTGGCACCAAGGCAGAAGCGACTCTCATCGCTGAAGACGACACGTCTCCATTCGTCCCTCCATTCACGCCTGTCGCGACACCACTGGAGGCGGGCTGCACGATGTTGGGGCGTGAGCGGAAGACGGCCTAACGGTGTGCGGGACCGTAGCCCAGCTTCATGGAGACGGTTGCAAATGGTCCTCGCCGATACCCCAGGAGCAACAGTGTCCCTAATTTGCTGGGAAGTGGCGGTGCGGTCCCCTACGGCACTGCGTAGGATCCTACGGTCTTGGCGTGCACCCGTGCGTCGCTGCGGTCCGGTCCCAGGTCGACGGGCACGTGCACCTTCCGCCGACCACTGGCGACAACATCGATGTACTGTGGAGACCTCACGCCCCACATGTTGAGCAATTCGGCGGAACGTCCACCCGGCCTCCCGCATGCCCACTATACGCTCTCGCTCAAAGTCCGTCAACTGCACATCCGGTTCACGTCCACGCTGTCGCGGCATGCTACCAGTGTTAAAGACTGCGATGGAGCTCCGTATGCCACGGCAAACTTGCTGACACTGACGGCGGCGGTGCACAAATGCTGCGCAGCTAGCGCCATTCGACGGCCAACACCGCGGTTCCTGGTGTGTCCGCTGTGCCGTGCGTGTGATCATTGCTTGTACAGCCCTCTCGCAGTGTCCGGAGCAAGTATGGTGGGTCTGACACACCGGTGTCAATGTGTTCTTTTTTCCATTTCCAGGAGTGTACTTTAACAGTGACCAAATTTCTCATTTGCAAACCAACTGGTAAATCATTACAGTTTCTGATAACCAAATAAAATATTGATCTGCATTCAATCAAAAAATGTTTACTTCAGAAGCACCATAAATGTTTGTATACGGTATTCATACATGTAAGATGGCGGCGATTGAGAAGTTTAGTGAATTTGTGCCTCCAACTATTTCGAATTTCCAAATGTTATCCGGCATCAATAGCAAGAAGATGATCAACAAAAGTGCTCCGCAAAGTTTCAAGTCTAGTGCCACGCAAAAAACTCGCAGTGAAAAATCATCCAGATCAAAATGTAAGTGTGTAACATGTGAAGTCCATCCTGACAAAGCAAAACTAGTTGAAACTATTAATTCGTTGCAAGAAATTGTGCGCAGATCCTTGGCAGAAAACAAAGTGTTAGCTGATAGACTCAAATGTCTTGAAAATGATCATAGAAAACTAAAAACCGCCGAGCAGGGCGTAAGTGAATTCGACAGAAATAAAGTGTACACAGTGACCAAAGATTCCGTCGCCATTTCAAGTTTTCCAACACATTCTGCGTGTACCGGTAACGCTAACCATAGCGCAATCATTTCGTCGTCTTTAGTAATACATTTTTCTGCCGTGCTCCAAAAAACGGTAGGCCTATCTGCAAAAGATCAAATCGTGCACCATCTGAAAGAAAAGCCTGTTATTAAGCAAAATGTGGAGCCTCGCCAGCCAAAACCGTCACTCGTAAACAGAAGCAAGGTAAATTCAACATTCAAGACGACAGTTAATTTAACTAACACTACAAATGCAGCAAGAAGAATAAACGTATGTTTAATGGGTGATAGTCATCTTAGAGGCCTTGCACACGAAATAAAAAGCATAAACAGTGAAGTAAATGCTTCAGGTTTTATTAAACCTGGCGATCGTCTTGACCAAATGCTTTCAACTGTAAACAATATCTCTCGTAAGACAATGAAGGAAGACTTCATTGTAATATGTGGTGGTGCAAATGACGCACACAACGATGGTTTGCATGCTGTTAATGCCCTAAAATCTGCCCTAAACCATCTAAATGACTCAAACGTCATTGTTCTCGATATTCCACACAGATATGACTTGCCTCAATTCTCGTGTGTAAACAGGGCAGTAGCATATACAAACAGTCAATATGCAGAAATTTGCAACGGTTACGCAAATGTACAAATGGTCAACGTGCAACATTTTAGTAGAGATCTTTACACCACTCACGGCCTTCACCTCAATCGGCACGGAAAAAGTCACTTAGCGTCCATTATTTGTGAAATCGTCGTAAATACTAGGAACAACGTATACTCAAAACACACACATTCGAAGAATGAGTGCTCCACAACACAAGAAGACTGCAGGAATGAGTATAGACAGACGAAATTGGACAAATGGCTGCTGAAAACATCAGGTATAGCTGATTCTTCCCAGGTTCCCAGTACATGGAAACAGACCAACTTTAATAAATGGATAGTGAAAAATACCAAACCCACTCTGTCAACTGATATTTCTTTTTTAGGGATAAATGTATACCGTATTTACTCGAATCTAAGCCGCACTTTTTTTCCGGTTTTTGTAATCCAAAAAACCGCCTGTGGCTTAGAATCGAGTGCAAAGTAAGCGGAAGTTCTGAAATATGTTGGTAGGTGCCACCACAACTAACTTCTGCCGTCGAATATATGTAGCGCTACACAGGCATGCTTTACAGGCACAAAGATAAATACTGGCGCCAAAACCTCTGCGTCAGTAAATAAATATTAAAAAAAAGGGTGGAAGACGAGCTTTTTTCTCCGCCCCGAATTTCGACCACTGCATTTTCATACATTATCCAACGAAGTAAATACAAATTCCGTATTGTTCATCTTCGGATGTAGCAGCTTTTCAATGTACTACGAAAATCCGACTGGCAAGACCATTTGCGATGTTTGTCAGTATGGCCAATTCTACGTTCAGATTTTTTTTCTACCTGTGAGAAGAGATGGTTGCTAATGGGAACTTTTGTGAATTCTGAATCACATGCAGTATTCTCTTCACCATAAGAATAATACGAATATAAACATTTTGCCATGTATTCTTTCGTGTTTGCTGCTATCTCATTTAAATCCTGTCTGCCTAATAAACTACGAAACTAGAGTGAGACAACACAAATGCGGAAGTATACACATATGTCATGTTCATATTCGTATTATTCTTATGCCTAATAGTGATACAGTCAGAAATGAAGCACGGCAATTGACTAGATTTTTAAATCTAAGATGACTAATTTCTGTGCAGAAAATAATGTACTAAAGAGGCGTCTGCAAAGATTTTCAAACGGAGAAAAATTTTCGATAAACTCTCGTTCAGAACATCATCTATCATACGCAGTTTATTATTTGGTTCTTGTTGATCATTATCAAAGAAAGCAGCAGTGTAAATAACAACAAATAGCAGTCTCTTGCCATTGTTTCGCTACTGAGACAATTACTCTCTCTCTTTTTTTTTTTATTGTAAGCGGCGGTAGCACGCACAAAAGCAAACCATGCCGCGAGCGGCGACAGGTCGTGAACATTCATTATCGGAATGCGACAAACAATGAATGACACAGTACAGTAATGCATTTTCAGCTTAGAGTGACGAAAACACCTATAACAAAGAGAACGGCAATTATCAGATCAAAGAAAAATAAGCAATCAATTCAAACCAGACGAAGCATGTGAAAAACGAAGGGTACCCACATAAATAAGGACGGAGCGCCTGACGCATAGCAATGGCTACCTGGTAAAGCTTAACTGCTAAGCTTACGGCTCGAACCAAATTACTGTAGCTGTATCGTCATTCATTCGACCTGAATTCTGTCTCATATTACAATGGACCAACTTTGTTTCGATTTGGAGGTGCGGCCTAAAACTTTTCTCTCCCCTTGAATTTCGAGTCTCAAATTTCAGCTGCGGCTTAGATTTGGGAAATTATTTTTTCCTTTATTTCGAGTCTCATTTTTCAGGTGCGGCTTAGATTTGAGTGCGGCTTAGATTCGAGTAAATACGGTAATTGGTTCTGGCAGGGTGACACGTCCATCAAGCATTCAACAATCCAAACTGACTTTCAAATTAATTCAGCAGAACTTTCAAAGTCTTGGCAATAAGCACAACGAGTTTGATACCATTGCAGCAATTGATAACCCTGATGTTTTAGTTATAAGTGAACACTGGTACACAGATGAGCTAATTAGTGTACTTTTGCTCTGCCTTCAGTAGAAAAGAGAAACGTGGTGGTGGGGTAGCTATCTTTGCAGCCAGTGGTAGTAATTATAGTGTAATAGATGTAAGTGCTTTCAGCATTGAGGGTGTAATAGAACTAGCAGCAATTAATTATAAGTGGGGGAAAGAGAACTTAATTATTATAGGCCTATATAGACCTCCATCTGGTAGCCTAGATAGTTTCTTTGATGTTCTTAATGACCTGCTTGTTGACATTGACAGTAAACACTGCAATAAAAATGGCTGGGTTAACATAATACTAACTGGAGATATAAACATTGACTTGCTGTCCAATGACTCTGTATCTAAAAAACTAATGCTAATACTAGCTCAATTTAACTTAACATTTCTGATAAACGAGCCCACTAGAGAGGTCAATAATGTAAAATCATGCATTGACAACATTATAACTAACATGTCCCACTTTACATGCAGTGCATCAGTTCTGAAGCTTGCCATTTCTGACCACCACACAGTACAGGTATTGATAGAAGCTGAAAATCTTCATGTCAATAGAAAAGAGAAACAATGTGTGACAAAAAGAATGACCAATGATGACAATGTTAAAGATTTCAACAGTTTGCTAAAAAGCTTACAATGGGGTGAAAAAAAAAAACAGCATTACTTTCAGTGAATTTTCATCAGATTTTTATTATTGCTTCAATGTCTCATGTCCAGAAATGGCCTTTACAGTAAATGACTGCAGAAAGATACAAAAAAATAACTGGATAAATCATGAAGTAAAAACAGCAAGAGAGAAACTTAGACTTTTCCAGTATGCAATGATAAATAATAACAATAATAATAGACTAAAGATAGAATTTAAGAACTATCAGGATTACTATAAAGATCTTCTGCTAGAAACTAAAAGTAAATATGTAGCCACAATGTTAAGAAACTCTACTAACACAGGTTTAGCTGTTTGGAAAGTAATAAATAGCTTTAGGGATTGTAAGGACAGATCAACAAGTGATTTTACTATAAACCATAAAGGGCATATCATGAAATGTCATTCAATGTCAGATTGCAAATGTTTTTAATGAGTACTTTTCTTCTGTTGGAAAATCTGTCAATGACCATTTTAAGAATGTTCAGCACAGATATAGGGGCATTCCAATCAAACAAAGCATATACTTGGCCCCAACCAATAACAAGGAAGTCAAAAACATAGTAATGTCATTAAAAAATACAAAATCAGCAGGCTATGATGGATTGTCTATCAGTACACTGAAAAAATGCATAGACAACGTATCTGATGCCATGGCCCCAGCAGTAAATGATGTAATTGCATCAGGTTGTTTCCCAGATAGTCTAAAGACAGCACAAGTAACCCCGATTCACAAGAAAGGTGATAAATCTAAAATTGAAAACTACTGCCCCATCTCAATCTTACCTACATTTTCTAAGGTAGTTGAGAAAGTTATTTATACTAGAGTAATGACATTCCTGAGTCAACACAATTTAATGTTTGAAAATCAGAATGGCTTTATGAAAAACAAGTCAACATCAGTAGCAGCAGCACAATTAATAGACAAAATAATAACGGCCATACAGAACAAGGAGTATGTAACTGGAGTGTTCTTTGACCTAGAAAAAGCTTTTGATTGTGTCAACATCACCATATTACTTGACAAGCTGTGGAACCTGGGTATCAGAGGAACTGGCTATGAGCTGATAAAATCGTATATGAGCAATAGAAAACAATTTGTCTTGCTTAAAACAAACAGTGGGTCTTACAAATCTAAAATTACAGACATCAAATATTGAGTGCCTCAACGTTCTGTCTTGGGACCCCTTCTTTTCTTGATTTATGTCAATGATATACAGTATTGTTCTCCTAACTGTACAAAAATATTGTATGCAGATGACACATCAATAGTGTGTAAACACAAAGACTATGAGTGTCTGGAGGTACAGTGCAACAGTGTAACTAATGAAATAGTCAAGTATTTTAATGAAAGCCATCTAAATGTAAGTGCTTCAAAGACTGCAATGATGGAATTTAAGACAAGGAAACAAATAGAATTTGACATGAAATTATCCATAGGAAATGCCATTGTAAAAAAAGGAAAAATGGACAAAGTTCTTGGGAATTACAATCCAGGACAGCCTCAAATGGGACATGCATATCGATTCCTTAGCATGTAAGCCGTCGAAGAATGTGTTTGCTATAAATATGATTAGCAAATATTGTAAGGACATGGGTGTACTAAAAACTGCTTATCATGCCCTATTCTCATCAAACTTAAACTATGCTGTAGAAATATGGGGTGCAACAACTCAAGCCAACCTAAGTACATTATTAATACTACAGAAAAAAGTTATCAGAATTATTTGTGGTACCAAAACTCGAGAATCATGTTGGAACCTGTTCCCAAAATTAGGTGTGCTTACCATTATAGGTGTGTACATATTGAAAGTTATATTGTTTGTGAAAACAATTAATCCAAATTTCAACTGTGACCTGCACCAATACGATACAAGGTAAAAGTTCAGATACCATGTAAATAGCCACAGAACAGCTTTATATGAAAAAAATGCACTTCATGCTGGGCTGAAGCTAGCCAATGCCCTACCAAAAAGTCTCACAACCCTTCCTGCTAACAAATTAAAAGATCAGCTAAAAAGAATTCTAATTGAAAACCCTTTTTATTCCCTAGACGAGTATTATATCTGTATGAAAAGTCTTTCATAAGTATGTCAAGCTCATAGTTTTAAGTAACCTACAACTAATATAATGTTGATAAAAGCAATATTTGTAATGTCGTGATTGTATACTACCAGACGTAAAATCCATCAAAATGTAAAATTTATTAATACAAACAAATCTTTAGTTTGTAATTTATAAACTGACGTATTCAGAAGAATAATCTGTATGATGTCCTGAAACTGTATTATTTCTAGGGATTGTATTTGATTATTCGATGTTGAATAAATATTATTATTATTATTATTATTATTATTATGTGTGAGAACTGTTATTGCAAACAATAGTTTACAAGATGATAGAACTTAATGTTACATCCTCTTGTGTTTCACTAAATTGTCAAATTTTAAGCACAGCAGCAGATTGTTGTGGTTGCTAGTTCATAATTTCCCGAGCAATCGTGCACCTCTTGCACAAGCACCGCATGAGTCAAATGTCATGCGATTGTTGTAGTGATTTGAGAATTTCTGTGTAAATTCTAGTACCACTCAGCCTCCTACTGTCTCGAACACACGATATTCTAGATATGAGTGTGGAATGGTAAAATCCTGCCTACTGCACGTCACATGTTTGTGTGTGCAGGTTTAAAATAAGTCGCGGGAAAAAACTAGACACGGCACTCGAATGGCACCGACAAGTACCTGTCGGGCAATCCACAGATGTGGTAGTGAGTGTGTATGGAAGAATCATGGAATCTACATGCAGCTTTGTGCTTATTGTGTCACTGACTATTGTTATGTGAAACAAGAACAGTTGAAAATTTACTCATATAGACTCTTGAATCAGCCCTGTTAGAGACAAGACGTTTTTTCAATCTCCTTTTCTGAAAGTCATGGTGTCTAAGCGGACTTTCTTTCGAATGTAAATCAATTTGTTTCTAACATACTACTGTTTGAGAGAATTACTAAAGTTACATATTATGATGAAAGTGATAAATTTTATTGTGCTTGAAAGTCAAATACATCATTGATTGACAAAACGTAAAGTTTGTATGGCTACTTATTTCACTAGTAGAAAGAGCCTTTGAAGTTCCTGTACCTAGCGTTATTCGACGGAGAAGAAATCAAGAGAATTTCCAGCAGCTGGCTACCCAGTAAAGAAGAGTGGCTGCAAACCCCAAGTAAGTCATCTTGTAAAGAAGTGGAATGTGGTTTGGGGAAATAAATCAGTATAACCAAGACCCACACTCACACTTTAACTCATCAAAACATTAGAACTTGGCAACCTGTGTGAAAGGAATGAAAAAAAACAGGAATTTTCAGTCTAAAACAAGAAAAGCTGCTGTTGCATATTGGCCTAGCAACCAAACATAATACGAAAAGGGATTTACTCTGAGACGTTGGAATATGTTCAAGTATCTAATGGAGCAAAATTTGCATGAATAATCGTGAAGACATTAAAAATTCACAATGATTAAACAGCAAAGAAGATTTCGACGTATTTGTCTATGAGAAATACGCTTAGAATGCTTCAACCAAGAAGATCCATTGCGGGGAGTTACTGCTCTCACACATGTCGTGGGGATGCAGATGCGGAAACCAATATACTAAATCCGACACCGTTGGCACCAACTACTGTTCACCCATGCTGACCTGCCTCCAAATCCGCTCACCTACACTATGAGAATTCTACGCTGGGTGAGAGTGATACAAAACTATATTACTTTAGTACAAAGTGGTATAAGATACTTTTCAGTGAACTTTATGTGTGGTTATCATATTTAAGGATGGTTTTAAATGCTTACAAGAGCTAAAGCATACAAGAGAATAGAAAATATACAACAGGCTGGGGAAACTCAAGACCCAGCTATGACCATGAAAATTAGCAAAGAAGTGCCTGACTGGGCCGAGTTGGTAAATTTAATCAAAGCTCAAAGTGTGACTAAGTAAAGAACTACACTTAATAAATTCTCAATTAAATACCCGGAAAGGAGCTTTAAATGCTCAGAGGGAAACTAAATATTCAAACAACAAATTTAGGTTTGTTAAGTTCAAGGTCGACTCTCAACGTGAAGAATTTAGTAATCTGCACGAAGGCATGGGCACTTTGAAGACTAAGTTCAACACTATAAGTACTAAAGTAGAGGATTTAAAACGTAGGTCTAAAGAATGAGTTGACAAACTCTTCGACTACTCACATAAATCACATGTTTACCGACCTTAGTCAGAAACAAAACGATACCTTTCAGAATTTGTCAAAAAGTTTAGAACTTAACATTGAGAACAAATGTAATAGTGTAGAATTGGAACTTATTGAAAAGTTAGGATCCTTTGAAAGAGTGTACAGTATTAAAGATAATGATGTAAGGTACAGGTTGTATACTTTGTAAGAGAGTAGATAAGCAGAATGAGTTAATGCCAGTCATTCAATCACAAATTAAAGGTGTCAATAAATGGATAGATAATGAAGGAAGAAAGAAATTTCAAAGAAAAAATAGCTAACTCTGATATTGTAAATGTAATTAGTTTGGAGGAACAATTTGAGGAAATTATAGATCAAAAAGTTACTGATAGAATAACATCTGGGAATGTATCACCTATTCCTTTATTACTTCTTCTGAACTTAATGATACCA
This sequence comes from Schistocerca nitens, assembly GCF_023898315.1. NCBI lineage: Eukaryota > Metazoa > Arthropoda > Insecta > Orthoptera > Acrididae > Schistocerca > Schistocerca nitens. The sequence continues at coordinate 493,330,621 of NC_064622.1, forward strand.
GGAAGGATATGGATGACCTGTGGAAAGAGATTAAGCTTATCCAAGATAAAGTAGAAAAAAAGAGTATCTTCACCTAACATTGTATTAACTAGTGAAGCTGTGACTGATTTACAATGGAGAGCTAATTCAGGGTTATCTAGACAATTGCCTAAATTTAAGCCAGACGGAGATGTAAATCCGACCGATTTCTTAAAAAGGTTTAACCAAACATTACCAAAAAATTGGGAAGATTCTAAGAAGATCGAATTTGCTGTGGGGTACCTTCTAGGGGAAGACTCAGAATGGGGTACAGTAAATTTTGAGAATTTTTTCCTCTTGGGAGGACTTTCAACATTAATTTGAAGAGAAATTCTGGTCTGCCAGTGCTCAAGAAAAGTTTATATCAGATATATGAGACACAAAATATTACAATAATACTTGGGGTACTATGAGGAAATATTTCGATTGGCATTTAACACAAGCAAAGTATTTAGATAAGCCAATGGAAGAACAGGGTTTGGTACATATTTTAATTACACGACTGCCCATCTATGTGAGAAAAGACATCTTATATAGTGGTTGGAAAATGGTAGAAGAGTTGCTGTCTTCTATTGATGCAATAACTGAGGACCGCAACAAAACTTTACACCAAAGTGAAAGTTCGAACTATAAAAAGAATAGCAGGAATAATTTTAAAAGGCATGAGGCAAAAGTACACCAGTGTAATAAGAAAAGTTGTAACGGTGATTATCAAAAGAAGCATCCACATTCAAATTTAGATCCAGTCACTTCTCAAGAATTTGTACCAACTAACCAAAAACACAAAGTAAAATGTAGTAACTTGTTGTGGTAACCAACCCGTAATTAGTAGTAATGAGGAAAACGTCGTTCAACCTGGATCCAGGACCGGGGCTCAGGTCGTGGAAATACATTAGGAGGCCATATTCCATATAAGTATGTTAACTTTATGCATAAAATACCCACAAAGGAGGTTGTATTTGAAGATCCAAGCTTAGCTACTAATAACCCACAACCTGTAATAGCAGGGACAGTAAAAAATTCCAAGGTTAACATATTTATAGATTTGGGAAGTGAGGTATCACTCATCTCAAACGCATTTTTTAACTCTGTACAGAATAAACAGCACTTACCGTCATTGCCAGTGACTGGAGTATACATAATCGAGATAACTGGAACAAGAAAATAAACTTCTAAAATACGAAACTCAAGTAAACTGCAGTATTGGAAATACGTTATTTCGTCAAACGCTGTTGATAGTAGATAATATTAATAGATGCGTACTGTTTGGGCTAGATTGGTTGTTAGATTTTAAAGTCATCTTAAGCTTTGACGAACATCATCTTTGATTTGGTAAAGGGGACAATAGATGCTGGACACCTTTTGTGACAAATAGCCACTTTGAGGAACAAACAACGGAGCGCCAGTGTCTGCGATTAACAGCTACAGCACAATTACCGCCAAAAATCGATAATGTTGATCAAGGAACACATTGAACTGATATACAAGACAAAGTTAATGACTCTCTAATATTAACCGATCAACAAAGACGAGATTTGTATAAAATTTTAATGGAGTATGAAGTGGTATTTTCCGATTGTCCAGGGAATATCAGCGACTATATTTGTAAGTTCAAAATCAAAGATGTCACTCCATTCTTTTGCAAAATGTATCCAAAACCAGTGAGTTTGAAGGAAGCAGTTCGGGATGAGATTAACAAAATGATTGATAATAATATTATAGAATGAAATTCCAGTGTAATGAATAATCCTCTGGTAGTGGTGAAGAAAGCTACAGACTACGATTAGTCTTAGATGCTCATACACTGAATCGACATATAGAGATGGAGAGGCACCAGCCGATTAATATCGACAAACTGTTATCCAAATGTGAAAAGGCAAGATTCTTTGTCACGATATATTTGACTGCCGGATGTTGGCAGATAAAATTAACTCCAGAATCCAAATAGTAAACAGCCTTTTTGTTTGATGGAAAATAATATCATTTCAATGTATTGCCATTTGGACTTAATCTCTGTGTCCGTATTTATACGTGTGGTAGATGAAGCACTAGGGACAGACTTATTGAAGTATTTGATAATATATGTAGACAATATCCTAATAATATCAGCTACTTGGGAGGAACACTAACTTTGTGCAAGACTCTGAAAAAATTTAAAGAGAAAGGTATTACGGGGAAGCTGTCAAAATCATTTTTGCGTGCCTAGAACTTAAATTCTCAGGGCACATTGTAGGGGCAGAGAGAATTAAATCAGACCCTGAATGCATAAAAGCTATCAAAGAATGTCCGCACCCCAGAAATGTAAGACAATTTAAAGGATTTATAGGTACGGCCAGATACTATCGACAGTATGTACGAGGGCAAGAGTTAAATGACCCGAGAACTTTACATTTATTAAAAAAGGGAGTACCGTGGACTTGGGCTCAAGGTGCAAATGATGCATTTGAAAACGTTAAAAGAGCGCTTCTTGAGGCACCCATATTACATCACCCAGTTATGGGCGAACCGTTCAAAATTTTGACAGATGCATCTAATTACGGTATTACTGCCGAACTTTTCCAGGAGAGTAATGGGATCCGAGTATTGTAGAACACAAAACCATAGCTTTTGCTAGCCGTAGCCGAAATGAGCACGAACTAAATTACACAGCTACCTAAAAAGAACTATTGGTGATTGTGTGGAGTATTCAAAAGTTTCAAACACTAGTATGGAGATCAGAAATCCATATTTATACATATCATCAAGCTTCATCCTTTCTGATGAGTAGTCTATTACTACACAGTAGATTGATACGCTGGATGCTTTTCCTACAGGAATACGATATGAAGATACAATATGTAAAAGGTTCCGAAAATATGGTACCTGACGCATTATTGAGGCTACCCATAAGACTGGAAGACTTGAAATGTATGGAAGGGTTTGGCATTATTTTTGCCATTAATTTTATGTCAGCAGAATATCTGAACATCAGAGTAAAACAGATGGTTCAAAGAATAATAGAATATCCATCATGATCCTTATTTCACAGAAATATTTTCTACGTGTATCCAGAACTCGTTACCTCCTAATCAATTGGCAAAATCGAAAATTGTATATCATAACCTGTTTTGGAGAGACAGTGTAACATCACAGCGTTGGTGTCAATGTACTCCGAAGGTAATGGAAGACAAACTTTTATGTTATGTTCACACAGGGTATGGACAATTCGGAATCAAAAAAATGCATATCTCACATGAATAAATTTTATTATTTCAAGAAACTAGGGCATAAAATAGCCTCTTTGATTAGAACCTGTGAAACTTGCCAGAAAGTAAAAGAGAGTAACACTCACACGAAGCACAAAATGTATCCTATTATCATTACACGACCTTACAGCAGCAGATTTTTTGAACCAATTCCACAAGGCAAGTGAGGAGTATCATATATTTTGGTTATCATAGAATGCTGGTCAAAATATGTTAAACTATATGCTATTAAGAGAGCAAATAAGCAGACAGTTTACAACAATACTTTCTACAAGTAGGTAAACCAAAACAGTTTCATACAGATAACGGACCACAATTTGTGAGCTATGAATTTAGAATATGCATTTTCGACAAGTATTAATATCCAATTATAACAAGTCATCAAAGCCGTGTGAACGGGTAATTAAGGAAATTGAGAAATTATGTCGTACATACTGCCGTGAAAAACTTACTTCGAGGGCAATGAAAATTAAGGACTTTGAAGTTATCCTAAATGAATTACCCCATTTATCGACTGGGTTGACACCTTTACATGTTATAGGCAAAACTTTTGTAGGAAAACCTTTAATAAAGTATTTTAATTGGCCTGAACAACCTAGTGTCAAGTAAATCACGGAATAATTTCTAAAAATTTGATTGAAAAGGCACAACAAAGAATAAGCCTGTGGAACACAATGAAAAAGCTGTGGAACCTCAGTACCAAGTAGATGACCTGGTCATTATAAATCATCATCTTCCCAGCTTGACTCAGAATAAAGAGACTCATACTTTTTTTTTTTTCAAAAATATGAGGGACCATACTGGGTACAAACCGTCGTCCATCCTAAGACGTTATTTTTAGTAGTTCCCACAACTGGATTAGAAAAGGGGAAATACAATGTAAAGGTTGTAGTTGTATATCCCCAGGGACGTTAACATTCTGTGTTAACAGGCAGAGTGACGACCGTTGGATCCCGAGTTGTTTTCGGTGTTTCGTCCAAAACAGTTTTCCTGCACCGAATTCCTTTAAAATCTAAAACTATCATATAATCATACTGCTTAAAAGAAAGTGATGTCTAGACAAAATAAATTGAATAGAGTATTACTTTTGTGGAAGATATAATATGATGTGACTGACTGAACAATTGTTGTACCGAAGTGTATAACTTTTCTATTTTGTACAGAAAATTTTATACGTTTTATGAGATGTGAAACAGATGGGAGGGTTTGTATAAATTTTGAAAGAGGTGGGTATTGTAGCTAAAAGCTTGATTTAAAAGAACAGATAAATCATAACTAACACAAAATACACATCACACCTCTCAAACAACCCTCACAAACAAGTGTGCCTGATTCTTCTTCATTTGCCGTTTCCATAGGGCTGCTAGGATTTCCTTCGGGGACCTCAAAAGGGTGAAGGTGGTATAAGTCCGTTCTGTAGGAGATGATTTAACACCAAACCACCTCCGGCTTCTCACTCAAGTACCTGAGAGGTCGGGATCCTGGGGAATGGGGGTGGGAAAGGTTTTTCTGTCTTTGGGGCTATCTTCTCTCCCTTCTTCAATCCTAACAACCACGTCTATTTTTTCCAATCAGATTACACAAACACACATCCACATATACACAAATATACACTTCTACACAAACATTAAATTATATAAGACATAGCCTGTCATCAGTGAGAACCGCCAGGTGGTGTAGGGGAAAAGGTGTGTACATAGAGTATTATGCACACACATATGGGGAGTTATGACGGTCCTGAATCGAATATACATAAGAAGAGGTGCACATACATAATGAACGATTATAAAGTAGTAATGAGTAATGGATAAGTAAGAGAGAGGCATGAGCAAAGGAAGAAAACTGAAGTAGGATTAGTCAGGTTGATCATTAAGCAACGTCAGTGCAATAAAGTCTCTGATGAATAGGATAGTGGGACGTAAGTAGTATATATAGAATTAATATCTATAGAAAGTATAGAAGTTGATAAGCAGAGGAGGGCTCTAGAGAGTGAATGATATATTAAAGAATGAATGTGAAGGTTAAAATAGATTTGTAGCTTTACTGGAAGATACTTAATTATGGTATACATAGAAATGTGTATTAGGGTAATGAACTGTAAGGCCTACTCAGAAAGGAAAAGGGGGGCGTACTGAAAATAATTCTAGACACAGAGGTAATAACTTTCAGTTCGTGGTGCTCGCAGTGTCCTACAAGTGCAGTCAGGATGTCTCGTTCTCAGTGCTTCTCATTGCCATGACGCACAATGTTTCCAGTCTGGTAGGCAATGTCATATTCATATATTGTGTCAGGTGGATGGCAATACCGAAGCTATCAACAAGTGCATGTCATGTCAACATTACCATTACAGCCCGCACGAGCGAAGGTTCGCATTTCCGTGTCGCAGAAATCTGCTGCTGTGGAACACAGGCAGCAAAACAATTTTTTAATCCAATTTAAAGGTCTCAAAATCAATTAAATTCTAGTTAGACACAGGTGCATCTGCTTTCCTTAACAATAAAGATATATGGGAAAGCACTGGCAGTTCACTGCTACAGAAGCCTACACCTACACTATGTGATCAAAAGTATCCGGACACCTGGCTGAAAGTGATTTACAAGTTTGTGGCGCCCTCCATCGTATTGGCCCACCCTTAGCATTGATGACAACTCCCACTCTCACAGGCATACATTCAATCAGATGCTGGAAGGTTTCTTGTGGAATAGCAGCCCATTCTTCACGGAGTGCTGCACTAAGGAGAGGTATTGATGTCTGTCAGTGACGCCTGAAGCAAAGTCAGCGTTCTAAAACACCCTAAAGATGTTCTATAGAATTTAGGTCAGCACTCTGTACAGGCTAGTCCATTACAGAGATGTTATTGTCACGCAACCACTCCGCCACAAGCCATGCATTATGAACAGGTGCTCAATCATGTTGAAAGATGCAATTACCATCCCCAAATTGCTCTTCAACAGTGGGAAACAAGAAGAAGCTTAAATCATCAATGTAGGCCTGTGCTGTGATAGTGCCATGCAAAACAACAAGGGGTGCAAGCTTCCTCCATGAAAAACACGACCACACCGTAACACCACCGCCTCCGAATTTTCCTGTTGGCACTACAAATGCTGGCAGACAACGTTCATCAGGCATTCACCATACCCACACCCTGCCATCAGATCGCCACATTTGCTACTCCACACAATGTTTTTCACTGTTCAATAATCCAATGTTTAGACTCCTTACATCAAGTGAGGCGTCGTTTGGCATTTACCAGCATGATATGTGGCTTATGAGCAGCTGCTCGTCCATGAAATCAAAGTTTTCACACCTCCCGCCTAAGTGTCATAGTACCTGCAGTGGATCCTGATGCAGTTTGGAATTCCTGTGTGATGGTCTGGATAGATGTCTGCCTATTACACATTACTACCCTTTTCAAATGTCGGCGGTCTCTGTCAGTCAACAGACGAGGTTGGCCTGTACGCCTTTGTGCTGTACATGTCCCTTCACATTTCCACTTTACTATCACATCAGAAACGTTGGACCTAGGGATGTTTGGGAATTTGGAAATCTCGCGTACATACATATGACATAAGTGACACCCAATCACCTGACCACGTTCAAAACACGCATGTTCTGTGGAGTGCCCCATTCTGCTCTTTCACGATGTCTAATGACTACTGAGGTCACTGTTATGGAGTACCTGGCAGTAGGTGGCAGCACACTGCACCTAATAGTAAAAACATAAGTTTTTGGGGGTGTCCAGATACTTTTGATCACATAGTGTAGTGCTAAAGGTTACACCACAGCGAAGTCCGTATGTTTCTATCACTTTTACATAACAAAATAAGTAAAGAAATCTACACATTATCAGAATTCTTCATAGTCAAAACTATCTACTTTCATTTCTTAGTAGAAGCATTAGCAAAGAATCTAAACTAAACACACTGTGCAAAATTAAGAGCTGCTACTGCTCCAGTGGCAATGTTGATAGAAAACTGGTTACTGCTCGAGAGGTATTTTACTACTTTCTGATCTGTGTGTAAAGAGCACACTCCCCTGATTAAGCAAGTAACAGAAATTTTAAATTGGCACTATGACGAGAATGTTGAAGGAACTGTGAACACACGTAGACACACTATAATGGCAGCATACAAAGAAAGTGATTTTCATAAAAACAAGGCCTTGTCCCTGCATCAGCATACCTGCCATTCTATAGAAGTTGGAAATTACTCTATGGAATGTGCTTGTCTTAACTTCTGCTAAACTTTACTGCAGTCACTTTTTTAAAAATAGCTAATACCCAATAGAAAATAGTGTGTGGTTTTTGTACTCCAATTGTTTGGCTAAAACAAATACCGAAGGTCACACACTTCACCACCACAAAGTTGTGGAATCAATTACAGAGCATCTAAACAACACTCTGACAATAAAATTGAATATTTTGTCAGCCACCAAGTATCAAACGTACACTAATTGACAGTAATATGCACGACAGCACAAACGCTTTTGCAGAGAACTACAACCAGAAGAAAGACTAACTTGTATGTGTTTCTTACAATTAACTTGTGGGCAGCCTGCAGGGCAGCACCCAGCACTGATTGGCTGTCGTGAGACACCGAGAATTTCTGAGGCAGCTGCTGCAACAGGTCTCTCACGAGCTCTCGACATTCGGCAAGGTTGACGAGCAGATTGTCAGGACATGGCAGGAAAACATCTGCAACCATAAATTTCATCCAGTTTACACACCTAAGAACACAAACATATCATGAAAAAGAAGATGAATTGCTTTGAGACAGCCTCAGTAACTAACTGTAATTAATAATCCCTCCAAAACCTTAAATCATGTCGGTTGTTACAAGTGTGACACACTCAGGAATGAAAAACTGATTTGTCATAAAAATCTTAACAAAAATTGGTCGACCAAAAACAAAGTAAAGTATGCTTTGAAGGCATATCAATAATGCCTGCCACAACAGCTGAGAACACAAACTGAAACTCTACTCTGATGAAAGCAGTTTGAATCTAGGTGATGAAAGTTATTTTCATCAGCAGCATTTGACCAAAAAGGACTGTAAGTAACATACACTGCTGGATCACTATTTGACACCAGTGTTTTGCATTCAGTAATGTCTCCAGCACTGAGAAGTGTGGCACTGTTTGTGGTAAATCCATCCATAGGATCAGAACATTATTTGAGAGGAGATATGTTACATGTAGGCACAAGGCAAAATCGGTTTACTTTATGGCCAATTTGAATTTTGTTTTCCACCAATTTTTGTGTTAATTGCTCTTCATTTATTTCTGAAACACATAAGTCATCCATTTTTGTCTTATTTATTTATTTACTGATTGTCTTTAAGTATTTAAAGGCATTACTGCCTCATTTTTCAGTTTTATATTCAATGTCAAAAACTTACCTATCAGTGGTACATCACATTTATGTACAGAAACATTTCAGAAAAGAAGAACGAGAAGTGGAATGGAAAAAAGAAACATTTACATATCAAACCTATTAAATGAACCCAATTAAAGAAAAAATTTCTATAACCATACATTTGAAAGGTTTTCAAAAGGAAAGATTGCTATAACTACTAAGTTTTCTTCCAGGATATCATGCTGACAATCTGGCAACAGTTTTTTATTGTGTGAAAACACACTATATTTGAAAACTGAGGACAAACTGCATTCAGTACAACTGCAGACATTTGACAATGTCCACACTTACCGCTTGCACGGAAGTTGCTTTACCACTAAGTTCTAAAGGGAATTTATATCCCTTAAACAAATCTACACTCTGATCAGTGAATCAAGTTCATCATTATCATCCTGTCTTAAATAAGAATCTTGGACTGTGAACAGAATTTTACAGATTTGTGGTCATACAAGCTGTTAGTGCAGTATGAAGGTACAACACAATGTGTTTCATTGTTCTGACAAAGTATTTGTCCCATCATACTTCTCAAAATCTTGATGGTTTCAACACCAAAACTTCCTTTTCTCACAATAATGCAATCTTCAAACTCTTAAGTACAAAAGAATCGTTTAGCTCATTAGGGAAAACTGAAAGCTGCATGCTCAATTTGAAATACGTTACATGCCAAAGCAGATCGAGCAGTCCAGTAAATCGAGTACAATAGTTGTAAATGCATTTGGACTTAATGCACGGAGTTGGAAATTAATTTTGAGAAAAGTGCTGATTTTGATTTTTAAAAATTAACCGAAAGTTTATTCAAAATATCGAGGTCTAGTTTTAATTGAGACATTTATCACCTTGTTGATAACATTGCCTAGCAACACTGAAAAGCAGCTTAATTCATTAGAACGATTTATGACGTAGTAAGGCCCATTACATACACAAAATGTAACACGAAGTTTGCGGACCACATGAGAGTATGAGAGTGTTTTTCTTTCCATATATGCCAATAACCTGGCAGTTTCAAAAGCTAAATTATTAACAGTTGTGCAACTTCATTGATTGTCCTACACCACAACGGAACTTCTTGTATCGTGTCTCTTCACAAGAGATCTCAAGAAGCCAGGATAAACAAGAAGAAGAAAAAGACTAAAGAAGAAGCATCGGTATTGTAGGATGTCATATTTCATGACATTTTTGTGCAACAAACCATACCAAAAGTGACACGTAGAGAGTTCTTTAAACTACACTAAATATGACACTTTCAAAGTCCAGTTACATTCATCTTTTTATTCCTCAGCACACCATTCACTCAGAATATAAAACTGAAGTAACACATTAAACATTTTTATTGAGCGATTGAAGAAGAGTGGCTAGTGGGAAGAATTTTTTTTTTTTTTTCCATGGAAATTTATTGCATACAAAGAAAATATGAGTCACCATGCAGCATCACAACACAACAGACAGAGTACGCAGAAAAGCGTAAGATGAACATGTTTTACAACAAAAGATTTTAAGACCTGAAGATGACAGCAGAGTCTGTTGAAACCAGATGGCTTCATTTAAAAAAAAAAAAAAAAAAAAAAAAAAAAAAAAAAAAAAAAAATGTGATTTTTGTCTGTTGAATGGTTTTTAACAATTAAACGGATCACCCTTCAGTTCTCCCAAAATTAAATCAAATCTAACATAGATGGAATGAAAGAGCACAATAATGGGTAAGGAACAAGAGGCACAGTGATGAAAACCAGCCAGTGATGAACGAAGAATAAAAATTTAATTGTATTCAGTCTGCCTTTTATTCTTTTTCAACAGATATCGATTTTCTTTGGGCCAGCACAGGATTACTGAATTATTCCCATATAAAGAATAATAGCAAGCTCTTACTATGAGGCACAGTGATTGTATTATTTTTGCAGAACAAATGCAGATTTTTAGTTCAACTTTCAATCTTTGACAATCAGAAATGAGTAGCTATGTGATATGCGGAGTTTTCTTTTTATTAGCAAGCGCTGAAGTTGGAAGAACTGTTTATTCTTAGATTTGTGTCTAAGTACTCTTTGCTTTATTAGTCACAGATAGCAGCAGTATTTGATTGTAGCAGTGAATCAAATTGGCCAGATATCAAATTCTAAGCCTTAATCATGACTTTTGTGCTGGAACATTGACTGCATCAGGGGATTTTTATCTTAGATTTCTAATACAATTGGTTTACCAAAAAAAAAAAAAAATTATTATTATTATTATTATTATTATTATTATTTTAAATACATGAACGAATTTATGAATGAAATTTCTTCCATTAACTCCAGAGGAGAACAAGGCAAGTGGCATAACCCAATTTACAGAAACTTCGCTCAGTGAAAAGGAGCCAAAATAAGTGAATGTGTTCCAGCTTATCTGTAGATACTCTACCGTTTCTAAGGACAGGAGCATCGAAGTTTTAGACGTAATTCAGATGCCTTTCAGCATGCCATAAGCTCAGCCAAACTGGTGGCACAGTGACTAGCGTCACGGCCTCCAAATTTTGCATTCTGTTTTTGAAACCCAATTATTGTCTATTATTTTATTTTTTGTTTATCTACCCATGCCCCTAGAAGGTTACTACATGAATGCTTCTTATCAACTTAGGGCATTATATTTATTGTAAAATTACAACAGGGTTTCACAGTTTGTGTCATACATTTATTATAAATGTGTGTGTGCACGCGCGCGCTATTTTCAGGTGGTGTTTTTTTTTTTTTTTAATATATAAAATATTCTTATATCTTATTCTTTTATCAATTCTTAACTATTATATTTTATTTTTATGCTTATACTTTAGGGAGATTTGTTGCATTCCCTTGGATGATACAAATCATAGAAACATTCTAAACATAGAAATTCTGTACACCACAAGCACCACGCGACGGCAGGTTTGCCACAGTGACATTGCTTTGTACGGTCTTACTCGGGAAAGAAATATTAACATTGATGATTATTTCACACATCTGCAATAATTTCACGGCAAACCACACGTAATGGGTAACTTTTTTGAAAACTGGCACTTGCAACTGATTATCAATCAAGATTCACTACAGGAATTTAACCAAAAACAATTTTTCCATATATTTTTTTAAATTCATCCACCGAACACGCAATTAGTAGATGGAGGAGGACACCATTATTCTGATATACAATGGGAAATATTCGTGCAGTAATTTACAGGCACAGGTAGATAAATAAAAAACAAAAATAAAGATAATAACCAGGTTTCAAACATGGGGCATGAAAGTGTAATGCTGCAATGCTAACCACCATGCCACTGCTTCAACTGAACTATTTACTCAAAAATTTTGTTGTTATTTCAGAAACCCTCCCCTCCATGAAACATGAACCTTGCCATTGGTGGGGAGGCTTGCATGCCTCAGCGATACAGATAGCCGTACTGCAGGTGCAACCACAACGGAGGGGTATCTGTTGAGAGGCCAGATTAGTGAATTTCACTGGCAGGAGGAACACTACTTTTGGTCAGGTGAATACACACAAAATCAAATAGGGGTAGTTTTAATAATGAATAAAAAAAAAATAGGAACGCGGGTAAGCTACTATGAACAGCATAGTGAACACATTATTGTAGCCAAGATGGACACTAAGCCCATGCCTACCACAGCAGTAAAAGTTTATATGCCAACTAGCTCTGCAGAAGATGAAGAGATTGAAGAAATGTACAATGAGATAAAAGAAATTATTCAAATACTGAAGTGAGATAAAAATTTATTAGTCATGGGGGATTGGAAATTGACAGTAAGAAACTGAAGAGAAGGAAAAGTATTGGGTGAATATGGAATGGGGGTAAGGAATGAAAGAGGAAGCCACCTGGTAGAATTTTGCACAGAGCATAACTTAATCATAGCTAAAATTTGGTTTAATAATCATGAAAGAAGGTTAAATACGTGGAAGAGGCCTGGAGACACTGGAAGTTTTCAGATAGATTATATAATGGTAAGACAGATTTAGAAACCAGGTTTTAAATTGTAAGACATTTGCAGGGGCAGATGTGGACTCTGACCACAATCTGTTGGCCATGAGCTGTAGATTAAAACTGAAGAAACTGCAAGAAGGTGGGAATTTAAGGAGATGGGACCTGGATAAATTGAAAGAACCAGAGGTTGTAGAGAGTTTCAGAGATTAGGGAACAACTGAAGGCAGTAGATGACCAGTAGAAATCCTTGGGTAACAGAAGAGAGATTGAATTTAATTGATGAAAGGAGAAAATATAAAAATGCAGTAAATGAAACAGGCAAAAAGGAGTATAAACATCTCAAAAATGATATCTACACGAAGTGCAAAATGGCTAAGCAGGGACGGCTGGATGACAAATGTAAGGATGTAGAGGCTTATCTCACTAGGGGTAGGATAGATACTGCCTACAGGAAAATTAAAGATACCTTTGCAGAAAAAAGAACCACTTGTATGAATATCAAGAGCTTAGATGATAACCAGTTCTAAGCAAAGAAGGGAAAGCAGAAAAGTGGAAGGAACATATAGAGGGTCTATACAAGGGCGATGTACTTGAGGACAATATTATGGAAATGGAAGAGGACGTAGATGAAGATGAAATGGGAGATATGTTATTGCATGAAGAGTTTGAGAGAGCACTGAAAGACCTGAGTCGAAACAAGGCCCCGGGAGTAGACAACATTCCATTAGACCTACTGATAGCCTTGAGAGAGCCAGCCATGACAAAACTCTTCCATCTAGTGAGCAAGAGATACGAGACAGGCGAAATACCCTCAGACTTCAAGAAGAATATAATAATTCCAATCGCAAAGAAAGCAGGTGTCGACAGGTGTGAAAATTACCGAACTATTAGTTTAATAAGTCACGGCTGCAGAATACTAAGACGAATTCTTTACAGATGAATGGAAAACCAGGGAGAAGCCAACCTTGGGGAAGATCAGTTTGGATTCTGTAGAAATGTTGGAACACATGAGGCAATACTGACAATGTTGACTGGAATACTCTCTTTCAAATTCTGAAGGTGGCAAGGGTGAAATACAGGGAGCGAAAGGCTATTTACAATTTGTACAGAAACCAGATGGCAGTTATAAGAGTCGAGGGTTATGAAAGACAAGCAGTGGTTGGGGGGGGGGGGGGGAGAGAGAGAGAGAGAGAGAGAGAGAGAGAGAGAGAGAGAGAGAGAGAGAGAGAGAGACAGGGTTGTAGCCTTGTAGCCTACCCCTAGTGTTATTCAATCTGTATATTGAGCAAGCAGTAAAGGAAACAAAAGAAAAATTTGGAGTAGGAATTAAAATCCATAGAGAAGAAATAAAAACTTTGAGGTTTGCCGACGAGATTGTAATTCTATCAGAGACAGCAAAGGTCTTGGAAGAGCAGTTGAACGGAATGGAAAGTGCCTTGAAAGGAGGATATAAGATGAACATCAATAAAAGGAAAACAAGGATAATGGAATGTAATTGAAATAAATCAGGTGACGCTGTGGGAATTAGATTAGGAAATGAGACACTTGAAGTAGTAGATGAGTTTTGCTATTTGGGGAGCAAAAAAAATGACGATGTTCGAAGTAGAGAGGATATAAAATGTAGACTGACAATGGCAAGGAAGTTGTTTCTGAAGAAGAGAAATTTGTTAACACTGAATGTAGATTTAAGTGTCAGGAAGTCCTTTCTGAAAGTATTTTTATGTAGTGTAGCCATGTATGGAAGTGAAACATGGACGATAAATAGTTTAGAGAGGAAGAGAATAGAAGCTTTCAAAATGTGGTGCTACAGAAGAATGCTGAAGATCAGATGGGTAGATCACGTAACTCATGAGGAGATACTGAACAGAATTGGGGAGAAGAGAAATTTGTGGCACAACTTGACTAGAAGAAGGGATCGGTTGGTAGAACATGTTCTGAGGCATCAAGTGATCACCAATTTAGTATTGGAGGGCAGTGCGGAAGGTAAAAATTGTAGAGGGAGACCAAGAGATGAATACTCTAAGCAGATTCACAGATTCAGAAGGATGTAGGTTGCAGTAGGTACTTGGAGATAAAGAAGCTTGCACAGGATAGAGTAGCATGGAGAGCTGCATCAAACCAGTCTCTGGACTGAAGACAACAACAACAACAACTCAGAAACAATTTAATATCTACAGATAAGCAAAGATACGTGTTTGCTTATTCTCGGGCCTCTCCCAATGAGTAAAGTTTTGGGAGATCGGATTATGGCATGTGGTGTATTTCCTCATCAATCGTACAGTAAAATAGCAGAAATGTCAAATTTGAACTCCACAAGCACATAAATCAACATACCACATATTGAGGCACTTCTATCAGCCAGTCACAGCACAGGGTATTCAACACCATACAGTTTTTATGGTGAAAAAACTGAACAATGAATATATTTGTTCCACGTCATTTTGTGAGTGAAGTTTGTGGAGAGCCTGATCTGTTGCACAGCCATATGTCCAACAATTAGCTTGGTTCCATAAGAATTGTCATACTCGTTGTGCAATGTGATTTAGAATCTTCTGGTCTCTGTGCAGTGAGAATGATGTCTGCATGACATCACATACAATGTGTTTTGATGGGCTGATAGAAGAAAATAAAACAGATGCCATTCTGATTCACATGTTTGCTACGCTGAAGTGCCTTATTTGGTGGTTTTCATATTTAAAAGTGTGCTTTAATTGATGCACTGTATTAAATATCTCTCAAAAATGTTTCTTCTTGGTATACTTTGTTCAGCATAAGTATCTCCAAATCTGATGTCAGAGACTACACTACATCACTTGCTCATCAATGTCACATCTAAAGAAACCTGATATGCAAGCTGGCAAAGGGGCATCTACTGTCACACTCACGAAGAAATGATCTTTGCATTTACTGTTAGTGACAGAGCATTGTTGAGTGTGTTGCATGGTTGCTGAAATCCTGTCTGTAGTTCAACTTAACAGAATGAAGAACTTTCTCAATATCTGACCACAAACTTGGTGAATCATAAAGTTAAAAAGGTGGGAAATGATTAGATACCATGAAGGGAAAACCATTACATGTAGTTGCAACTGGATGGAAGTGTGCACACACACACACACTTCCAAAAACCTAAAAAATTTCCGAGATTTTAACTGCAACTTTTTTTTAGGGATCCATTTAAAAAAAAGTAGCAATTAAGGTAATATATATTACTACAAAACTACTGTTTATCAACTTTCATGGAGAAATTTGATAAACTAAAAAACCCGAGAATTTCTCGCAAGCAGAGGCAATAAAATGTGAACTTAGATACATGTTTATATTTAGCTGCGTTACTTACCATCAGTGTCCACAACAATCATCTGGTGTGGCTGACTGAGGCCCTCTGCGAGACTGTAGAAGTGAATTGTACTGTCGAATGTGATGAAGCCCACAGTGGTTCTCGCATCACCTGGCAGTTTATCCAGTTCCTCCAGCAGAGTCTCACAAAATATCTGAAGGTATCCAGATTCAACAGCTAAAGCACTTACATCCAGCACAAAGAGGTACACAGCCGGCTGCGGTGGCCGTAGCTAAAAAACGTAATCAAAGTATAAAACAATGTTGTAATAGTCCAGTACTGTGAATATTACGTAAATAGGTAAATGAGAATTATCATCATCAAGTTACTCATTTCAGCAGAACTTTCCACTCACCATATACTCTGATGGAGCAATAAATTCTATGGTTGAAGACTTTATCTCAGGCCTCCTTGATGGATCCCCAAAGGATTTGCTGACAGGATCAAACTGGAACTCCTCTGGTACTGAAAAGAGAAATGAACGAGACTGGTCATGGCAGCAAATTTCATATAATGGACTTTTAAAGTTTAATATTTACTGTCTTAAGAAATGAAGAGCAAGAAATGACTTACATTCATTTGCCCTGAAGCAGAGATTGCATTTCCATCGTTTGTGGTCCACAAAATACACAAATGGATTAATGTAAGTTCGACACGAACGGCAGCGGACAATGGTGTTGCACTGTATAACAGGCAAGTGCTGCAACAAAAGGCAGGCATAATGAAAGGAACAGGACTTTATGTAGTATTTAGTGAACTAACCAACTGCAATACATTATGTAGATCCAGAAATTTGTGTCATTCAAAAACTAAACTACAATGTTGAACAACTACTTTATTTATACAGCACACAGTACCTCTTCTGTAAAGTGTTATCTTCAGTCATTCTATTATTTGTATTTCAGGTTGCATTTGGCATTGTCACATTAAATTACACGCGCACACACACACACACACACACACACACACACGCACGCACACACGCACGCACGCACGCACACAAACACACCAAGCAGGGGCAGAACAACACACATATAAAAAACGTATTAAGTATGTAAGTTTTCACAACCAGCAGCTTCTTCTCTTGGCAAATGGTTGAAGGGGAAGGAAGAGAGGTAAAGGGAAAGGACAGGAAGAAGTTTACGAAAAGGGGTAGACTTTGGAAAAGTCAGCCAGAACCCCAGGTCCAGGAAGACTTACTGGATGGGATAAGAAGGAAAGACTAAAATAAGATCAGAGAGAGCAATCTTAACTTACATTAAGATCCTTGAAGGGATGAATAAGTATTCCTAAAGGTAATCTTGATTTCTGCAGAAGGGAACTCGTTTCAGGTATTTTGGTAAGTGTGCACCTAAAAATGCTGAAATGTAGATTTAAAACAGAGTTAGCCTTCAAGAACTTTTTGCCTAACATGAAATCATACACAAGAGTAAACACAAAAGCAAGTCACTACAATAAAACTTCACTTACTCTGGGCTACAATTAACACTATCCAAAAATTCTTGGTGTAATCTAATTTTTGGTGGTTCAATTTTCTCAGGAGGTAGTATGTTTCGGTTCTGCAGAAGATCACAGCTTTCATGTCCCTGCAACAAATCAGACTTAGCGTAAGTTGTTTGTTATTACTCCGCCCATTCATGTAGTTTTCCACAAAGTATATATCAGTTGTTGTAGCACATTATTTTGAAAAAGCAACACACAATGCACAGAAGAGTATACTTTCTGTCTACTTTAGTAAAAGTTCCACCAAGCTTCCCTAGCTTTTCATTCAGCTTGGCAAGCGGTGGTGAATTTGAGAGATTTCACACTTTCAAAGAGTGATTATTTTGAATTACTCTCAAATGTTCGTCATATGGCAATGAAAGACAGTCCCAGAATGTATTCACCTGTTCCCGGAATTCCAAAAGGAACTGGTGGAACCTCAGCTACACAATTTGATTATAAAGAAAGAGTAAAGTGTATTTTATATTATAATATACAGTTAAGAATTCAATTATGTCGCACATGCTTTTCTATTTACTAGTATTGTCCAGTAGATATCTCTAAGTTTCTGTTATGGAAACAGAACAGCACATATGGAGAAATTGAACAATCACATAAAATACACACGAATATAAAACATAACATACAAATTCAGTGTTAACTTTGATAACAAGTATCTTGTCATGACCATGATGCAGGTATCAAATACATGTGCTAATGCCTTGTTAATATCATTACCCTTTTATACACGTGTTGCTGCTGCTGGATAGTGCTAGTGTCACATATGTGATAAAATACTCTCTTATACACTATGGTGTTATGTATTACATTAAACATTAGTCACAGTAATTATCCCATAGAAAAATGGGAAATTCAAAAACAAAAATTACTTACCCATTAGTATTTAAAAGCCACTAAATCTAAATACATATGGTTATGATTGAGGTGGCCAAAGACCTGGCAGAAGTCAAAAGACAAAAATCTTGCATTGTGAAATGATACCAGTGAATCAGTCCTCAAGGAAAGGCTCTTTGTATGGCAACAGTATTACCTGAAGAAACTGGAAACTGACTGGGAAAACCACAAAATCCAATGGGCCCAAACTGATACAATGGTAACAAAATCACTTATCGAAATGTTAGACCAAAACGTTATGAGAAATGAAACCCGATTGTATCACAAAATCTTTAAAAGGAACTCCTGGCCTATAAGCTTGGCAATTTCAAATGAAGAAAGTTGTAACATTCTAGCAGATTACTTAAAGAAACTAGTAAATTGTGATAAGCCCAATCAAGGCCAACAAAGACCTTCTCCAGTGCGCCGGGTACAGACGAAATGACAAAAACTAATCAAGTGCTGTCTCCAAAACAACAAAGTACCTACAGAAGACTCAGTAATTTCAACAACAGTAAGAGTAAATTTTAAAAAATTAGACAGAGGGCACCTACCTGAAGACTGGAAAATAGCCCTAATCCATCCACTGCCCGAGAAAGGCAGCACAAAAAATGACAATTACAAAGAAATATCCCTGCTACTGGTAACCTATAAAATTCTATCACTTTCCATACTGGAGCGTTTAGAAACCTAAATTGAACATCAAGTACAGGCGTACGAAGAGGGCTTCAGTAAAGGTTGTTCAGCTGAACAGACCTGTAACCTCAAAAGCATCATCAAATGACACTCTAAGCTCAAAACAGTATGTGTCAGTCTTTTTTAACTTCAAGAATGCCTGTGGTTCAATAGATGGCAAAATCCTGTTCAACATCAACATCAATTTGGGGTTGACAAACTGCTGGGGCGTTAATTAGAGTTACACTGACATGTATATACCCCAAGATAAAGTACGCAGAATTCTTCTCAGATCCCTCCAATATCAAAATGCGACTATCTCCAATGATTTTCAGTCGTGTTCTTGAGAAAAAAAAAAAAAAAAAAAAAAAAAATTAAACACAATCTGGTAACCAAGAGTGATGGAACCTGACAACAGCCTAATGAGAATGATAATAATAATAATAATAAAGATTTAATAATAATAAAGACAGCAATTGACAATGTCAAGTGAAGTTACAATTTATAATACAGTGTGATAAGGTATTGACTACTGAAATATTTTAGCTTATATTACAATAAATGTACAGTGGGTTATCTGTTGGATTACTGCATTTTACAGTTGAAGAATTCATTGATATCATAGAACGGGTGGGCAATAAACCATTCATGCAGTCTTTCTTTGAATGTATGTTCAGGAAGATCCTGTATAGCATGTGGCAGCTTATTAAATAGCTTGTGCCCTGTGACTTCACAGCTATTTATTGATTTTGATAGTCTGTGGTAAGGCGTGTAAATGTTTGATGCTTCTTGTGTTGTAACAATGTACATTTTCTCTACGTTTCACATCTCGTAGGTTCTTCTTCGTAAAGATTAAGACATTGTATATATAGTGTTTTATTACTGTCATAATTTTTTGTTTAGTAAATAAGGGTTTGCAGTGAGCCTTATGTGAAGAACTTGTAATTATCCTAATGGCTTTCTTCTGCAATAATAGGATGTCATGTATATGACTACAGTTACCACACAAGATAATGCCATAAGATTTATACTTTGGAAAAATACAAAATAAGATGATCTGATGTATGTTTTAGGTACACAATTTCTGAGTTGTCTTAATAAATAAATTACTCTAGATAGCTTACTACTAATATAGTTTACATGTTGGCCCCAGGATAACTTTTCGCCTAAATAAACTCCCAGGAATTTAACAGAACTAGGGTCATGAGATAGTGGCTTGTCTCTTAGAGTGAAGATTATCTGCTGAGTATTATTTTCATTTAGCAGGAAACCATTTGTTCTGAACCAATATGCCGCATGAGTGAGTATTTTCAGCACAGGTTTTAAGATCATTAAGATTGTTACTGCTATGAAGAAAAGTTGTATCATCTGCGTACAACACAGTGGTGGGTCTAATAAACGGGAGGTCATTGATCATTATCAGAAACAGGAAGGGCCCCAGTACAGATCCCTGAGGCACACCTACTTGAACATTTTCTACGTTTGACATTTCCTTACCAACACAAACTACCTGTTCACGGTTGTTGAGATAAGCTTTTAATAGTCTGAGACTGTTTCCTTTGATGCCGTAGAATTCTAGTTTCTCTAGTAGTGGCGTGTGCTCAACACAGTCGAAGGCCTTGCTTAGGTCACAGAATGAGACCTGAGCAAAGCCTTTGTTCTCAAAAACTTTGAGGATGTAACTGACTACCGTGTTGATTGCATCAAAGGTCGACAAATTCTTCCTAAACCCGTATTGTGTAGCATTAATTATTCCTAGATTCTCAAAGTGAGATGATAATTGTTGATACATGATGCATTCTATTACCTTGGAGAATGCGGGTACTATTGAAATAGGCCTGTAACTAGATGGAGAGTCTTTATCTCCCTTTTTGTATACTGGTACGATCGTAGACAGTTTTAACTCATCTGGAAAATATCCCTCAAGTAAGCACTTGTTTATGCAATGGGTTAAAGGGTACAGAATGCAATCACACAATTTTTTTAGCAGGTTGCATGATATGCCATATATATCTAAGCTATCAGATGATTTCAGTTGTTTTATGACCCCTTGTACATATCTAGGCGATACTTCGAGAAGGTTAGCATGCTTGTATTTAGTGACTGTCTACCCCAATTTTGGGAGAGTAACTCTGTGTCTCCTATTTCTTTCACTGAATTAATAAAAAACTCATTGAGTGTTTGTGGTGGGATATTAATTTTGTCTTTTTTAGTATCTGTGGCAGCACTGTTAATTACTTTCCAAGCGGTTTTGCATTTATTGGTGGAATTATATATGCTGTTGGCATTGTAGGTTTTTTTTTGGCTTGCAGGATGGCTTTTTTGTATTCATTCCTGCATTCCACATAGGTTGATTTGGCACAGTCAGACTTCATACTATTGTATATGTTGTACAGTAACAAAACTTGTTTCTTTAGATCTGTCAGCTGTTCAGTGTACCATATATTTTGTCTGTTTTGAGATCTGGATTTGTGGCTGCTGTCCATTATTTTGATTTTCTTTATGGGAATACTATGGTTAAATAGGGTCAAGAATGCATTAAAAAATCTATCAAATATTATTTTGGCTGGCAGGTCATTACTTGATGTGTAATGTCCATCGTAACTTCAAAGTGCTGTTCATCACACAAGGAATTTAGGTCTAGTTTGGTTATTGTAAAATTGAGTGACTGGTTGGAATTAATCGCCACACCACCTCTAATGTGCTCTTTCCTACAGTAGCTATTTACTATACTAAAATTGTCAAATTTGGCAACTGCAAGTTCATTCTCATTAGCCCAGTGTTCAATCAGACAAAAAATATCAAACTGGGGAGTAAATCCAAGGTAATCATGACAGTCTTTTTTTTGTTTAAGGGCGCTCAACTACTGAGGTCATTAGCGCCCAGTCACAATTGTTAGAGCACATAGAATCTAGTAAAACTCGGGGGGAGGGGGGGGGGGGGGGGAGGACACCAGAAAGTTCTTACAAAGATGCAGATAAAGTAAGTGGAAGAGTTAGATGTCTTTGGACAAGCCAGTCAAAGTAATGAAACAAAGAACACTAGCAGCTGCTCGAGCGTTATCAGCTAAAATATCCTGTAAAGTAGATGGCAGAGACAGGACAACACGAGATTGACTAAAACGGGGACACGACAATAAAACATGGCGCACTGTTAATGCATGACCACAAGGGCACTGCGGGGCTGGGTCACCGGAGAGCAGGTAGCGGTGGCTAAACCGGCAATGCCCAATCCGCAACCTGGTCAGAAGAACCTCTTCTCGCCGAGATGGTTGGGAGGAGGTTGTCCAAGCAGTTGGGAACGGTTTTACTGCCCGGAGCTTGTTTCCTTGAAGTGATGACCAAGTATCCCACCACAATGACACAAGCCTCTTACAAACAACCCCACTAACGTCAGATGACGGGACATAATGGGAGGCTGGCCGAGGCAGGAGGACTGCAGCCTTGGCTGCAGCATCAGCAGCCTCATTCCCAGGCACTCCTACATGGCCGGGAACCCACAGAAAGCTGACAGGAGAGCCATCTGCAGCAAAAGAATGGAGGGACTGCTGGATCCGTTGCACCAAGGGATGGACCGGATATGGAGCTCCAAGGCTCTGAAGAGCACTGAGTGAAGCAGAGCAGAGTACATACGATGAATGGCGGTGGCGGCGGACATACTGAACGGCCTGATGTAGAGCAAAAAGCTCGGCCGTAAAGCTGGAACATTGGTCGAGGAGCCGGTATTTAAAGGCGACGGCCCCGACGACAAAGCCATCAGTGTAAATAAAGGTGTGACTGGCAAGTCGCGCACGAAGTTCGACAAACCGTGAGCAATACACTGCAGCCGGAGTACCCTCCTTCGGGAGCGAGCTGAGGTCGAGATAAATATGAACCGGAGCCTGGAGCCAAGGTGGTGTCGGGCTCTCACCCTCTCTGAAGGTGGTAGGGAGGGCAAAATCCAATTGTCGAAGCAGGCAACGAAAGCGGACTCCAGGGGGCAGCAGGGCAGACACATACAACCCATACTGACGGTCGAGAGAATCGGCGAAGAAGGACTGATAAGAGGGGTGGTCGGGCATTGACAACAGCCAGCAGGCATACCGACAAAGCAGTACGTCACGCCGGTAGGTCAATGGTAATTCGGCAGCTTCAGCATAAAAACTCTCGACGGGACTAGTGTAGAATGCTCTGGTCGCAAGTCGTAACCCCCTATGGTGGATGGAGTTGAGACGGCGTAAGAGGGATGGCCGAACAGACGAATCTCCCATAATCCAGCTTTGATCGGACTATGGACCGATACAAGCGAAGCAGGACAGTGCGATCCGCTCCCCAAGATGAACCACTAAGAACTCTGAGGACATTAAGGGAATGTGTACAACGGGCAGCAAATTAAGAGACGTGCGGAGACCAACGAAGTTTCCTGTCCAGTGTGAACCCTAGAAACTTAGTTGTTTCCACGAAGGGGAGAACAACGGGACCGAGATGTAAGGATGGCGGAAGGAACGCTTTATATCGCCAAAAGCTGATGCAAACCGTCTTCTCTTCAGAGAACCGGAAGCCATTTGCCACACTCCACGAGTATAGGCTGTCTAGACAATGCTGAAGGCAGCGCTCCAGGAGGCATGTTCTCTGGGCACTGCAGTAGATCGCGAAGTCATCGACAAAAAGAGAGCCCGAGACATTAGGTGGAATGCAATCCATAATTGGATTGATCGCTATGGCAAAAAGGGCTACGCTCAAGACGGAACCCTGAGGCACTCCGTTCTCAAAATGGTTCAAATGGCTCTGAGCACTATGGGACTTAACATCTATGGACATAAGTCCCCTAGAACTTAGAACTACTTAAACATAACTAACCTAAGGACATCACACACATCCATGCCCCAGGCAGGATTCGAACCTGCGACCGTAGCAGTCGCGCGGCTCTGGACTGAGCGCCTAGAACCGCTAGACCACCGCGGCCGGCGCACTCCGTTCTCCTGGAGGAAGACGTCGGACAATACGGAACCCACACGTACCCTAAACTTTCGATCTGTTAAAAAGGAATCAATAAAAAGGGGCAGGCGACCGCATAGACCCCACCTGTGCATAGTGCGGAGGATACCTCCTCTCCAACAGGTATCATAAGCCTTCTCCAAATCGAAGAACACGGCTACCGTTTGGCGCTTTCGCAAAAAGTTGTTCATGATGAATGTCGACAAGGTCACAAGGTGGTCAACAGCGGAGCGGCAGCGACGAAAGCTGCATTGAACATTGTTAAGTAGCCGTCGAGATTCAAGAATCCAAACTAACCGAGCGTTAACCATGCGCTCCATCACCTTACAGATACAGCTTGTAAGAGAAATGGGGCGGTAACTAGAAGGAAGGTGTCTATCCTTCCCAAGTTTGGGTATAGGAACAACGACGGCGTCACGCCAACGCGTGGGGACTTGACCTTCGGTCCAGACGCGATTGTAGGTACGAAGAAGGAAGCTTTTGCCTGCCGGAGAAAGGTGTGCCAGCATCTGAACGTGAATGGCATCTGGCCCCGGAGCAGAGGACCGGGACAGTGCAAGTGCACGTTCGAGTTCCCGCATAGTAAAGGGGGCATTTCCGCGAAAAAGCGGCCGAAGGCGTTGTAGACATCCACAGGATCAACAAGGACCTCATTAGCTGAAGTCAGGCCAGGTACCGAGGAGTGGGCCTTAATGCCCGACATCCGGCGCAGGCCACCCCAGACGACAGAAGAGGGAGTAAAACTGTTAAAGGAGCTGGTGAAAGAGGCCCAACAAGCTTTTTTGCTGTCTTTGATGACTCTACGGCATTGTGCTCAGAGTCGTTTGTATCGAATACAATTCGCCAATGTAGGATGGCGGCGAAAGGTGCGTAAAGCACGTCGTCTAGCACGGATAGCGTCTCTACAAGCCTCATTCCACCAGGGGACGGAAACGCGACGGTAAGAAGAGGTAGTACGAGGAATGGAACGTTCAGCAGCATTGATGATAACAGCCGTGAGGTATTCGACCTGACTGTCACAACTGAGAAAATCGTGGTCCGGAAAGGTCGCCAGGGAGGAGTTAAGTCCCCAGTCAGCTTTCGGTATGTTCCAGCTCGAAGGACGTGGGGATGGGGTGTGGTGCAGGAGACGAACGACACAGGGGAAGTGGTCGCTCGAATAGGTGTCAGAAAGGACATACCACTCGAACTGACGGGCAAGAGTGGTAGAACAGATCGAGAGGTCCAAGTGGGAGTAGGTATGAGCAGAGTCCGAGAGGAAAGTCGAGGTGCCAGTATTGAGGCAAACAAGATTGAGATGGTTGAAGACATCCGCCAAGAGGGAGCCTCTCTGACAGGACGCAGGAGAGCCCCAAAGGGGATGATGGGCATTGAAGTCGCCAAACAATAAAAACGGCGGAGGAAGCTGAACAATCAGGTGCATCATGTCAGCCCGACTAACTGCGGATGACGATGGAGTGTAGACGGTACAAACAGAAAAAGTAAAGGCAGAAAGAGTAATACGGACAGCTATTGCTTGGAGTGGGGTGGTCAATGGGATGGGATGGTAATAGACATCGTCCCGAATGAGCAACATGACCCCACCATGAGCGGGAATACCGTCCGCAGGGGTGAGGTCAGACCGCTCCGAGGTATAGTGGGTAAAAGCAATACGGTCAGTTGGGCGCAACTTGGTTTCCTGGAGACAAGGACGAGTGGACAGTGCGGGCGGAGGAGCAGTTGTAATTCCTCCCAATTAGATCGAATACCTCTTATGTTCCAATGTAACAAAGCCATGGCTAGTCAGAAAAAAAGGGGGAACGAAACGGGTGAAGAGCGGGTCACCTCGACAGCCGCGGAGGGCCAGGTTTCGAGGGAACAACGCTACAACCGGCGGGAGGCGGATCCTGTTCCATCGAGTCGTCGCCAGCTGTGGCCGCTTTCCCGGGTTGCGTAGGAGGGGCAGCATCATTCGCCGACAAGAGGCCAGCTGAGCGCCTGGCGAAACTGAGGACGGCTGGGAGCAGTGACTCGCGGATGGAGCGTCAGACGAAACGCGCCGGGGTGGAGAGGGGGATAAAGACTTCTTCTTGGAGGCCTTCTTGGAAGTCCGATGAGGCACGGGGATGGTGGGCTGGACCCGAAGAAGGTCCTCACGCGCGGGGTCCGCTTTGGTACGCCGGACCTCGGAAGCCGGGGTCCGGATCGTTTCCCCGATGGACGCCTGAGAAGGCGGAGGGGGAGGAGGAGGGAGGAGGAGGAAGGGTGGCTCCTGGGGCAGAGGGGGCAGGGGCCACGAGGGAGGATGATTTGGAAGGGAGGGATTTGGGAGGCGGAGGCATAGACCTCGGATGGGGTGAGGAGGTGGAGGGGGGACAGGATAGGGGTGAGGATACTGTGGAAGGAGTGGACACGACTGAGGCAAACGAAGTTGTCAACGTCACGGGATGGAGGCGGTCATATTTCTTCCTGGCCTCAGAATAAGAGAGACGATCCAAAGTTTTTAATTCTTGAATCTTCTTCTCCATCTGATACGCGGGGCAGTCTAAAGATCTAGGCGAGTGGATGCCAGGACAATTGACGCACCGAGGTGGTGGGGTGCATGTATGTTCCTCACGAAGAGGACGTCCACAATCGCCACAAAGGGGCTCAGCCTCACACCGTGACAACAAGTGCCCAAAGCGCAAACACCGAAAGCAGCGCATAGGAGGCGGGACGTAAGGTCGCACGTCACACCGGTAGCACATCACCTTTACCTTCTCCGGGAGAACATCCCCCTCGAAGGCGAGGATAAAGGCCCCGGTGTCGACGCAACGGTCTTTGGGGCTGCGCTGGACTCGCCGGACGAAATGCGCGCCTCGGCGCTCCAGGTTGGCCCTGAGCTCCTCATCAGATTGCAGCAGGAGGTCCCGATGAAAAATAACCCCCTGCGTCCTATTCAGTGCCAGATGCGGGACAATGCACACTGGGATGTCCCCTAGTCGGTCGCACGCCTGGAGTGCCGCCGACTGTGTGGCGGAGGTGGTCTTTATAAGAACAGACCCCGAACACATTTTACTGAGAGCCTCGATTTCCCCGAAGATGTCCTCGATGTGCTGGACAAAGAACATGGGCTTGGAGGTGGCGAACGTCCCCCCATCAGTCCGAGAACAGACTAAATAGCGGGGAAAGTACTTCGCCCCAAGCCGGCGGGCCTGTCCTTCCTCCCAGGGAGTGGCCAAGGGGGAAAGGGCAGGAGAACCAGAACCAGAGACAGTACCTTTCTTTTTAAAAGACTCGGCCGCAGAGTGGCCCGATACATGTTTACGTTTCATCTGCGAAACGTCCGCCCTGATACCACCCACTCCGACCAGGGGCTCTCCCCACGGGCGCCACCCAGCCTCAGCAAGGGCCACCTGGCAGGATGACCGTTGCCGGGAGTCCTGATGCCCCAAGGATACGGGCATCTACTCCTTGGCCGACGTGGGGAGAGTGCAGCTCAGGTATCGGCAGTACGATCCCTGTGTAGTCAGGGGGCTACAACCTAGAGGGTACATGACGACCCCACCACAACGGGCTGGCTACCGTGCTGGATTTCGGGTGCCATGGAATGTCCATCATGATCGTAGGTGCAGATGGGGACGCACTATGGGCGTAACTTGTGCAGCCCATCAGGCGTTTAGGCCCAATGTGAGGAATAGTGGGTGTGGTTACAACGCCGTTACAATGCTGAGTGCCAAGGTCTTAGTGCACTGAGGACCAGTGATACACCACGTAAGGCGTCCTTCCCCAAAAGGCTCGTACTTCTGTAGAATTTTGAAAAATGGAGGTCAAACCCCAAGGGGGACCATCACATGGAAGGCCGAAACGGTGGAAACTCCTTTTAGTCGCCTCTTACGACAGGCAGGAATACCTCGGGCCTATTCTTACCCCGGACGCGCAGGGGGATCATGACAGTCTGTAACATCTGCCAGTGATATAGCCATACTGTCCAATGACACAGAAACTGCTACAATCCAACTCTAACTGCTAACATAACTGTGAATCAAACTGGATTGTATGTATAATTTGACAACACAGAAGCGATGATCAACATCAAAGATGGCCTTCCCAAGAACTCCAAATTAAATACAGAGACATCAGCAGAGTAGAAAAATTTAAATACCTACGTAAGATCATTAAGAAGAAACTGACCAGGTGTGAGTGGGACTTCACTCTGAGGGTTCCATACAAATTTAATGGTGCATATAAACATTTCATCCATCCCAGGAATCAAAAATCTTGACAATTTTTGCCTGTTATCAACATCAATATTGGCAACATGTTGATCCCGGGAATTTCGAGAGTTTTGAGAATATTTGAAGTTTGAATAGCAAACAAATACTGAAGTTCTTTTTTTTTCGCATGATATAATCACAAATTAACAATTTTCTGATTTTTCCCCCTTAATTGTTCTGTGCAACCTTGTTTATTCCAAATTTCATTAACAAAATGGAGGGTCCTGTTAATGGCTAGCAGCTCTGCTGTGAACACACTACATGATTCCGGCAGTATATGGCATTCCATGCCAGTAGGAGACAAAGTGCATCCCACCTTATCTATTTTCTTAGAACCACCAGTGTAGAAGATGGTGGCATCCTGGAACTCTGCAAGGATGGCACATACAAGACACCAGAAAACCATAGGGGCGACAGATCTTGGAACCCTGGAACAGATCAGTCCTAATCTGTGGTCTAGGCGCCATCCAAAAGGGGGGGGGGGGGTTTATAGGAGGGAAGACACAGAGTGCATTTCAATGAGTGGAGGTGGAGATCCTGACAGAGGGACGTGAGACACATGCCAGCTGGCAATCCCATCCATGGGCAAGTGTCAGGAGGGAGATATCCCTCGTTGCAAAGAAGACAGGGTACATTGGATGGTCGGGGAATTGGCGAATGGCGATTGCATAAGAAACCAGGAGGTGGCTCCATCATATTTGAAAGGGAGAATCCCCACTTCTGTGAGGAGGATGTCAATGGAACTAGTGCAAAAGGCACCAATAGCCAGACACACCCCACAATGATGAACAGGAGTCAAGCAGTTTCAAAGTGGAAGGTGCCGCTGTGCCATCAACCTGGCTACCATATCTAGTCTGGACAAGACCAGAGCATGATAATGATGGAGAAGAGTGGTACTGTCTGCACTCCAAGATGTGTGAGCCAGGAGGCGGAGAGCATTAAGCTCCAGCATGCAGGTAGTCTTCAGGAGGTGAATATGGGGCATTCATGTTAGTTTTTTTTATCAAAAAAAAGGCCCAAGAAACAGGACTGTGCTACAACATCTAGGCAGTGGTTGCCTAAATAAAGCTCTGGATAGGGATGTACTGTGGGCTGACAGCACAAATGCATGACCCGAGTTTTGGAGGGAGAAAACTGGAAGCCATGGGAGAGGGCCCATGTAGAGGCCTGTCGAATGGCGCCTTGGAGCAAGCGTTCGGCAGATGCTACCAAGTGGCAGCTGCTCAAGCTGCAAAAATCGACATACAATGCCGGAGTAACGAGAACCCCAACACAAGTTACAAGCCTATCGATGGCACCGAGAGAGTGTGACACTTAATACAAGAACACTGTGAGATCCGTTCTCCTGGATCGAGGGGTGCTGAGTGAAATGCCAACTCTAGCCTGCAAGGCTAGTGGGATAAAAACTCGCAGATAAAAATCTGAAGGGGGTCGTGAAATACCCAGTCATGGAAGGTAACTAAAATTTATGCCCTATGTGGGTCAAAGAAGACTGCAACAAGGTGTCTGCATTTAGCAAAATGCCTGTCATATTGTTGTTTCCAATCTGAGTAAATGGTCAGTTGTAGATCATCCTTCCCAGAAGCCACACTGATACAGGGACAAAACGCTCCAAGATTCAAGCACCCAACATAATCAGAAGCTAACCATCCTCTTGATCAATTTATAAAGTAAGCTGGTCTGGCTAATCAATCGGTAACTGTTGAGAGACCTTGGGTTATTCCCTGATTTAAGGACAATTGAGGGTGGAATCTGGGCCTGAGGCCACGTCATGTGAAGTAGTAAGAGCCTACAAGGATTCCCACTCAGTGAAAGGTTCATTACAAGATTCAGCTTTGTGGGGTTGAAACAGAGGTGGGTTCTACAACTCATCATTTCTGCCAGAGAAAGGTAGCAGGATAGGATGAGGACACTGAATCCGTCGCAAGATGTTCTACAAGGATCGACGGATCAATACACAAAACACCCTGCGGGATAAGACCCTGGACAGTTGAAAGTCGCTGGCTGCCGAGAAGGCTATGGACCTTGAACCAAACCTGCAATGAAGAGGGTTACATCCCCTGGGAAGAAACAAGTATTCTTTTATACTCTGCTTAATAACGTAGCAAGCCTTAGCACGGAGACACTTAAAAGTGATAAGGTTAGTCTTTGAGGGTGTCATTTAATTTGTTGCAGTGCCCATTGGTAGTCCTGGATAGCGACTGCTACATCCTCGGTCCATCATGGTACCGCTCAACGATGAAGGGGATGTGTGGATAGGAGAATAGCAGTGCCAGTGGCATGAAGAATAGTGTCAGAGACGTCTTGCACAAACACATCAATGCAATCTAAGAGAGAGTTGACAAAGTGCACAGCAAATATATATATATATATGGGCCAATTGGCTCTACAGAATGCCCAACATGGGGGACAGTCTGCCTGGCGGTGTTAGGGGAACAACAGAACCGCAGGAAAGTAAACACTGTCACAAAGATCATCAT
Source organism: Schistocerca nitens (assembly GCF_023898315.1). Classification (NCBI taxonomy): domain Eukaryota; kingdom Metazoa; phylum Arthropoda; class Insecta; order Orthoptera; family Acrididae; genus Schistocerca; species Schistocerca nitens. The sequence continues at coordinate 493,361,316 of NC_064622.1, forward strand.
GAGGTGAGACCTATGTAGTGAAGCCATGAGAGCAGGGGAGATCGTGAGATCAATGGCAGAAAAGGTGCCATGAGCAACACTGAAGTATGTAGGAGAGTCATCATTGAGGAGACATATCAAAGTCTGTAATAAGTTGGCCATTTATAAGATCTCTAGCCACAGGGGGTGGTGTGCACTGAAGTTCCCATGGGGAGATATGGGGGCGGGAGTTGCTGTATTAAGGTAGGCAGTTCAACATTAGGAAATGGCCTACCTGGAGGGAGGTCGACACTGCAAATAGTGATTGCTGGGGATCATTTGCACTCATACCGCTATTGCTTCCAGTTTGGTAAGAAGGGGACTCCAGTCATTAATGATATCGGTGCGAACGAAAGTGCAGACCCCTCTAGATGCTATCTCGGTATCGGCACAGTTCTGACAGAACGTCCGATAACCATCAAACATTTCATTTCAGAGTGGTCATCACGGACGTGCATATCTTGAAGAGCAAGACAGAATGGAGAAAAAAGGAAACTAGTTGTATTTCCAGTAGGTGACAGTAATATCCATTGCAATTCCACTGGATTATCGAGTGGTAAGAGTCCAGGTTAGACACAAAGAAGCCGAGCGGACATCATGTCATCGGGTCAGTGGTCATCACACATATGAGGGTAGGGTGACATCCATAAAAACTGGATCTGATTTGGAGTGAGGAGGGGGTGGAGCTCCCCTGGGATGCCAGGGAAGCCTCATCCTTGGACTTGCACTGCTACTGCTTCTCCTCCTCCTCCTCCTCCTCCTCCTCCTCCTCCCTTAGAGGGTGGGAGTAGGTGTTATCATTAAGGGAGCAGGTGGCAGCAATGTTCGGATTGGACAGAGAGCGACATGATTTGGGACCTTTGAGTGTGGTTCCCTTGTCCGACCCGAGGTTGCAGGCTTTCTATCTTGAGAATGCCAGGGAGGGGTGTTCCAAGAGGGAGCCCCGTCCCAAGCAAGAGCCAGAGAAGAAGATTTTTTTCTCTGGCTGAGGAGGAGAAGGAGCAGTTCCTTGAGGGGAAGAGACGAGATCCATTGGGGAGGAGGAAAGGGAAGGGAGAACCACAGAAGAGGGGGACAGGACCAAGTATAGGAGGGAGAAAGGATGCAACAGAGGCAAAAGTAGAAGACACTGACACGGGGTGGAGTCAGTCATATTGCTGACGAGTCTCACTATAAGATAGACGATCCACGGACTTACAGTCTTGGATATTCTTTTCTTTCTTGTAAGCTGGGCAGTCTGGTGAGCATGGAGAGTGGTGGTCATGACAATTTGCACACACACAGGTGGCATAACACAGCGACTTCTCTCATGGAATGGGTGTCCAGTCACCACACAGTGAGTCTACCTTACGGCAGGAAGACATATATCCAAAATGCAAGCACCAAAAGCACCTTGTGGGTAGCAGGGCATATGGCTTCATACCACATTGGTAACACACAACTTTGACCCTCTCTAGGAGGATACCCCATCAAAAGCCAAAACAAAGGCACCAGTATTGATGCAGTAGTCTTTATAATCCTTCTGCACACATCTAATAAACTGAATACCATGTCGTTTCAGATTAGCCCAGAGTTACTCATCAATTTGAAGTATGAGGTCCCTATTACAAATCACTCCCTGGACCATATGCAGAGGCTGATGACGGGCAATAAACACCAGGAGATCGCCAAGATGATCACAAGCACGAAGAGCTGCAGACTGGGTGGCTGAAGCAGCTTTGATTAACTGGAGATCCAACCACATCATACCGAGAGACTCCACTTCACCATACTTGTCCTTGATATTCTCCACAAAAAAACGATGGCTTTGTGGTGGTGAATGTGTCTTCACCCATCCCAGTACAGACCAGGTAGTGTGGACAGTGTTTCATCCTAAGATGGCGAACCTGGCTCTTCTCCCAGGGTGTGGCCAGGGAAGGGAAGGTTGCAAAGCAGTAGTCAATGATCCGGTACCATTCCCAAGACAGCTATTTGAGAACAGCCAGCTTTTTGCTGCTTGATCCACTTCATGCACCAAGCATCTACCCTGATACCACCCACTCCGAGCAGGGGCTCTCCCCGTGGCTGCTACCCAGCCACAGTACGTGTCGTCCGGCATGGCGGCTGTTGCCAGGGATGCTGATGCTCCAGGATGACAAGCAACCACTCCTTGGCATACATGGGGAAGCAACAGCTCAGGTATCAGTAGTGTGATACCTCTGTTGTCAAGGGGCTCAGCCTGACAGATATATAACAGCTTCACCACACAGACTTTTAACACATGCTGGTGACCTAGCAGGACGGAAGGGGGGCTATGGCAAGGAAGGAAGAGGGGGAGGAGGGGGGGGAGGGGGGGGCAAGCGGCAGAAAGGGCAGGGCTCCACAGCGTGGACATTAGGGAGGGAATTCTTCCTCAAATGGCTCACACTGAAGACAGAAAATCTAGAAGTGGAGATCAAATAGGCAAAAGGAACGAAACCGCAAGGAATACAGGGAACCACATGGATAGCTAGATTGACATAGATAAGTTTGCCAAGAGAAGGGAAGGAAGGGTCAGCAGAGTAGGAGTGAGGATGAGGAGGGAGGGTCACAGTGAAGGAAATGCAGCCTGGGAATGAAGAATGGGCTGCAACAGCTCAGGGCCCAATGTGTGCTGTGCAATAACTCATGAAAGAACAGTGAGCCCCTGGGGGAACCCATTCCTGAGAAAAAGGGATTTGAACAGACGGACAGACAGACGTAGACAACAAAACAATCCTACTGGGGGTTCCATTTTTACCGACTGGACTAAAGAACCCTAAAAACAGAATGGACAAGGAAGCATAAAGTTGAAATAGCCTATCGAACATCACACACGATCTAAAACTAGAAATGCTTTTCACAGAACACTAAGATACATCACTATGAAACACTTCTGAAGCCAATAGCTATGTATGGAGCCACAACCCAATCCCTAAAGGCACACAAAAGGCTCATCAAAGAACTGGAGAAAAAAAACACAGAATCATTAGACCACTATCCATGGCATCCAATTACATGAGTAACATCCAGCAAACTTGATCCAATAAGGAATCCATCGCAAAACAGAAAATTACAGACAACCTGCAAAAGATGTGTAACAATTTTAAGGTACCTCAAAAGAATAGGCATGAGCAGGTTAACCAAGAAGATCTTCCACTTTTTTATTCAACTCCGATATCCACAATGCTCTAGTTTAGAAATAAAAAAATCCTCGAACTTCAACAAATAAAAGCCAAAGTCACTTGCTACAGGAGTCTCTTCCAGAAGTCGATGTTGAGGAATGGCTAAACCAAGCTGAAGGAAATAAAAAGATGTGCTGCCCCTTGAATGATGGAGAGCAATCACGCCCATTCACAAAGCATGAAGGATATCTAGGCTTCAAAGAAAGCTTAGTTCTCTGCCAAATGTAACAAGACTTAACATGGTCCTAGATATCTCCAGCAAAATAAATGATGATGATATAGTTATTAAAAGACTAATTATTGATTAAAATGTTCTTTACCAAACAGGAAGACAATATCATGGAACACTGTCTATACTTACTACAATGGGCCACAATAAATATGTCAAAATGTAAAAAAATGGCTAACAAATCAGTGTGTAGATACTCCCATTGGCTTTCATTGGCAGCAGACACTAGTCTTCATAATATGTTCACAGGCCAAAACTAGTAATTTTCGAAATTGGTGAAATACAGTTGTGATCTTGACTGTACATCATAATAATGTGCTATTTAATATAACTGAATACTCATATTCAGACTGTGTCTTCACTGTTAAAAGTATGGCATATGCCACACCAACTGAGGTGCTGGAACGACACCACACATACGTTTTCAGCACTCTCTCACAAACCACAGGTCATGTTCCAGTGGCAGATTTTCCATCCTTTTCAGCAAGTCTAGCCACTGTATGTTCCTCAATAACATGGAGAGGATTTACAAGTTGGTGCTCACAGAAAGCTATTCAGGCATCATGATGGCCTGACGATGGTAACAATGTCTTGGCAAAGTATCACACAATTTGGATGACGCAACCTGGCCGAATACCTGGTGGTGATCTTTCCAATACCCAACAAACGGACCAAATAAAAAAAAGACTGAATATTTCAGATGCCTTCCACGTTAATACAGGTTACCAAAAATAGCTAAATATTGCAGAAGTATCTCTACTGAACAATTCAAAATTGAAAACATTACACCAGTAAAAACATGCAAAATCACTGATATCTTTAGCTTCATCATGATCAGCCATATCTATCACAAAATGGCAAGGGCTCTTCAAGTCAAACATTCAGGTGCACTTTTAGCAGGTTCCTCCAGCACTAGTGTGATCTTGTCCTTATTTCACCAGTCTGGTGGTCTTCTTCTGGACCTTCATCTGCTTCCTGAACTCAACTGCATCACCAGTTTTGTCCACCTCTCATGTTTGCCTCTAGCAATGTGGCCAGCCCATTGCCAGTTCAGGTAGGCTGCCCTTTGCAAGATGTTCTTATGTTCTTGATCTTTGGGAACGATCTTACATTACCCGACTTCAACATTTACTTTTTTATTGCTTATTACATCTTGTACAGATCTTTATATATCTCTTGTGGTAGGAGTTTGCTAGGTACCAACATTCTTAGCTTATTTAATGAAAGAACACAGCTGATCACAACAGAATTAAATGCTTTGCCTCCTGTGACTCGAAACCGGTAGCCCTCAGAATTGAGAAAAATCTGATAAAACACACCAGATGTAGTGCACTGTTTGTTGACAAATCAATGCCACCTCTAACACACTATTTGGAGATAAATTTATCTAGAACAGTTACAAAATTTTCTTTACACTAAAAAGAGAACACCGCCCACTAACAATTACATTCCACAAATTTTTACGTCGTCGTTTCACACAGAAAAATTAGGGTATAGCAGAAGAAAGCAAGAACTTCACTTACAGGCAAGAGACTCAATTACATTGTAAGATTACTTACCCACAATTTGTTGAAACCTTGCTGAGCAACTGACATTCCAGACATCATCTGACTGAGACTATCTGGGCTGGTAGGCTGATAATCAGGCTGCAAAAAATTTAGTCAACAATGTAGAACTACTGTAGCAGAGGCATAAAAAATTTTTATATAAAAATCAGTGATAGTAAATTAAATTACTTACACGTTTAAAATGAATTCTCATAGCAAAGGGACACAGAAGATTAACTCCTTAATGGCATATAATGCTGTTGAAACTTGACAAAGATAGTGTCACAGTTATATAGTTTCAGAAACAGCAGTTCCTCTGACAAAGGCTGGACAGAAACGTAGGCAGCAAAAGCTGTAGAAATTATATGGGGACAACCACAGCTGATGTTGCCAAATATAGGTAAAGTTGTCAAAAATTTCATCCAAATTTGACATCTGCCTCACATGTCCTAAGACATTTTAAATTACACAAAATCGTTGAAGTATCCATGAGGTGATACGTCCATCAGACGAGAAAATAATCTTCAATAGTCTCATGGACACTATCCAAGATTCTCCCATGTAGCAACATCACAATTTTGGTTCTCCATATCCCACTTTGAAACTCATCCATAACTACCCATAAAATACTATGCTTCACAAGCACTTTACAAATACATTTATATCTATACTCTGCAAAACACTGAAGTGCATGGCACAGGGCATGTACAACTGTACCAGTAATTAGGGTTTTTTCCATTCCATTCACATTTGGAGAGCAGCTGTGTGCATGCTGTAATTATTCTAATCTCATCCTCACAATCAATAGGGGCTTGTTGTATATTCCTAGAGCCATCACTTCAAAACTGTACTTGAAACTTTGTTACCAGACTTTTTGGGATAGTTTACATCTATCGTCAAGATTCTTCCAGTTCAGTTTCTTCAGCATCTCTGCGGGACACCCCCATGGGTCAAACAAGGCTGTGAGCATTCGTACTGCCTTTCTCTGTACACATTCAATATACCCTGTTAGCCCTATTTTGTATGGGTCCCACACACTTGATTAATACTCTAGAAGCATTTGAATGAGTAATTTATAAGCAATCTCCTTTCTAGGTTGATTGCAGATCCCCAGTATTCTACCAATAAGCCAAAGTCTATAATATAATATTGTCTGCAAGGTCATTAATATACAACATGAACAGCAAGGGTCCCAACACACTTCCCTGAGACACAACCGAAGTTATTTCCACATTTGATTATGACTCTCCATCAAAGATAACATGCTGCCTCCTGACTAAAAAGCCCTCAAACCATTCACATTCACAAATTTCACTTCACACCCCGTATGATTGTACTTTTGGCAATAAGTGTGTGTACAGTACAGAGTCAAATGCTGTTCGGAAATCAAGGGAAACTGCATCCTACCTGGTTGCATTGATCAAAAGCTTTCAGTATGTCATATGAGAAAAGTGCGAGTTGGGTTTCACATGATCGATGTTTTTGAAATCCATGCTGATTGGCTTTGAGGACGACATTCTGTTCAAGATACCTCATTATGTTTGAGCTCAGAACATGTTCTAAGATTCTGCAACAAATCGATCTCAATGATATTGGACTGCAGTTTTGTGGATCACTTCTACTACCCTTCCTATAGACAGGTGTGACCTCTGCCTTTTTCCAAGAACTTGGCAGTTTTTTGTTCAAGGAAACAGCAAAAGATTATAGTTAGAAGAGGGGCTAAATCAGCCACAAATTCAGTATATAATCTGACAGGGATTCCACCAGAGCCTTGAACTTTATTCTATTTTAACTATTTCAGCTGTTTCTCAACACCACTGACACAGACTTATTTCAGTCATCTCTTCAAAGGTACAACGGTTAAATTGGGGCTATTTTCATGGGTTTTACTTAGTAAAGGAACATTTGAAAATAGAGATAAGCATTTCAGCTTCCTTTTTGGTACCCCCAATTTCAGTTCCTGCCTCTTTCGTCCTGGACTGTACACTAACTTTGCTGACACTAACAGCCTTTACATGCGACCAGAATTTCTTTAGGTTTTGTTAAAGATAATTTGACAGTATCCTGAGACGATAGTCATTGAAGGCTTCATGCATTGCTCACTTGTCAGCCAAATGCATTGCATTTAGCATCTCTCTATGCTACCAGTTATGCAGTAATCTCTGTTTATTTAGAAGTTTCTTCAAAGTGACTACTGTCCCTCCCGTTATGAAGTGTTCTACTGGGTACATATCTATCCACTGAATCATCAACTATACTGACATCTTGGGTTGTCGGGTGTTCTGCCGGATATCAGCGTCGTACTTGCATGATATTTCGGTCACGTAGCTCGTAACCTTCATCAGGTGCGACCTGAGACTGCTCCTCGAGTGGACCTGGTCCAGTATTTATGCCTATGGCCTTCCCCCTCCACCAACGGCTGCAGGCGCTTCCTCTGTGGTCCGCGCCCATTCCCTGCGACCTGCTGGAGCGCGGCTGCTCCGTTTTCGGTCCGCTGCAGTTCTACGTGTTCCCTCTGCGGTCCGCGCCCACCAAACCCGCTCCTGGGGGTTTCATCTACGGTCTGGGGTACCAAGCGTTCCCCCTGCGGTCCGCGCCCGCTCACCACGACCTGTTGGAGCGTTGCCGTTCCGTTTTTCGTCCGCTGCGGCTCTAGATGTCCCCTCTGCGGTCCGCGCCCACCAGTCCCACTTCTGGGCGTTCCATCTTCGGTCTGGTGCGCCTGGCAGTCCGTCAGAGGCTCGTTTTCCATCTCCATGTCTCTGGTTCTTCTGTATGTGTAGTGTTGCAGCTGGCCCCGTTGCTCCTTTAACAATTCCAGAGCCGGATCCCATGCTCTGCTTAGTTGGTACCCTGTGTCACGGTTCACAAGATCGTCAGCCATTTTAATTTCTATCGATTCTCTTATAACACTGTCCCAAAATCTGGGTGTTTGTGCTAGAATCTTGGTATCCTCATACTTCATGGCATGATCTAGTTCTAGACAGTGTTCAGCAATGGCTGACTTAGTCACCTGTCTTAATCTAGTGTGCCTCTGATGTTCTTTGCACCTGATCTCCACAGTTCTGGTCGTCTGGCCAATGTAGGACATGCCACATTGACAAGGTATATTGTAAATCCCTGGTTTTCGTAATCCCAGGTCGTCTTTGACACTCCCCAGCAGTCCCCCGATCTTGTTGGATGGACAGAAAACACACTTGATATTGTGTTTACGGAGGATCCTACTGATTCTGGCAGAAATAGAGCCAGCATAGGGCAGATATGCCACGTTCTTTGCTTCATCTTGGTCTTCTTCAGGAACCTGTGGTGTAGTGGCTGGTTGGAGTGCCCTCTCAATTTGTCTGTCCGTGTATCCATTCTTGGAGAAAACTGTTTTGAGATGTTCTATCTCTAGAGGTAGATTCTCTTGGTCTGACAGGGCCCGTGCTCTGTGGACCAAAGTCTTCAGAACCCCATTCTTCTGTGCAGGGTGGTGACAGCTGCTGGCCTGCAGATATAAATCAGTGTGTGTTGGTTTTCGGTACACACTGTGGCCAATTGATCCATCTGCTTTCCTCTGGACTAGTACATCCAGAAATGGCAGCTGGCCATTCTTCTCCAGTTCCATGGTGAACTCGATATTAGGGTGGCATGAGTTAAGATGTTCGAGAAACTCATTGAGCCTGTCCATCCCATGTGGCCAAATCACAAAGGTGTCATCCACATACCTAAAGAAGCATGTGGGTTTAAATGTGGCTGTCTCCAATGCCCTCTCCTCAAAACTCTCCATAAACATGTTGGCAACCACAGGGGACAGTGGGCTGCCCATGGCTACACCTTCAGTTTGCTCATAATATTGGTTTCTGTACAGGAAATACGTGGATGTCAGTGTATGACTGAACAGGTCCAACAGAGCACCGTCAAATTTCTCTGCAATCAGATCTAGTGAGTCCTTCAGTGGGACCCTGGTGAACAGCGATACCACATCAAAACTAACCATGATGTCCGAATCTGTGATGTGCAGTTGCTTGAGGCGTTGCAGGAAATCTTCTGAGTTGCGGATGTGGTGAATACATTTCCCCACATATGGAGACAGGAGACCTTTCAAGTACTTGGCTGTTGTGTACGTAGGTGCCCCAATATTACTGACAATTGGACGTAGGGGCACGCCCTCCTTGTGTATTTTAGGCAGACCATACAGTCTAGGTGGCACTGGCGCTTTTTCCCGTAGTTGTCTGATGATCTTATCGGGCATCCCTGTTTCCTTCAAGAGAGCACTAGTCTTCTTGGCCAGCTTGTCTGTGGGGTCACACTCCAGAATTCTGTATGCAGGGTCCTCCAGAAGTTGGCGTACTTTCTCATCACTTATTATTATGATGAGAAAGTACGCCAACTTCTGGAGGACCCTGCATACAGAATTCTGGAGTGTGACCCCACAGACAAGCTGGCCAAGAAGACTAGTGCTCTCTTGAAGGAAACAGGGATGCCCGATAAGATCATCAGACAACTACGGGAAAAAGCGCCAGTGCCACCTAGACTGTATGGTCTGCCTAAAATACACAAGGAGGGCGTGCCCCTACGTCCAATTGTCAGTAATATTGGGGCACCTACGTACACAACAGCCAAGTACTTGAAAGGTCTCCTGTCTCCATATGTGGGGAAATGTATTCACCACATCCGCAACTCAGAAGATTTCCTGCAACGCCTCAAGCAACTGCACATCACAGATTCGGACATCATGGTTAGTTTTGATGTGGTATCGCTGTTCACCAGGGTCCCACTGAAGGACTCACTAGATCTGATTGCAGAGAAATTTGACGGTGCTCTGTTGGACCTGTTCAGTCATACACTGACATCCACGTATTTCCTGTACAGAAACCAATATTACGAGCAAACTGAAGGTGTAGCCATGGGCAGCCCACTGTCCCCTGTGGTTGCCAACATGTTTATGGAGAGTTTTGAGGAGAGGGCATTGGAGACAGCCACATTTAAACCCACATGCTTCTTTAGGTATGTGGATGACACCTTTGTGATTTGGCCACATGGGATGGACAGGCTCAATGAGTTTCTCGAACATCTTAACTCATGCCACCCTAATATCGAGTTCACCATGGAACTGGAGAAGAATGGCCAGCTGCCATTTCTGGATGTACTAGTCCAGAGGAAAGCAGATGGATCAATTGGCCACAGTGTGTACCGAAAACCAACACACACTGATTTATATCTGCAGGCCAGCAGCTGTCACCACCCTGCACAGAAGAATGGGGTTCTGAAGACTTTGGTCCACAGAGCACGGGCCCTGTCAGACCAAGAGAATCTACCTATAGAGATAGAACATCTCAAAACAGTTTTCTCCAAGAATGGATACACGGACAGACAAATTGAGAGGGCACTCCAACCAGCCACTACACCACAGGTTCCTGAAGAAGACCAAGATGAAACAAAGAAGGTGGCATATCTGACCTATGCTGGCTCTATTTCTACCAGAATCAGTAGGATCCTCCGTAAACACAATATCAAGTGTGTTTTCTGTCCATCCAACAAGATCGGGGGACTGCTGGGGAGTGTCAAAGACGACCTGGGATTACGAAAACCAGGGATTTACAATATACCTTGTCAATGTGGCATGTCCTACATTGGCCAGACCACCAGAACTGTGGAGATCAGGTGCAAAGAACATCAGAGGCACACTAGATTAAGACAGGTGACTAAGTCAGCCATTGCTGAACACTGTCTAGAACTAGATCATGCCATGAAGTATGAGGATACCAATATTCTAGCACAAACACCCAGATTTTGCGATAGAGTTATAAGAGAATCGATAGAAATTGAAATGGCTGACGATCTTATGAACCGTGACACAGGGTACCAACTAAGCAGAGCATGGGATCCGGCTCTGGAATTGTTAAAGGAGCAACGGGGCCAGCTGCAACACTACACATACAGAAGAACCAGAGACATGGAGATGGAAAACGAGCCTCTGACGGACTGCCAGGTGCACCAGACCGAAGATGGAACGCCCAGAAGTGGGACTGGTGGGCGCGGACCGCAGAGGGGACATCTAGAGCCGCAGCGGACGAAAAACGGAACGGCAACGCTCCAACAGGTCGTGGTGAGCGGGCGCGGACCGCAGGGGGAACGCTTGGTACCCCAGACCGTAGATGAAACCCCCAGGAGCGGGTTTGGTGGGCGCGGACCGCAGAGGGAACACGTAGAACCGCAGCGGACCGAAAACGGAGCAGCCGCGCTCCAGCAGGTCGCAGGGAATGGGCGCGGACCACAGAGGAAGCGCCTGCAGCCGTTGGTGGAGGGGGAAGGCCATAGGCATAAATACTGGACCAGGTCCACTCGAGGAGCAGTCTCAGGTCGCACCTGATGAAGGTTACGAGCTACGTGACCGAAATATCGTGCAAGTACGACGCTGATATCCGGCAGAACACCCGACAACCTAAGATGTCATTAGATCGCCGGGAAAGCCTGAAGAGTTACATCAACTATACTTTTAAACTTGAGCCGCAGTTCCTCTACATACTCCTGTCCTGTGGTGAAAGTTTCTAGTTCCTAACTGAGATATGACACTACTGATTTTTTATCTAGTTTGTTGAACATATATATATATATATATATATATATATATATATATATATATATATATATATATGCTTCTGCTTGTTTGAGTTGTCCTTTGTACTTTGGTAATCATTGTTGCCACAACAGTGTCACAGACACTGTTATCAGTTTTGATGTGGACATCCACAAAGACATTAGGTCTATTTGTTGACATTAGATCCAATATATTTCCATCATGAGTGGGGAATCCTAACTATCTGTTCTAGATATTTTTCAGAGAAGGCATTTAGTAACATTTCACAGGATGGCTTAACAAAACTCTTAATTTTCCCAACTGATTGGCGGACAATTAGAATCTCCACTGACAATTACTATATCATTGCAGAACTTACGTATAGTGAACTGGGGTTTTCTCTGAAGTTCTCTGTCACATCAGTAGACCATTTTATGCCCACACCTGATACTGGGTCTTACCCTATCAATCTCCCATGCAGCTTCAATTTCTGTCTTCATGTATTTGACTTTCTTGTCTACAGCAAAAAATTCACCACCTCCATTTCCCATTTGCCCACCCTTTCAATATCCACTGAAATTCCCCCAAAAAAATCTCACTGCTATCAATTTCAGGTTTCAACCAGCTTTCTGCGCCTCATATTATGTGTGCTTCACTGCTTTTCAGGAGCAAGAACTCTGGCATTCTGTTGCAAATGCTTTGTCAGTTAAACATTATTATCTGTGGGAGGCATTACTTTCGATCTTACATTGATATTTCCGGGTTTTCTACAGCTATTGTTTTCTGGATATGGAGAGTTGCCTAATCTAAAAAAAAAAAAGCCTTGTGTGTACCCCGAAACCTGCGTAGGCCTGATTAGGGAGAAAAAGTTTTCAACACTTTGGCAAACGTACATGAAGTTGAAGCCCAGCTTGTCACTGAACCTTCAAAGACTCTGGTTCCATCCTTCCACTCAGCGCAGAAGTGAAGGGGCATGACAGGTCTGGGGGCAATACTGCAAAATGTGAGCTTCATTGAATTTTTATGCACAAGACTGGTCTTCTCAACTTTCTCTGCTAGTCGATGGAATGCTCCAAGTACGACTACTGAGCCAAGATGACAAGCATCGTTTGTTCCAATGTGTGCCATAACATGCAGTTGATTGCACACTGTTTCCTCAACAGCTGCTGGAATAGCCTCTTCAACATGTGGAATAAGACCCCAGGCATACCGTATTTACTCGAATCTAAGCCGCACTTTTTTTCCGGTTTTTGTAATCCAAAAAACCGCCTGCGGCTTAGAATCAAGTGCAAAGTAAGCCGAAGTTCTGAAATATGTTGGTAGGTGCCGCCACAACTAACTTCTGCCATCGAATATATGTAGCGCTACACAGGCATGCTTTACAGGCACAAAGATAAATACTGGCGCCAAAAACTCTGCGTCAGTAAATAAATTTAAAAAAAGGGTGGAAGACGAGCTTTTTTCTCCGCCCCGAATTTCGACTACTGCATTTTCATACATTATCCAACGAAATAAATACAAATTCCATATTGTTCATCTTCGAATGTAGCAGCTTTCCAATGTACTACGAAAATCCGACTGGCAAGACCATTTGCGATGTTTGTCAGTATGGCCAATTCTACGTTCAGATTTTTTTTCTACCTGTGAGAAGAGATGGTTGCTAATGGGAACTTTTGTGAATTCTGAATCACATGCAGTATTCTCTTCACCATAAGAATAATACGAATATAAACATTTTGCCATGTATTCTTTCGTGTTTGCTGCTATCTCGTTTAAATCCTGTCTGCCTAATAAACTATGAAACTAGAGTGAGACAACACAAACGCGGAAGTATACACATAGGTCATGTTCATATTCGTATTATTCTTATGCCTAATAGTGATACAGTCAGAAGTGAAGCACGGCAATTGACTAGATTTTTAAATCTAAGATAACTAATTTCTGTGCAGAAAATAATGTACTAAAGAGGCGTCTGCAAAGATTTTCAAACGGAGAAAAATTTTCGCTAAACTCTCGTTCAGATCATCATCCATCATACGCAGTTTATTATTTGGTTCTTGTTGATCATTATCAAAGAAAGCAGCAGTGTAAATAACAACAAATAGCAGTCTCTTGCCATTGTTTCGCTACTGAGACAATTACTCTCTCTCTTTTTTTTTTTTTATTGTAAGCGGCGGTAGCACGCACAAAAGCAAACCATGCCGCGAGCGGCGACAGGTCGTGAACATTCATTATCGGAATGCGACAAACAATGCATGACAGTACAGTAATGCATTTTCAGCTTAGAGTGACGAAAACATCTATAACAAAGAGAACGGCAATTATCAGATCTGGGAAAAATAAGCAATCAATTCAAACCAGGCGAAGCACGTGAAAAACGAAAGGTACCCGCATAAATAAGGACGGAACGCCTGACGCATAGCAATGGCCACCTGGTAAAGCTTAACTGCTAAGCTTACGGCTCGAACCAAACTACGGTAGCTGTATCGTCATTCATTCGACCTGAATTCTGTCTCATATTACAATGGACCAACTTTGTTTTGATTTGGAGGTGCGGCCTAAAACTTTTCTCTCCCCTTGAATTTCGAGTCTCAAATTTCAGCTGCGGCTTAGATTCGGGAAATTATTTTTTCCTTTATTTTGAGTCTCATTTTTCAGGTGCGGCTTAGATTTGAGTGTGGCTTAGATTCGAGTAAATACGGTACACAAAGAGTGCACCTGGTGTCCTTTCCTGTACCTTACTGCCATTTCCCTACGGCGTTCAATCATTCACCTTAAGTTTGAACTGTCAACGATGAATAGACTCCTTCCCTTTTGCGTTTGCCTCCCCTTGACACCAGACAAAATAGGTTTCCCCAAAACAGGTGAATTGAGTCCCACTGGCTCAGTTTCAGTTAGAGTGAAAGAGAACCCCTTAGAATTTTTTATTAGGGGGTTGGTGTAACAATCCAAGTCCTCCCTAGTCTCCGTGAACCCTCTATAGGGCACCTACCTCTATCATTGAAACCCCACTCTGAGTCAAGTGGACAAGAAATAATTTATCCCATACTTCCTGCAGAGGAGATACGACCCACATGAGAGGACAGTACTTGAGGTGTACCATAGGTACATGACTATTGGGAGCTCTTCCAGCACAGCAATTCACAGCAGCTGCCAATCATTTGACATTAGTCAGTGTGATTTCCAGTTGCCTACAAATGTCACCCAACTCATTCCATGTTCAAGAACAGCATTTAGATTGGGGCTGCATTTTGGCTGGTGCAATGTATAAAAGGACAGTGAATAAATAATTTTAAACTAAGCCTGCTGATTATCTTTTAATAAGTTGGGCTAGAAACTTCCTAATTTTCTCTAAGAACTGAAGCAAATACACAAAACAAAGATTACAATCAAGGCAACTGAAAAACCCATGGTAAAAATTACTAGTTTCCTAAAACTTTTTGAGGTTAATTGCAGTTGTTAGCAAACCCTAAAATAGAATTAATCTACAGTATATGTAGCAAATATACAGTTCTCTTTAAAGGAAAACAAGTTTAAACATATTGTGTTAGTTACAATATCTGCTACAAGAATAAATCATAAATGTCAATTTACTACAAATTAGATTAGGCACAGGACAATGCTACCTTCTGAAAATTCTCAAAAATGCTCATTTATTTGCACTGACAAACAATGAAATATGTGATCTATTATTTGGCAGTAACTATGAATCACAAATGTTTATTTGCTATGAAATGAATTATCCAAAACACTCTTAACAATAATTTACAAAAATAGTTTTTTTAGTGTCCAAAAATTCTCAAAAATGATCTGCTTCTCACATAGGTGTACAATGGAATTAGAGAAAGATTGTTTTGAATGAAGGTACGCCTACCGATCTCAAAAATTTTGAAAGAGCACTAAATTTGAGGCTACAATTGACAATAACAGTACAAGTTTACCATGGCAGTAGGAGTGTTAGAAATTTCACAAAATAGCACAATACAAATATGTATTGATACAATCAATGAAAGAGTATACAGAAGCAACACCAATAGTAAATGTGTGAATCTAGAATTTCAAATTGGCACACACATCTTGCACAAATTGTCTCACATGAACTCCAAAGTTGTTTTGAATTATAAATAAATGTGTGAACTGCACCAATTTTGTACTCAGCTGTTTCTCTGCCAACTTCTACAGTGGCATGCTGAAGATGAACACTGCTGCATGAGTATCTCTCAGTCAAAATTGCATTTACTACCTGTTATAGCTAACAATGCAATCAATCATTGCAAACGGTTAGGAAGTAACAATACACACATGGCAGAAGCATGTAACAGCAAGATACCAACAAAACAATCTTGCTATGTGAGCAACACTTTACTCATACATCACTAATTAAAAAACCATCCAATACACTAACTTTTAAAAGTATCCAAGTAATATCATCCTCTGTTGCAATAGGACAGGGACAAATGAGAAAGGAACAAAATATCATGCATTCCTTAGCATCTGAAATTTATCTCAAAGCTACATTTCTCCACATCTCCTCTCTCCTTCCCCCTTCAAATGACACCATTTTCTACTACACCATTTCTTATGAACAAAACTGACCATTTCTCACTGAATATCTAAGGCCGGCATCCACCTGAAAACAAACTCATAACTTTTTTTCCACCACCATCTTAATCACCAGCAGGCAGAGTTGAGGAGGATGGTGCAAGATTCATAATAAGACTATGGTAACACTGTCAGAAAAGGCATTAAGCTAATGTAAATAACAAAGAAGCACAACAGGAAAAAGCTAATGTTCAAAATGAGTCAATCTGACAATGCAACTATGTTAGTTGGTTGACATACGTAAGAAGCTGGAAATCGCCCTGACTACTGTCAAACAATAGGCATCTGCTGCAAATCAGTGTGTTGGAAGAGCTTCTGCGAACCAACACCAGAGGTATCTCAAGTACTATTCTCTCCTATGGATCCTATCTCCTCTGCAGAAAGTATAGAATCTGTCATTACTCATCCACTTTACTGCAAATGGCATGTCAATGGTAGATCTCGGCATCCTGTACAGTGTTGTATCGATCCCCCTAACCAACAAGTTTGAGCTGCTGTCTTTCACTGAAACTGAGCCAGTGGGACTCACTTCACCTTTCTGGGGAAACCTGTTTTGTCGCTGTCAAGCATAGGTAAACACAAAAGGATAGGGGATCTATTAACATTGGCGGTTCAAACGTTCGGTGAATGATGGCACCCCTTAGGGAAATGGCTGCAAGGAACAGGATAGGATACAATGTGTACTCAGTGTGTATGCCTGGGGGTCCAATTCAACATGTTGAAGAGGCTAGTCAGCAGCCTCGAGCGAACAGGATGCAACCAACTGCAGACTGTGGCACATGCTGGAACAAATGATGCCTGTTGTTTGGGCTCCGGGGTCATACTTGTCATTCCGTGACTGACAAAGTCGACTGAGAAGACCAGCCTTGCACATGGAGTTCAAACGAATCTCACAATCTGCAGGATTGTCCCCAGAAATAATTGTAGCCCTTTGGTTCAGAGTGAAGTGGAAAGACTTCGAAGGTTCCGTGACAAGGTAACCCGTAACTTCCTGAACTTGTGACATACGGTTGAGAACTGTACACTCTTCATCCAATCCAAATACTGACAGCTGTAGGAAACCAAGAAGAATCAGTGTAAGATTGATAGAAATGATTCCCCCACAGGTGAAAGTATTAAAATCCTAATAGTTAACTGCCAAAGTGATCGCAACAAAGAGCCAGAGTTTGAGGCACCCCTGAAAAGCAGTGAAGTTCAAATAAAAATAGGTAGAGAAAGCTGGTTGAAACCTGAAACTGATAGCTGTGAGATTTTTGGGGAAAATGTGAGTGTGTATTGAAAGGATAGGAAAACGAGAAATGTAGGTGCTGTATTTGTTGCAGTAGTCAAGAAACTCAAATCCACCAAGGTAGATATTAAAGCTGCATGTGAGACTTTGGGCAAGACTCCGTATCAGGAGTGGGCATAAAATGATACCTGGATCCTTCTATTGTCCACCAGACTCATCTCCAGAGGTAACCGAAAACTTTAGAGAAAACCTCAGTTCACTTGTGCGTAAGTTCCCCAATCATTGGTGCAGACCAACAATTAATTTGGAAAGTAAAAGTTTTATTAGTTGTGGGTGTGATAAAGACATCTTGTGAAACATTACTAAAACCCTTTTCTGGAAACTACCAAGAACATCTAGTTAGGAACTCTACTCGCGACGAAAAAAAAAAAACCTCTTTGAGAATGTCCACATCAAAACTGGTATGAGTGATCATGACGCGATTGTGGCAACAACGATTACCAAAGTAGAAAGGACAATTAAAACAAACAGAAACACATATACGAGGGTTGGAACTTTAATAGCGGCAACTATTTATGTACAGCTCGTACAAAATTGAAACACACATCTAAGTTTTACTGACCTTCAAAGTCGTCACCAGCATTGTGATAACTTGTTGCCAGCGATTTGGAATTTGTAGGATACTCTTAGCAGTGCCAGTTGTGTTGAAGGTTTGAGCGGCACGGTCTATTGCCCTACGAATTTGTAGCAGTTCTGAGGCGAATGCCGTGAAGTGTTTCCTTCAGTTTATAAATCGAGTTGAACTCACGAGGGCTTAAGTCAGGGGAGTGCAGTAGGTGGTATAGCACTTAGCAGCCCCATCAGTCAAACAAATCAGTAACATCTTGCACTGTATGTGCTTGAGCATTGTCCTGCAAAATGATGGTCAGGTCCCGCAGAAAATGTCATCACTTCTGTGTCTAAGCTGGTCGTAGATTGTGTTCCAAAAATGAACAGCACAGAGACAGAAGTGAGACACTTTTTGCAGGACCTGACCGTCAGTTTGCAGGACAATGCTCAAGACCATACAGTCCAAGCTGTTACTGATTTGTTTCACCGACAGGGCTGCTAAGTGCACTCCCCTGACTTAAGCCCTCGGGAGTTCAACTCGATTTATAAACTGAAGGAAACACTTCACGGCATTCGCTTCAGAACTGCTACAAATTTGTCAGGCAATAGACCGTGCCACTCGAACTGTCAACACAACTGACACTGTTAAGAGTAACCTACGACTTTCACAACATTGGCAATGTGTTATACACAATGCTGGTGACTACTTTGAAGGTCAGTAAACTTTGAAACACATATCTATTTTGTACGAGCTGTAAATAAATAGTTGTCACTATTAAAGTTCCAACTCTCATATGTTTAGTAAACTACATAAAAATTCAGTAGTGTCCTATCTCAATGAGGTACTTCAAACTTTCAGCCCAGGGCATGAACATGTAGAGGAACTATAGCTAAAGTTTAAAAGAATAGTTGACCATGCACTGGATATATAGGACCCAGTAGACAGTTCATAATAGGAGGGAACCTTCATGGTATACAGCCACTGTAAAGAAACTTCTAAAGAAAAAACATACTATTGCATAATAGGTGCAAAACAATGCGTAGGACTATAGACAGATAGGTGCTGAGTGCAACACATTTGCCTGTCAAGAGAGCAATTCACGATGCCTTCAATGACTACCATAGCAAAATGTTGTTAAATGATATTTCAGAAAACCCAAAGAAATTCTGGTCATATGTAAAGGCAGTTAGTGGCACCAAGTTAGTGTCTAGTCCCTAGTGAATGAGACAGGAGCTGAAATTGAGGGTAGCAAAGCAACCGCTGAAATTATTAACTCTTATTTTCATATGTTCCTTTACAATATAAAACCCAAGAGACTAGCTCCAATTTAACGCTCGTACCACTGAAGAGATGAGTGAAAGAAGTATTAGTGTCAGTGGTGTTGAGAAACAGCTAAAACCGTTACAATTTAACAAAGCTACAGGGCCTAATGGTATCCTTATCGGTTACTATACTGAACCAGCCCCTCTCTAACTATAATCTATTGTAGATCCCTCAAACAAGAAATCGTGCCCAGTAGTTGGAGGAAAGCACAGGTCAAGCATGTGCACAAGAACGGTAATAGAAGTGATCCACAAAACTACCATCCAATACCCCTGACATCAATTTGTTGTACAATCTTAGAACATATTATCTTAAGGTATCTCCAACAGAATGACTCATTCCATGCCAACCAGCATATATCCCGATAACATCCATCATACAAAATTCTACTCAAACTTTTCTCACGTGCCAACTGAAAGCTTTTGATCAAGGAAGTCAGGCAGATGCAGTATTTATTTATTTCCAAAAAGCATTTGACTCTGTACCACACCTACATATATTGTCGGAAGTATGATCATAAGGCGTATCAAAGGAAATTTATTACTGGACTGAGAACTTTTTGGTAGGGAGGATGCAGCCTGTTATCTTGGACAGAGAGTCATTGTCAGATGTAGCAGTAACTTTGTGTGTGCCTCAAAAGAGAGTGTTGGGACACTTGCTGTTCATGTTGTAAGTATATTGATGACCATGAAGACAATATTATTAGTAACTTCAGACTTTTTGCAGATGATGCAGTTATCTATAATGGAGTACTGTCTGAAAGAAGCTGCATAAATAGTCAGATCTTGATCAAAGTGGTGCAAAGATTGACAAGTTGCTTTAAATGTTCAGCCATTTAAATATGGTAAGCACAGAACCGAAAGGAATGAAATAAAATTTGTACCATGACTGGGACTTGAACCCATGTTTCCTGCTTACTAGACAGATGTGCCAGCCATTATGCCACTGTATCGTTGGGGCTAATACAGATGCATAGACTACCTAAGTCCAATGTCCACCCTAACACAAACTTCAATTCAAACCTTACTCAAGTATGTGGG
Organism: Schistocerca nitens; assembly: GCF_023898315.1. Taxonomy (NCBI): domain Eukaryota; kingdom Metazoa; phylum Arthropoda; class Insecta; order Orthoptera; family Acrididae; genus Schistocerca; species Schistocerca nitens. Next base: position 493,381,657 of record NC_064622.1, read on the forward strand.
ACCCATACAAAATAGGACAAACATGGGATAATCACATACACAGACAACTGAAGCACAAATGATCACATGTTTGTTTGATCTGTGGGAGTATGTCACAGAGCTATTTAAGGAACTGAACTGGAAGGCTCCTGACGGTAGATGTAAACTATCCTGAGAAAGTCTATGACAAAGTTCCACAAACCAGCTTTAAATGACTCTAGAAATATACTAAAACCCCTATGTATTGCACATATAGGGGTCATGAAGACATGATTAGAATAATTACAGCACACACAGAGGTCTTCAAACTATCATTCTTCCCACAATCCATGTGAATGGAATGGGAAGGAATACTAGAAACTGGTAAAATGGGGCATACCCTCTGACATGCAGCTCATTGTGGTTTGTAGAGTATAGATTTAGATATGTTCAAATGTGTGTGAAATCGTATGGGACTTAACTGGTAAGGTCATCAGTCCCTAAGCTTACACACTACATAACCTAAATTATCATAAGGACAAACACACACACCCATGCCCGAGGGAGGACTCGAACCTCCGCCGGGACCAGCCACACAGTCCACGACTGCAGCGCCTTAGACCGCTCAGCTAATCCCGTGCAGCATTTAGATATAGATGCAGAATTATATCACTCATATATAAAACCAGATTACAACACTAACTGCAGAGATTAGAATACCATGGGTACCTTGACACACACACTAAGGTCATCCTGACAGTGCTAACATTTTGGTCAGATTCAAATTCAGGAGCTACTATCTCCTATAAAAGCTCACAGATGTCTCGTTGCCTAATTTCTTCCACCTGCTTCGTGCCTTTGCCAGAGCATCCTCATGCTTTCCATAATTATTTAGTTGGTCAATCAGCAATTATGCAATGGATCTCCAAGTTTTCTACATTCTGCAATTTCCTGATGAATGTGGTATGCAAATAATGTGCCAAACCAACCATCTGTCTACACAAATAAACAGCGGCTGCCATACTGCAGCCAATAATTAACCACCCACTACCTAGCAGTAAAACAAGCTGCTGGGCACAACTCCACACCCTATGTCAACTGTTATGACACACTACTATTTGTGAACATTTACTAACTCTGTTACAACTTATACCAGTAGGCTGCTCTGACTGACAGCAAACCATTTACATCAACTGTGATCCCTATTCTAGCAACACACTGCTGCCTTTATCTACATAATCCATCTGCTGTACATCATTGTTATGTTTCATTCCACTCAATTTCCATCTATTCTCTCCAACACTGGAATATGGAACTTTGAATCCAAGATATTGAAAATCTGCAGCCTCAAAAGTGCTTATATAATTGCAGTCAACTTTTACTCTCTCCAAGTTAACATTTTTCACATTTTTGTACTTTTTACATACCTGCTGTGGATACCTTTTGACCAATGGGTGCTGGTGCTGCTGCTGCTGAATGGGTGTCACTTGCGTGTTGAGCCATGGAGCTACCGGATGCTGCTGCTGTTGTTGTTGAAGCAGTTGTTGCTGCGGTGGCTGCTGCTGCTGCTGCTGCTGCTGCTGTTGTTGTTGTTGTTGTCGTTGTTGAAGCAACTGTTGCTGATGCTGCTGCTGCTGTAGTTGTTGAGGCATCTGTTGCTGTGGTTGCTGCTGCTGTAGCTGTGGAGGATGTGTCATTTGTGGTGGTCCCTGTGAGGTTGGCAAGTAAGGGCCCTGATCTTGACTCCTTGGAATAGATGGTGGGAACTGTGTTAATGTTGGTGCAGATGCTCCAGGTTTATATGGTACTGGTTGCGGCTGTGGCTGTGGCTGCTGCTGCTGGTGGTGATGCTGTTGTTGTGTGCCGATCTGAGTCACAATATTCTGTCCTGGGTAGCCTGGTGAAGCAGGACCAGTGATTCCAGACTGATAAGAGGCACCAGCTGGCTGCTGTGGAGGGAACTGACCTGGAATGTGCTGCTGCTGCTGCTGCTGCTGCATCTGCCTGGCAGATGAGTTTACACGTGAATCTGAACTCTGCGGATACGGCTGACTCGAAGCATACGAGAACTGATTCGCGGGTGGATTGTTCCTGGCCTGTCCGTAAGTATTTGGGGTATACGGTTGCTGAGTGGGAGCACCAGTCGAGAGCTGATTAGGAGGCTGTGGAAACTGATTTGTCGGCTGCAACTGCGTACCACTCTTGGGAGGCTCAGAAGTGAAAGCTTGTCCCACAGGTTGATTAAGTGGTGGACGCATTATCTGACTTGGACCTTGGGCTCGAGGTTGAACAAAAGTTTGTTCTGGCAAGTTCACCAGTCGTTGGTTTGTCGTAGAAGAGGAAAACTGATTCTGTCCTTGCAACCGATTCACTGGTGTTTGTGTTAAGTTTGTCCTCGCTAGCTGCGGTGCTTGCTGTACCTGTGAATTCGTTCCCTGGTTTTCATAGACACTCGTGCTCTGTTGATACTGGTTCCCTGCAGGGGTCTGTGACTGAAGCCCTTGGGGCTGAGGTCTATCGACTGGCTTCCTCTGATTTAAAAGTTGCTGAGAGGGAGAACTTTGATCCATGTGCTGCTGACCAGCCACCTGTGGCTTAAAAATTGGATTCACAGTCTGGAAAGCAGCCTGGACTGGTGATGCCTGTTGAACATTAGACATTCCTTGAATCTTCTGAGGACTGACACCACCGTACAAAGTGGGGGGGCCTTGCAACTGATGCTGACCGGGCTGCATGAACTGAGCTGAAGCCTGGTGGTCCCCTTGCATTCTCTGGCCTTGTTGCTGAGGGTAAGAAGGCACCTGTCCACTGCTTTGCTGCTGTGTTACAGCAGGTGGTGCATAAGGCATCTGTCTCTGCAGTTCTTGATTTTTTGGTGACTGGTCGAGATGCTCCGAGCCATCCTGCACATCACTCCTCGCAACAGTTCCTTCCATGTTAGTTCGCACAATCCTCGAAGTGGGAGGAATCCCCACATTTGGGCCATTTATATGTGGAGATGAGAAGCCCATCTGCTGAACAGCTGGACTGTACCTGTAAATAAAACATATGTGGAATTATACGTAAAACAGACAGCATATTTGCTTTCACAATGCCTTAACAGAAGAGAGATTACTACAGTGTGCCCTAGAGTTTCAAAGCAGTTATTAGGGCCACCATTTGAAGCGGGAGCAAGAACATGCTTCCCAAAAATGTATCATTGCTACACAGATTCATGCAGGTGGTACAGGACTACAGAAAATTAGTAGCATTGGAAACTGCTTTATTAAAACTTTTACAGGGTGTATACATGGACAAGAAAAAAAGAAAAATTCCGGGGCTCCTGGATAAAAACGAACTTTTCCCCACGTGAAAATACTCTTCTTCCAAGGTGAAAATACACTTTTTCCATGATATGCAACAGTGTAGTTTCCCTCGGAGCAGTAAGAACAACAATCCTTTGAATGGTAAAGGTTTTATACAGCAGCATAGAACTTCCCAGCACTTTAGAAAACAAAACTTGGGGAAAAAACACATTTTGGAAAGATCTTTGATCTGCAGCAACACGTACGCTGCATATTTTCATATTACAATACACTGCATATTTTCATATTACAGAAGTACAAATCTGAATTCCATCAAACACAGCATGTTAATTTCGAAAGAATTGAAATAGAGATTGCAATGCGCTTTTGCAAGCCAATCATAGCTCATCTCATGTGATCTCGCCAGCCAATGACAGCAGATATTCAGAGCATGACATATGATGTAGTGACCCAGCAGCAACATCACTGATAAGTAGCATGAACACACAAACAGGAAAAGTTAATGGCTTAAATTAATGTATGTAGTGTAGCAACATGAAAACCTAAGCTTTCACGAATAATACTGATCTTGAGGATTAGTAAACTACAAGAAAAGCTAAGCTTTCACGTATAACACTAGTCTTTTTAGCGAGAGTTATACTTTAAGATACAACACACAAATGTGCCAGTAAAATTTCAAACAATGACATTAATGTCTGGTCTTCTGAACTCGAAATTATTCCAAGTGGTTTGGTACTCAAATTGTTAAGTTTTAAATGAGAGTCAAATCCTCTGTGATTTTAAAAAATTCATTGCTCATCCTCACACATAACATAATTCATCTTGCATAAAAGGTAATTTCCTTTGAAAATAACGCTTTTCAAAGAACCATTCGCAATATTCTCCTGCGACCTCTTTGAAATGGGTTGTTTCAGCAGCTGCCAGAGAGCACCAGAAAACAGACATAACTGCACATGGGCAGCTACGATGATGTAGGTAGCCCATATGTTTATACACATATAGCACCGAGTCCTTACACATCATCATAAAGGAAATAGAACATCAGAGGATACTTCAATAATATAGGAATTTTGTAAACCACACTAAAATGCATAATTCAGCTTAAAGGACACATTCTTATGTCCAGATTTACAATGAAGTAGGCCACAACCTGACACGGAGCTTTTTAGTGTGCTTTTCGTGACGCAAATTTTCTTGGAGTACCAGTACTGTGTTGTCTCATGTTTGATTCTTTATCATCACAAAATGTCATACGTGCCAGAAGATGAAAATGTGCACTTTAAATTCAGTGAACACTTTAAACTAGCCAATAGTGTGGAATGAAACATTTTGTTTCTTATAAATTGACTGCATGTGTGGCAAAGATTAATAAAATCGACAAAAATAACTTCGTTGTTGTGCAAGGCGATTAATGCTTGACTGCCAAAAACATGGAAATAAAATAAAATCAGAAAATTGAAACTAGTGACACATTTTAGCCTTCTGTAATTATGTGACTATATTTTAATTCCCTTTATAGCTTCCAGCCACAGAAATCCATTTTGTTTTCATTTGCTGTATGAAATGTAAATGAAGAGAAAGCATCAAAATCACTAAATGTAAACACTGGTCACTATCCCTCTCCCCAATACAACCCAGACTGCTCTGTACATGCGCAAATCTGGCAGCTTAGGCGCACCAGAAAAATTTTTCTGCATAGCATAACTTCCCCGTGTCATGCTACAGTCACTCTTCAAGTAGCCAGAAGCAGAAGGTACTGCTCATACACAACTCAACTGTACATGTGCATGAGCCCGCTGGCAACTGCTCAAACCAAACTTAATGTAAACAGTTATGATGTCACGCTCATTGGAAGTATTTTGCTGTTATCAAGTATTCCACTGTCTTCGTCCCAAGGCCTTTGACAGGTACTTGTGTGTGCATTGTGTTTTGTTGTTGTAAATGGCGCATTACCTTTTGTAACCTAAGTTTTATTATTGTTTTATTTTGGTTTTGTTCTCTCGTTTACATTTTATTGCTGCAGTACTATTCCGCAGTAGTGGGTACAGTAAAATTCTTTGTTAGACTATCAGTTCTTACCAGTCAAAATTACAAAAATTTAACTCAAGATTAAAACAATGAAAAATGCCTGGATTTTTCCCGGTTTTTTCCTGGACAAAAAAAATTCCCGGATTTTTCCCAGTTGTCCCAGAACGTATACACCCTGTTGTATATTGTGTCTTCAAAAACAATTACATATACGTTACTGATAATTGGAAAATTACTGGGCTAGCTTAAAAAAAGTCATTTAAAAAATACTTTAAAAACACACACACTCACACATCTTCACACGTCAAAACTGTCACCTTTCACCACACAGAAATTCCGTACTACAGATCCCAATCATAGAGATTATCTTTGAGCCTGATTTAGTAAGCTGTCAATAAAAAGTTCATCCATTATATCAAAACTAATAATTTGGTATGCCACTTTTCATTGTTCACAAAATTTATTTTCTATCAACACTGCAATCTTGGTGATCAACTATTCAAACAAAATTGGAGTTGCTTAACTCCATCATCCGATCCCTCAGCAGGTACCAAGAAATCATTGATGGCACAAGCACTTCCTCATACACACAATCATAGGTAGTATATTAGATATGCTAACAGGACAGCAGTGTCATATCTGCCAGAATATAGATGAAGTTGATATCTTTTGTTGTTGTTGTTATTGTAGTAGTAGTAGTAGTAGTAGTATCTACTGTTTAAGTGATCAAATTGTGTTGTGTCACAAGTAACATTACCTTTGTAGAATGTGAATGGCTTACCGTATTTACGCGAATCTAAGCCGCACTTTTTTTCCGGTTTTTGTAATCCAAAAAACCACCTGCGGCCTAGAATCGAGTGCAAAGTAAGTGGACGTTCTGAAAAATGTTAGTAGGTGTCGCCCCAACTAACTTCTGCCGTCAAATATATGTAGCGCAACACAGGTATGCTTTGCAGGCACAAAGATAAATACTGGCGCCAAAACCTCTGCGTCAGTAAATAAATTAAAAGAACAGGTAGAAGAATGTAAACATTATGCCAGGTATTCTTTCGTGTTTGCTGCTACCTCATTTAAATCCTGTCTGCCTAATAAACTACGAAACTAGACCGAGAAGACGCGGAAGAATATACATATCATGTCATGTTTATATTCGTATTATTCTTATGCTGTATAGTGATACAGTCAGAAATGATGCACGGCAACTGCCTAAATTTTTAAATCTAAGATGACTCTAATTTCTGTGGAGACTGTAATGTACTAAAGAGGCGTCTGCAAAGATTTTCTAACGGAGAAAAATTTTCGCTAAACTCTCGTTCAGAACATCTTCTATTATACGCAGCTATTATTTGGTTCTTGTTGATCATTATCGAAGAAAGCGGCAGTGTAAGTAACAACAAAAAGCAGTCTTTTGCCATTGTTTCGCTAATGAGATAATTTCTCTCTTTTTTTTTTATTGTAAGCGGCGGTAGTGCGCACTAAGCAAGCTACGCCGCGAGCGGCGACAGGCCGTAAACACTCGTTATCAGAATGCGACAAACAATGCACGACACAGTACAATAATGCATTTTCAGCTTAGAGTGACGTAAACAACTATAACAAAGAGAACGGCACTTATCAGATCAAAGCAAAATAAGCAATCGATTCAAACCAGACGAAGCACGTGAAAAAGGAAGGGTACCCGTATAAATACGGACGGAGCGCCTGACACACAGAAATGGCTACTTGGTAAAGCTTAACTGTTGAGCTTACGACTCAAACCAAACTACTGTAGCTGTATCTTCATCCATTCGACCTCAATTGTGTTTCACGTTACAATGGACCAACTTTGTTTCGATTTGGAGGGGCGGTCTAAAACTTTTCTCTCACCTTGAATTCCGAGTCTCAAATTTCAGGAGCGGCTTAGATTCGGGTAATTTTTTTTTTCCTTGATTTCGAGTCTTATTTTTTAGGTGCGGCTTAGATTTGAGTGCGGCTTACATTCGAGTAAATACGGTAATATTCTTCAGGGCTTATCCATTCTCCAAATGTTACATCTTGGTAGCTAATAAGCAGAGCCATCCCTTTTCTCTCAAATATTATTTAAATAAGCAATAAAGGAAACCCATCATCAAATATATGTCATATGAGAGGACAGAATGATGTTTTACTAAACATATGACCGAGCGAGGTGGCGCAGTGGTTAGCACACTAGACTCGCATTCGGGAGGACGACGGTTCAATCCCGTCTCCGGCCATCCTGATTTAGGTTTTCCGTGATTTCCCTAAATCGTTTCAGGCAAATGCCGGGATGGTTCCTTTGAAAGGGCACGGCCGATTTCCTTCCAAATCCTTCCCTAACCCGAGCTTGCGCTCCGTCTCTAATGACCTCGTTGTCGACGGGACGTTAAACACTAACCACCACCACCACTAAACATATGATATCTTTAGCAGGAAACAAGCACATAAAAAAAGGACATGCAAACTTTTTAAACAGCCAGGCTACAATATTGGGAGACAACACACCCATAAACAGAAAGAGAAGAAGAGAAGAAGAAGAAGAGAGAGAGAGAGAGAGAGAGAGAGAGAGAGAGTGTTCACACACTACTAAAGGGCACTGGACAAAAGACTAAGTGATCTTGCTCCTGTTTTGATATTGTACGCGCTCTTAAAATGTGCTAGTGAATCAAACAGTGCTTTACAATTGCTAAATACACTGAAGTGACAAATAAACTGGTATAGACAAGCATATTCAAAAACAGAGACATGCAAACAGGTAGAATACGGTGCTGTGGTTGGCGACACCTATAAGACAAGTGTCTGGCGCAGTTGTTGGATCAGTTACTGCTGCTACAACGGCAGGTTATCAAGATTTGAGCGAGTTGGAATGTGGTGTTATAGTCAGTGCATGAGCAATGGGACACAGCATCACCAAGGTAGTGATGAAGTGGGGATTTTCCCATATGGCTATTTCACGAGTGTACCATGAATATCAGGCATCTGGGAAAACAGCAAATCTCCAACATCGTTGCGGCCGGGAAATGATCCTGCAAGAAAGGAACCAACGACGACTGAAGAGAATTGTTCAACATGACATAAGTGCACCCCATCAGCAAATTGCTGCAGATTTCAATGCTGGGTCATCGGCAAGTGTCAGCATATGAACCATTCAATAAAACATCATCAATATGGGCTTTCGGAGCCAGTGGCCCACTCGTGTACCCTTGATGACTGCACAACACACAGCTTTATGCCTTGTCTCACAAAGCTTTATGACTTGTTTGGACCCATCAACACTGAAACTGGACTGTTGACGACTGGAAACATGTTGCCTGGTTGGACGAGTCTCATTTCAAATTGTATCAAGCCGATGGATGTGTATGGGTATGGAGACAACCTCATGAATCCATGAACCCTGCATGTCAGCAGGGCACTGTGCAAGCTAGTGGATGCTCTGTAATGGTGTGGGGCGTGTGCAATTGGAGTGATATGGGACCCCTGATGTGTCTAGCTAGACCTCCGACAGGTGACACTTATGTAAGCATCCTGTCTGATCACCTGCGGACTGATGACCACAGATGTTAAGTCCCGTAGTGCTCAGAGCCATCTGAACCATTTTTTGATCACCTGCATCCATTCATGTCCATTGTGCATTCCGACAGATTTGGGCAATTCCAGTACAGAGTGGCTCCAGGAACACACTTCTGAATTTACACACTTCTGCTGGCCACCAATCTCCCCAGACATGAACATTATTGGGCGTATCTGGGATGCCTTGCAACATGCTGTTCAGAAGAGATCTCCACCCTCTTGTACTCTTACAAAATTATGGCTAGCTCTGCAGGATTCACTGTTTCAATTACCTCCAGCACTACTTCAGACATCACTAGAGTCCATGCCATGGCATGCTGTGGCCCTTCTGCAAGCTTGCAGCAGCCCTACATGACATTAGGCGAGTGTACCAGTTTCTTTGGCTCTTCGGTGTATATTTATATGGGAACTGGATACATGTCCTAGTCTCCTTCGCCCTCCTTTCTGTCCAAGAAAATGAAACTGTACATTTTTGCAGCACAGCATAGCACAGAATTTCCTTTCTCAGAATCAGTTAAAAATATATATACAGCCTACATCTGTCTGAATGTTTATTAGAGTGTCGTGTAAAAATTTGAAGTAAATCGGTCAACAACTTTGAGATTTTTGGTAACAATGTTAAAAAACAACTTGCACTATAGTAGCATATCTTATTGCGAAAATTAGGATAACTGGATTAAGTACATCTTGGAAAGTAATGACTATGTGCAACACAATAGAAATAGTTTGCTTATTGCTTATAACAAACCTCTGTTCTGGCTGCACTTGCTGGCCAGATGAAGCACCTGCTGAGAGATGTGGATGGCTGCTACCGTGTGGTGCTATTCTCAGTGGTGACCCCGATCCAGTCTGCAAAGGGGTGTACGGGTTAGAAGGCAACACAGGCACTCTTCCAGGTTGCCGCCCAGTGTTATCGAGGGACGCGAGGTTTGGAGTAGAAGACGATAGGGTAGATGCACTTGACGGCGCCGGCGAAGGATCCCTTGACGATTGTGAAGACAGACTACCTACAACAAAACAGTACAAATATAACAATTTTCTGTTAATCTAAAATCAAAGTGCACTATCTGAGCAGCGAGGTTAGACAAAGAATATTCTTATGGAATGAGATTTTCACTCTGCAGCGGAGTGTGCGCTGATATGAAACTTCCTGGCAGATTAAAACTGTGTGCCCGACCGAGACTCGAACTCGGGACCTTTGCCTTTCGCGGGCAAGTGCTCTACCAACTGAGCTACCGAAGCACGACTCACGCCCAGTCTCACAGCTTTACTTCTGCCAGTATCTCGTCTCCTACCTTCCAAACTTTACAGAAGCTCTCCTGCGAAACTTGCAGAACTAGCACTCCTGAAAGAAAGGAGTGCTAGTTCTGCAAGTTTCACAGGAGAGCTTCTGTAAAGTTTGGAAGGTAGGAGACGAGATACTGGCAGAAGTAAAGCTGTGAGACCGGGCGTGAGTCGTGCTTCGGTAGCTCAGTTGGTAGAGCACTTGCCCGCGAAAGGCAAAGGTCCCGAGTTCGAGTCTCGGTCGGGCACACAGTTTTAATCTGCCAGGAAGTTTCAATATTCTTATGCTCTTTCTCCGGTATCAAATACAAAAGTATGAAACAGTGCTTGGTTTTCACATTTCCACTGTCCATCTTTAACAGATCCAAAGAATCTCCTCATTGCACTTGTTTCAAAAATGTTAAGATGCTTTCTATCCAACTCCACAGAAGCTGTAGATCAGAACTGAGTACTGTAAGTGGTTATGTGGATATTAATTTTCCTCCTTATGTCAAGACTTTGGATCTCAGTGAATTACAGAGTGTACCTGTACCATCTCCATGCAGCCGACATCTAACCGCATGCCTGTGGGAGATACTGTGCTTCAGAATACTTTTATCTGAATTTCAGCATTGGCTTGTTCCATCCTTGATGGTGGCATGTTTTGTGTCATATTTTCACCAATTCTACATCTAGATATGTATTCTGCGAAACACTAATGTGTATAGCAAAGGGTACTTAGTATTATATCACACTTTAGGGTTTCTTCCATGCTTCAATGGCTCTTTGTGCACTATGTAGTCTTGCCATCCATATGGTGGCAATACAAAAGTGGTTGAAGTAAATCTTCATATGCCTCATTTAATATTGGTTCTCTACACTTTGTAAATAGGTTTTTGCAGAATAATTGTCACTTATCTTTAAGCATCAGCCAATTCAGGTTTCTCAACATTTCCATAATACTCTCCTGCGAGTCAAACTTACTGCCACCATTTGTGTGCCTGTTAGTCCTATTCAGAATGGGTCCCCCGCATCTGACCAATATTTTAATATTGGATGCATGCATTTTGTAAGCAATTTCCTTTGTAGACTAATTACATTTCCCCCAAATACTGCCAACAAATCATCTGCACCCATTTTGCCTACAACTAAGCATATGCGGTCATCCCATTTCGTATCCCTACAAACCATTCTATTCGAGTTGACCACTCCCAAGCGTGATACAGTGAAACTTGTAGCCATATGATACAATTTTACTGCATTTTGTGAAGCTCATAATTTCAAATTGCATACATTTAAAGCAACTTACCAATCTTAATACCACTTTGAAATCTTATAAAGATATTTGTGAATATTTTCTTTATTACAGATAACTGCATTAACTGCAAAAGTCTGGTTAGCAGTAATATTATCTACCACAAAACAAACAGCAAGCAGCTCAACACACTTCCCTCTGGCACACCTGAAGTTACTTCTACTTCTTTTGATGACTCTACATCTGTGATTACGTGCTATGTCTTCCCTACCACAAAATCCTCAAGGCTCTGTAAGCTCCTCTTTATACAGGATGGTTGTGGGACTTCGGATATTCAATATAAATTGTCAAATCAAAATGATCTTAAGGTGCCTATATTTCCAATTTTATTTTATTTGTGTAACTTGTTTTAGCACTTAACTATGCCATCTTCAGGGCCCCTATGTAGGAAAAATCGGGCCTCAGGCAAGATCAAAATACGGGCCAGCATTCAGTAACTGGTATCTGTAGACTTCTTTTTAACAACACAATCTTGTCATCCGTCAACTGCACACTGGAATCAATTAATAAAGGGAATACATTGTTAAAAAGAACTCTAAAGATATCACTTACTGAATGCTGACCCTTACTGCAATTGCACATGTGGTTGGATTTTTCCTACAAATCAGTCGAGGGGTCATAAGCTGATGCAGTGAAACAATAAAATTGGTCACAAAAATAAAGTAAAAGTGGAAATATAGACTGCTGAATGCATCTTTGATTTGACATTTTATAAAATCCTCAATCTCATCACAAATTTTGTTTCATACCCTATAAGAACGTACATTCCTTAATAAGCATGAATGTGGCACTGAGTCAAATGCATTCCTTACATCAAAAAATACAAAGCACACAAGATTTCTTTGAGTTATACGTTTCACAATGTCACAAGAAATGTCATGTGACTAATGTTTTTGGAATCTATGGCCAATGTTGTGGAGGAGGTCATTCTGTTCAAGATACCTCACTATGTTTGACTTCAAAATACATTCTAAGATTCTATAGATGGATGTCAATGAGCTTGGGTGATAGTTTTGGGGATGGCATCTACTACCCTTTTTCTAAATGATGATTACTTTTGGTTTTCTCATCAGTGGCAAATTTTGTATAAAATATGGCAGGGTGCCCATCTTGTCAGGGAGCTTTGTTCAATTTTAGCAGTTTCTCAGTGCCACTGACAGAAATATCTACCCAGTTTGAATAAAAGTAATGCCTCCACCTCTGTTAACCCCACAAAAGATAGCACCACTGATATGTGACAGATACTGGAATGTTAGATAGGCTCACCTACAATTCAAAATGGCGCAAAGTCTTAGCAGAGAACTTTTGTGTTGTTATAGTGTACAGAATGGAATCCTGCACAGATGGTTGGTCAATGTGATTTAAGCAGTGTGCAGTCACTGAATTCTTGATGGCAAGTGTCACTTCATAGGAAATTCATCAAAGAATGCAAGCTGTTTGTGGTGATTGTGTTGATGTGAGCATTGTGTGTCAACAATCCAGAAAGTTTAACATCGGTGAGGCAAAAAACATAAGACTTGCATGACAAAGAAGGAGTTGATCATGTTCTGGCAGCAACTACTGAGCTGTACATGCAAAATGTTGAAGCTAAAGATGAAATGATTACAACACCTTAATCTTCTTGGTTACTGGAATATTTGTGCACAATGGGTACTATAGATGTTGATGGCTGAAATTAAAGAACATAGACTTGAAATCTGAGAGGATCTGCTGTTGTGTTTCTGAATTACAATTGTGACAGGAGACAAAACGTGGGTACACCAGTATGAAATAGACACTAAACATCAGTCACAGGAATAATGACCCAAAGGTTTCCTGCACAAAAAGAAAATCAAGACACAGCCCTCAGATGGTGCTATGAATGTTAATTTCCGTGAACGTGGAACAACAATCAACTCAGGGTGTTAAATCACAATGCCGATGACTGTGATATGACATGCAACAAGAGTACAAAAGGAAAAAAGAAATATTCTCATGTGCCATGACAATGCCAGACCACACACACCTCACACGCAACCACAGCAGAAATTCAGATCCTGAAGCTCACCACCATACGACATCCTCCAAGTAATCCTCCACCTGACTTTCATCCATTCTTGATAATGAAACGTGATATGTGGGGGCACCACTATGCATGTGATGACTTTGGTAGAACTGGGAGAGGCTGGTTGCAGAACAACCTTCTGTTTTGTAGGGAGCACATTGTTCTCATGTGGGAGCGATCTAGATGCTTGTAAAACAAGCATCTGCTAGCCAAGATCACAGGAATTCTTTTTATTCCATGATTACCGGTTTCGGCGAGACTAAAGCCGCCATCATCGGATCTAGGGAGGACAGAAAACACTATAAAAGCGGACTTGGATTCCACTTACACAGCATGTATACATATAAATTTAGTTACATACCTTAGGACACATATAGGTTACAACATCAAGGCAAACAATGGTGATATTAATAGTTGCCTATAACACACAAGCCTTACAAAATTGTCGTAAGTAGCACATAGGCATCCAAGAGAGATGACATAAATGTTAAGTGTCTCCATCACATCGAAGCGCAAGCTAGGTATACTACCGCAACTCCGGCTCTGTTCTTACACTACAGGCCGCGTCGCGAGATGGCGCTGGCAGAAGAGGCGCCAATGAATGTCACAGCTCGCATCATAATAGGCTCTAAGTGTGTGAGGCTCTGCGTGTGTGGTAACACTACGTCGTTAGGGCTTATACATAATTCTAGAGATTATTGTAACACACAAACATATACAAAACTTATGAAAGCTGCAGACCTACACAATTGCACGTCTGCCTGGTCACATATACATTTTGTAAGGCCTGCGTGTTATAGGCAACTATTAATATCACCACTGTTTGCCTTTATGTTGTAACCTGTATATGTCCTAAGGTATGTAACTAAATTTATATGTATACATGTTATATAAGAGGAATCCAAGCCCACTTTTATAGTTTTTTCTGTCCTCCCTAGATCCAATGATGGCGGCTTTAGTTTCGTTGCAACCAGTAATCATGGAATAAAAAGAATTCCTGCGACCTTGGCTACCAGTTTATTGTTTTACAAACAACATTCTGTGATGACTTCAGAAAACTCACTGCCAACAGAAGTGTAGTCAGTAGTCCACTGATTATTTGCAGAAGTGAGTATCGAATATTAAAGAGAACATTCTATAGGTTATTTCTGTGTCTGATTTATTAACATATTCTCATCATAACACAAGAAGCGAAGGTGAAGCATAACTTTTCACTGAACCCTCATATATCACTAAATTTGCAGTAGTATGAGAATTAAACTGGGGCAGTACCTAAGTACCTTCCTTTGCAAAGGAACATATCAAAACAGACTTAGCTATTTCTGGCTTTGCTTTTCTACTCTCAGTTTCAGTTCCTCTGTCATCCCCAAATGTCGAGACACTAACTTTGGGGCCAGTAACTGCTGTTGCATCTGACAGGATCCTTTGGGTTTTGTGCCAGGTATCTCAATAATATTCTGCTAGTGTAGATTTTGATGGCTTCACATATTCCCCTCTTGACAGCCAAACCCATTCCCTTCAGCATCTTCCTGTGTACAGCCCTATGTTTAGGTTTACATAAAGTAGTATCTGTTTATTCAAAGTGACTGTGTGCAATGAATGGTCCCTCCCATCATAAATTGCTCTACTGCGTACATGTCTACCCACTGCTTGGCCAACTATTAGTTCTACTTGTGCCATGGTTCCTCTACGTCATCCTGCGTTGGTGACTAACTTTCTAAGTTAAAAGGTTTTAAACTAAAACTTATGAAAGAAACAAAACCATACATACTCTATACTAAAAAGATAACCTAAAAGAATAAATTCCAAAATTATGGAAGTAGTGACTTTTGACCAGCTATACTACTTT
This sequence comes from Schistocerca nitens, assembly GCF_023898315.1. Taxonomy (NCBI): domain Eukaryota; kingdom Metazoa; phylum Arthropoda; class Insecta; order Orthoptera; family Acrididae; genus Schistocerca; species Schistocerca nitens. The sequence goes on from NC_064622.1 coordinate 493,396,986, forward strand.
ATACACAATTACTGGAGCAACAGTTGTTGTGTGCAGTTACTTAAAACATTAGTTCACGGAAGTCATACTTCACGATTCATGTAAATGATTTAAACACAATCTTATCTGTCATGTCTGTGGTAACAATACTTCAAGACTGCTTCTAATGCCGCTGCCACTAACAATAAACAAAATGCAATAAGAGACAGAATGATTTGAAAGTGCAGTAGTGGATGCACATTTGTTGACAGAATACACACTGAACCCACAAATATGGAAGGAAGCAATACTGTACCAGATGATAGGAACAAAATATTTCCAAATGTAGACTCTCAGTGTGTCAGCCAAACACAAAGCCAATACGAAGTCAGATTAAGATTATTCTTTGATGGAAAAAGCACAGATGAAGATGATAATTTCCAATCATAATAATTACTGCTGTTGCCTTCAGTCTGAAAATTGATCTGATGGAGCTCACCACACTACTCCATCCCACACGAGCCTCTTCATCTCTGCGCAACAACTGCAATGCACGTCCATTTGAACCTGCTTACTATATTCATTCCATGGTCTCTCTCTACTATTTATATCCAACACACTTCCCTCCACTACCAAATTGACGATTCCTTCGTGCCTCGGCAAAGGTTCTATGAAATAATCCCTTCTTTTAGTCAAGCTGTGTCATAATTTTCTTTTCTACCCAACTAGATTCAAATAAATTCTTATTAGTTAGATAACAATGGAAGATCAAAGCAAACAATGGAAACTCCAGGCGCAAATATCAACAATGTAAGAAAAGAGAGATTGTTACTTACTGTAAAGAAGACATGTCAAGCTACAGGTAGGCATGATAAGACACACTCATATAGCTTTCGGCCACAACCTTCATCAGGAGGGAGGGAGAGAGAGAGAGAGAGAGAGAGAGAGAGAGAGAGAGAGAGAGAGAGAGTGTGTGTGTGTGTGTGTGTGTGTGTGTGTGTGTGTGTGTGTGTGTGGGCGCGTGCTGCTAGCTCAAAATCTGGGGCATTTTCTTGCACGAATCTTAATTTTTTTTCTCTCTTGACTCATTGTTTATTTTATGCACTGAGGTGCCAAATAAACCGGTACAGGCATGCATATTCAAATACAGAGATACATAAACAGGCAGAATACTACGCTGCGATCGGCAGTGCCCATACAAAACAAAATTATTTGGTGCAATTATTAGATTGGTTACTGCAGCTAAAATGACAGATTATCAAGATTTAAGCAATGAGACACAGTCTCTCCGAGGTAGTGATGAAATGGGGATTTTCCCTTACGACAATTTGACAAGTGTACTGTGAATATCTGGAATCCGGTACTCATGTACCCTTGATGACTGCATGACACAAAGCTTTATGCCTCGCCTGGGCCTGTCAGCACCTAATTTCCTAAACATGAACATTACTGAGCATATCTGGGATGTCTTACAAATGTGCTGTTCAGAAGAGATCTCCATCCTTGCATGATCCATGGTTTGAATTCCCTCCGGCACTACTTCAGGCATTAGTCAAGTCCATGCCATGTCATGACATGACTCAACACTTCTGCATGATTGCGGGGGCCCTACATGATACTAGGCAGGTGTGTCAGTTTCTTTGGCTCTTCAATGTATTACTGCTGTATGACAACACCACTTATCACTATGTTAGGTGTTCGACTGGCAACGAAAACCATATTCAAAGTTTTCTGGCTCTTCCTCTTTTTCTAGCCAAAAGTACACACATTGACAGAAATAATAACACAGAATAATAGTTACAAAGTGGACCAGCCCTTCATTTTTTATAGTTTATGTAAAATATATGTGCATCATATGGAACAAAATACTCTTGAGATTTGTTTATTATCTAATTTATGGTTTCTAGACTTACCTTGCAGTTATAGTTTTTATGATAAAAAGTGTGTTAAATATGGTAAGGTGCAATTAAATATAGCAGAAACAAACTATAAGCTACACTAAAGGTCACTCAATTACAATAACCTTTATTTGGCATTCATTTTCATTGATTCCCCAACTCCCAACCAAATTATTACTTTTCAACCAAAGACCTCAGGCTATGCTACAGAACTGTGTCACCACAACCAACATTTCATGTGGTGTTTTATTATTATTATTATTATTATTATTATTATTATTATTATTAATTTTTAAGGGCGCAAAACTGCGCCCGGTCCGTGACTTAGGAAACAGTAAAAAACCGAAAATGGAAACCAGCAGCAATGGGAACGAAACTCAAAAAAATGGATAAACTAAAAGCAGAAGGAAGGCTTAAAAATCCACTACAGAAAGGGGTTGGTTGTCCCAAAAAAATTCAAATGACTGACGTCATTTCACTGGCACTAATAAACTCGAGAACGCGATCGGCCGAGCGCGTGTCATCTGCTAAAATTGACGATAGATCAGGCGACAGCTGTAGACGGGCGCATAACGGTGTAAAATAGGGGCACTCAATTAAAAGATGTCTTACCGTCCACAGCTGAGAGCAGTGGGGACAGAGTGGGGGAGGATCGCCGCTTAAAAGATGTCGATGGCTAAAAAGACAATGCCCTATCCGGAGTCTAGTTAAAATTACCTCCTCCCGACGACGCGTTCGGGAGGAAGAGGTCCAAGCACAAGGAAGAGCTTTCACGTCCCGCAATTTATTATGGGGAAGTGCCGACCAATGTGCGTGCCATAAAAGAACAACACGATGGCATAAAACGCTCCGTAGATCGGCGAAGGGAAACAATTGAATAGCTGGCCGAAGAAGAGAGACTGCAGCCTTGGCCGCTATATCGGCCGCCTCATTTCCATGGATACTAACGTGGCCCGGGAGCCAGAGGAACGCCACCGAGACGCCCCCCAGGTGGAGCAAGCGCAGACAGTCCTGAATCCGGTGGACCAGAGGGTGGACAGGGTAAAGAGCTTGGAGACTGAGGAGAGAGCTGAGAGAATCTGAACAGATAACATACTGTATCCGCTGATGGCGGCGGATGTAGTAAACAGCCTGGAGAACAGCGTAAAGCTCTGCAGTATAAACCGAACACTGGTCGGGAAGCCGGAATTGATTTGGGGCGTCGCCAACAATATAGGCACTCCCTATACCAAACGATGTTTTTGAGCCATCAGTGTAAATAAATGTGGCGTCCTTCATTTGTGCACATAGAGCAGAAAATGCCCGACGATAAACAAGTGAAGGGGTACCATCCTTGGGAAACTGACAAAGGTCACGGAGCAGGCAGATCCGGGGATGGAGCCAAGGCAGTGCTGTACCCCAAGTTGTCAAGAAGGTTTTAGGAAAGCGGAAGGAAAGAGAATGGAGCAGTTGACGGAAGCGGACTCCCGGTGGTAGTAGGGAGGAGGGGCGGCCCTGCATACCCTACATCAAAGGAGGTGTCGAAAAAAATGTCATGGGCTGGATTAGCAGGCATGGACGACAGATGGCTAGCATAACGACTCAGAAGGACTGCTCGCCGATTGGACAGCGGAGGTTCAGCAGTCTCAGCATAAAGGCTTTCCACAGGGCTGGTGTAAAAAGCTCCAGACACTAAACGTAATCCACGATGGTGGATAGAGTCGAGACGCCGAAGAATAGACGGCCGAGCAGAGGAGTGGACTATGCTTCCATAGACCAATTTCGAGCGCACTAAGGCGCGATAGAGGCGGAGAAGGACCACTCTGTCTGCTCCCCAGGAGGTACCATTCAGGACACGGACGGTGTTGAGGGATCGCAGACAGCGAGCCGAAAGATAGGAAACGTGGGAGGACCAGCACAGTTTTCTGTCAAACATAAGACCTAAGAATTTAGTGGTGTCTGAAAACGGAAGGTTGACAGGTCCTAGATGTAAGGAGGGTGGAAGAAACTCCTTACGTCACCAAAAATTTACACAAACGGTCTTACTGGGAGAAAAACGGAAGCCGGTTACGATGCTCCAAGAGTGGAGGCGATCGAGACATCCTTTAAGACGTCGTTCAAGAAGGCTGGTCCGTTGAGAGCTGTAGTAGATCGCAAAATCGTCCACAAAGAGGGAGCCCGAGAAGTCAGGAGGGAGACAATCCATAATTGGATTTATGGCAATGGCAAACAGTACAACACTCAGCACGGAGCCCTGGGGTACCCCGTTTTCTTGGGAGAAAGTACGGGAGAGAGTAGTGTTCACCTGCACTCTAAATGTGCGCTCTGCCATAAATTCGCGAAGAAAAAGGGGTAGCCGACCTCGAAAGCCCCAAGAGAACAGCGTGCGGAGGATGCCTGTCCTCCAACAGGTATCATATGCTCTCTCCAGATCAAAAAATATTGCTACTGTTTGGCGTTTCCGGAGAAAATTGTTCATGATATAAGTGGAGAGAGCAACAAGATGGACAACTGCAGAACGATGCTTTCGGAATCCGCATTGGGCAGGTGTTCAAAGACTGCGGGATTCCAGCCACCAAGCTAAACGGTAATTCACCATACGCTCCAAAACCTTACAGACACTACTCGTGAGAGAAATGGGGCGATAGCTAGAGGGGAGATGTTTGTCCTTTCCAGGTTTCAGAACAGGAACGACGATAGCATCCCGCCATCGTCTGGGAAAAGTACTGTCGGTCCAAATTCGATTATAAAGGCGAAGGAGGTAACGCAGACTATGGGTTGATAAATGCAGCAACATTTGGACGTCGATACCATCCGGTCCTGGGGCGGAGGAGCGAGAAGAAGAGAGTGCATGTTGGAGTTCCCGCATGGAGAAAACAGTATTGTAGCTTTCGCGATTTTGAGAGGAGAAAGCAAGATGTCGCACTTCCGCTGCACGTTTCTTCGGGAGAAACGCTGGCGGGTAATTTGAAGAGCTCGAAATCTCAGCAAAGTGCTGACCCAATGAGTTAGAAATTGCGACAGGGTCCACTAATGTATCATGCGCAACAGTGAGCCCAGAGACTGGGGAGAAACTAGGCGCGCCTGAGAACCGTCGAAGCCGACTCCAAACTTCCGAGGAGGGAGTGAAGGTGTTAAATGAGCTAATAAAGAATTTCCAGCTTGCCTTCTTGCTATCGCGGATGACACGACGGCATCGCGCACGGAACTGCTTATAGCGGATACAGTTGGCCAAAGTAGGATGGTGGCGGAAAACGCGAAGAGCACATCACCGCTCACGTATTGCGTCACGGCATGCCTCGTTCCACCAAGGAACTGGGGGGCGCCGGGGCAATTCGGAGGTGTGTGGTATTGAACGTTCCGCAGCTGTAAGAATAACGTCGGTAATATGTGTGACCTCATCGTCGACGCAGGGAAAGTGACGGTCATTGAACGTCGCTAGAGACGAAAAAAGTGTCCAATCGGCTTGGGCAAACTTCCAGTGTCGCGGGCGCACATATGGCAGTTGAGGCTGCAGTCTAAGGACACATGGAAGGTGGTCACTCGAGTGTGTATCATCAAGGGCGAACCATTCGAAGCGCCGAGCTAGCGGAACAGTACCGACCGCAAGGTCCAAATGAGATAAATTTGTCGTGGAGGCAGACAAAAATGTAGGGACCCCAGTGTTGAGGCAAACTAGATCCGCTTGGTGGAAGACGTCTAGCAATAGTGAGCCACGTGGACAAGGATGTGGAGATCCCCAAAGCGGGTGGTGGGCATTGAAGTCCCCAACCAGCAAATAGGGGGATGGAAGCTGACCAAGAAGACGAAGGAGATCAGCTCGTGCCATTGGTGTGGATGATGGAATGTATACAGTACAAAGAGAGAACGTGTATCCAGAAGGGGAAAGACGGACGGCGACAGCTTGGAAGGAAGTGTTTAAATGCATTCGGTGATAATGGAGAGTATCATGGAGAAGAATCATGAGTCCTCCATGGGCTGGAGTGCCTTCAACAGAGGGGAGATCATATCGGACGGACTGAAAATGAGGGAGAACAAAGCGGTCATGGGGACACAGCTTTGTTTCCTGAAGACAGAAGATGACCGGCAAGTAGTATCATAAGAGGATCAACAATTCATCCTGATTGGCTCGAATGCCGCGGATATTCCAGTGGATAATGGACATAGGGTGAACAGTAAATGGAGGAATGTGACCAAGGTTGCTGTCAACTCAACGACTGCTCAGAGCTTGCGACCGACAGCATGGAATGGCATTCAGCCGAAGGCAGAAGATCCTGATCCATAGGTTGTTCAGGAGCAGCTCCTGCCACCAGCGATCGGCCGGTTGATCGGCCGCCAGCAGTGCGCCTCGGCGACACAGAAGACGGCCGAGGGCGATTTCCGCCAGGTGGTGCTGTAGATGAGACACGCCTTGGCGGAGAAGGAGATGAACTGGGATTCTTATTAGCGTTCTTGGAAATATGATGTTTAGATGAAGGAGGAACCAATGGTTGTGAAGTTGGGGTACGTAAAAAATCTTCACGAGTATGCTCTTTTTTCGAAGTTTTGGTGGCTGACTTGTGGGCTCGAGATTTAGCAGAACCCGATGAAGGGTGAGCCATAGAGTGGGCAGGCGAAAGTGGTGAGGTTGAACGGGCGATCTTTGCGCTGGCCGATCTGACGACCGTGGTACTAAAGGTGAGGTCGCCAGTCTGCGTGGCCGCCTCCTTTGTTGGCCGAGGAGAAGCAAGGACAGTGCTGTATTTTCCTGTCTGAGGCACGGTGGGCTGTCGACTGGCGAATAATTTTCAAGCAGCAAAGGTCGACAGCTTTTCCTTCACTCTGATTTCCTGGATGAGCTTTTCGTCTTTAAAAATGGGGCAATCTCGAGAGGAAGCAGCGTGGTCACCCATACAGTTGATGCAGCGAGGGGATGGAGGCGGACAACCACCCTCATGGGCATCCTTGCCACACGTAACACATTTGGCCGGATTGGAACAGGACTGGCTGGTGTGATTGAACCGCTGACACCGATAGCAACGCGTAGGGTTTGGAACGTAAGGGCGAACGGAAATTATCTCATAGCCTGCTTTGATTTTCGATGGGAGTTGAACTTTGTCAAATGTCAAGAAGACAGTGCGGGTTGGAATGATGTTCGTGTCAACCCTTTTCATAACCCTATGAACAGCCGTAACGCCCTGATCAGACAGGTAGTGCTGAATTTCTTCGTCAGACAATCCATCGAGGGAGCGTGTATAAACGACTCCATGCGAGGAATTGGAAGGGCGGTGCGGTTCAACCCGGACAGGGAAGGTGTGGAGCAGAGAAGTACGCAGCAATTTTTGTGCCTGGAGGGCACTGACTGTTTCTAACAACAAGGTGCCATTCCGTAATCTGGAACAAGACTATACAGGACCTGCAATTGCATCGACACCTTTCTGAATAATGAAAGGGTTGACCGTGGAGAAGTCGTTACCTTCGTCAGACCGAGAAACAACAAGGAACTGTGGCAACAATGGAAGAACTGTCTATGGCTGAGACTCAGTGAACTTACGCTTGTGAGCAGACAATTTCATGTGGGTGGACGAGGGGGGGAGGGGGGGGGGTGTCCAGTACCACACCCTAACCTAAATATTTACAGATTCAAAACACGAAAGGGTCAATCCATGACAGTTCTCCCAATAATTCTAGAATTTGTAACCCTCACTCTCCGATTTTCATGAAACTTTGTGTATTTGTTTATACCTATAACATAAGAACATCTGGATTTTTTTTTTTTTTTGTCTCAGACTAAAACTTTTTTATACTGAATTTTTAACATAATGATATCCTGATGATTTGGTCCTGTGAGAATGTCCATGCAATGTAGTACTGATACGTATGGGAAGCTTTTGATTTGGATTCTTTCTTTCTTTTTCAGAAGTTAAGAGAGGCTGCATTTATTTCAGCTGTAAGTTACAAAGAAAATTATAAAAAAATGTTAATATCAGTCACTTTCCTATATCCGGAAAAATTACAGGACACAGGAAAAAACATGTTCCTCCAACCTGCTTGGAATCTAGTATTGATCTTAATATTTCCTAAGTTTGTAAGATTTCCAATAAAATAAAAATATTAATGGGTGTTCTGTGAATGAACAAATAATTCTGAAATCAAAAAACTTGACTGTGACAAAAAACTAGTCATTACAACTAAGTTCATCCAGGTCTTCACCCACTGACTCAGATGCAGGGGTCTCAAATTAGCAACTTAAATATCAATTATTATAGGCAGACTAATTGTTCTTAAGTGTGAAGAATTTATTTCATTCTATTAACTAAATGATTCTTGAAAGCATACAATCTATCGCATTTATCTATGCGGGTAACCACAGCTGACAGTGCTAAAGTGTTCTATGCGTTTGCAGTAGCTTGCTTGAAACCTGCACATAAATGAAAACACTGCAACAATCACTGTCATATATTGTTGAACATCACTGACATGCAACAATCAGTCCATTTGGCCCCTGCTGATTCATCTTCCTTTGGGGCAGGTCATATTTGTTCATTGTTCAGTAATGTAGTGCATTTTTAACTGGTGCAGTGCTCAGTTAATTACAACGGAAAATATGAATTTGAGTAACGCAGGAAAATTAATTACAATACTATGTAATTTGACAACCTACACCTCGGTAAAAAAGTCTTCAAACAGTGAAGACCAAGAATATTTGGCAGAGTTATGGTCCAATATAAACTTTCCAGATGATCAAGGAAGAACTATATGTGAACTAAAATGTAGACTTTCACGGCCGGAAATAATGGACATCACAGTTACTATTGCTTAAAGGTTTTTGAAACCCAGCAGATAACTTGTTCTCATCATTTCCAAATATACAGACAGACAGTTAAAAAGTCCTTGAGGTAAATAATTAAATCATTAAGTGCTAAGAGAATCAATGTCAAACCAAGCAAACACCTGTAAAACATGTTTCAGTATTTGTGAAAAAAAATTAGATCAGTGATGGAAATGACAGTGATGCCAGTGACCCAGAGGTGACAACTCATGAGTCAGTGTTAGAAAGTCAAAGTATCAATGACGCAAATAAAATTTGGAATGATTTGGGATGCTTTCCCAACTTCATTCCATTCCAAATCACCCCAATGCCCCACATTGCAAACTGAAACTAGAAAAAGTGAAGCATATTTTAAAGAAAAAGTGTAACAGGCATTGTATTGCAGTACAGAAATTCTTGACAGGTAGAGGAAAAAATGGATGATGAAATTGTTAAGAAAAACAAAGATTTTGATGCCACTGCATTGTTAATGAAAGAAAAAGCAGCTGGCATAGGGAGATCCGGAAAACTCAAGTTTTATCTTTAGCTCCTTCCTCTTGGTCAAAAGGGAAAAATGTCAGAATTCCTTGTTAGCAAGTGTGTAGTTCGACAGGCAAGGAAACTGAAAACAGAATAGGTATTTTACCAATTCCTTAGCCAAAAAGCGGTAAAATGACCACTGGTGAAGTTGCAAAATTTGTCACTGATTTTTAGCAAGATGATTATTGTACCCAAACATTACCAGGAGCAAAAAACAAAGTTAGCATTCAGAAGAATGTCTATATATAACAAAGATTTATCCACTGTAGCCGAAAGGAGCTATATTATTCTTTTAAATGCGAGAACCCAAACATTAACGTTGTTTTTTTCTAAATTTTGTTCACTAAGACCAGAGTAGTGTATTTGAGCTGGTACAGCAGGCACTCATTTAGTGTGTGTCTGTGGTGTCCACCAAAATGTAAAACTTCTTTTTCGAAGCAGAACACATTCAAGAAACTACAGGGCAACAAGTATTGAATTACATGGGGGGAAAAAAGAAAAACATAAATTAGTTACAGACTACAGCATGGACACACTTTGTTCAATATGTAAACGTCACTGCAGATATTCAGATTTAGGTTATACGTTCAATACACCTGCCATCATTGGCGATGATGTGGTGCAGATAAATAGCGAAATTCTGCATGACCTGCTGAAGTGTCGTAATATCAATCCTGTCGATGACCTCCTGAATGGCTGTTTTCAGCTCAGCAATGGTTTTGGGATCATTGCTGTACACCTTGTCTTTAATACAGCCCCACAAAAGGGAGTCACATGTGTTCAAATCCGGAGAATAAGACGACCAATCAAGGCCCATGCCAGTGGCCTCTCTATAACCCATAGCCAGAATGTACTTCCCAAAGTGCTCCTCAAGGGCATTAAACACGTTTCTGCTTTGATGGAATCGAGTTCCATCTTGCATGGACCACATCTTGCTGAAATAAGGCGCTCTGGATAATGAGGATGAAATCATCTTCAAAAACGTTCATGTACCATTCAGTAGAACCGTGCCATCAAGGAATATCACACCAATTATTCCGTGATTGGACATTGCACACCACATCGTCACATACTGAGGGTGAAGAGACTTCTCGGTCGTGAAACATGGATTCTCAGTCCCCCAAATGCGCGAATTTTGCTTATTAACGAACCCGTCCAAATGAAAGTGGGCTTCGTTGCTAATCCAAACCATACCCACATCAAAGTACTGTCAATTCTGTAAACAATAGTGTTGGTGAAACACAACAACTGTTCTATGGCTCTGCAACTTAATAGATGATGGGTTTGAATTTTGTATGGGGAGAGATGCAGGTCTTCAACGAAAATTTGTCGCAGTGTCTCCCAATTGATTCCCACCAGCTGTGCAGCTGGTCTGATCAATTTCCTGGGGCTGGTTTGAAACAAGGTGCATGTCTTCTCAATGTTTTCAGACTTTTCACCCTTTTAGATGAAAGACATTGCCAACACTGTCATCATGAACACTACCTGTTATCTCAAACTTGCGGATCAAATTCTTGATTGTTAGCACACTTGGACCAGTTGCCTTCAGCTTGAACTTAGTAGCAAACTTCCCTTGAGCCACAGTTGGGCTGTTGTTGCTCACAAAGAGGCCTTCACAAGCACTATAGACTCAGGCACGCCGTACCATGACATTTTCATGTGTAAATGGCCAACAAAAACAAAGTGTATGTGCATGCCAATTCCCATCATGCTCTGCGACCAACAGTGCAGTGTGAACATCCTAACGCTAGCTAACTGTTCAGAAGGTAAGATGATTTTATTTCATATAGTTCAATAATTGTTATTTGGACTGTCAGTGTCATTCTTTTCGGTCTGAGAAGGAAGATTCTTGTTTTGTGCCTTTGGAAACTCTGTATGTACTTTTGGTGCACCTGAATTAAGCACATTAGTAAGAGTGTATTATTTTAATGAAAATGATATTAAGTTAACAGAATCTAATTTCTCACAGTGTATTCAAAACAGACACGTTATTAAAACTTTCACCTGGGAACTCCAAGGATCTTCACTGAACATGTAAGTTTTAAATTTAAACATTTGTCTGCATAGAATAATTGTGCTTTAAACATGCTCATTTGCTACCCTTAATAACGTTAATATCAGTAACGAAAATATTAGATCTACAACTTTGCTTCTGCCGTTTTACAATAGACGGTGGTAGCGGCAAGTGGGGTTCGGGTGGTTGGTCATAGGTGTAATACAATAAGCTTAGGCATCTGTCAACATAATGCCATAAAAATATTAGTCGATTTGTGATTGCATGATAAGGTTATTCTCGGTTAAGTACGTCAACTTACGTACCCATTTCTCGCCGTTTGTGGGAAGTTTAATTTTCTGCTTTAATATGAAGAAATCTGTGACTGTGGCTCTTAGAATGCTGGGTAAGACCAATGGTGAGGGAGCTATCAGTGGAAAATGTGCAGAGAATGTTTTCAATGCCTTAAGAACGCTGATTTTTATGTCAAAAGACTGGCATGGACGTGGAAGACAGAACATTTTCGTAGCTACTGAAACAGATGAAAACAGTCACAGGACATCATTATCGAAAGCAACTGATGCGTTCGAGCCCAGCACTGATACATAAACAGCCACAATACAGCGATAGACACGTAAAGGTAATTTTGCAGCAGGTCAGTAGTCAACCCCACGTCACAAAACCCGTCAAAATATACATGGAAATGTTGAAATGAGAAGTCCTGTCCCTCCCGCCGTATTCTCCATATGTTGCTCTCTTTAATTACCACCTTTTTCGATGAGTGGCATACAGTCTGTCTGACCAGTACTTCCGTCATACGAACAAGTGCAAAATTGATCGTATTTACTCGAATCTAAGCCGCACTTTTTTTCTGGTTTTTGTAATCAAAAAATCCGCCTGCGGCTTAGAATCAAGTGCAAAGTAAGTGGAAGTTCTGAAAAATGTTGGTAGGTGCCGGGACAACTAACTTCTGCCATCGAATATATGTGACTCTACACAGGCATGCTTTGGAGGCACAAAGATAAATACTGGCACCAAGAATGTAAACATTATGCCATGTATTCTTTCGTGTTTGCTGCTATCTCATTTAAATCCTGTCTGCTTAATAAACTACGAAACTAGTGTGAGACAACAGCAAACGCGGAAGAATATATATATACCATGTCATGTTTATATTCATATTAAACTTATGCTGAATAGTGATACAGTCAGAAATGAAGCATGGCAACTGACTAGATTTTTAAATCTAAGATGACTCTAATTTCTGTGCAGAATGTAATGTACTGAAGAGGTGTCTGCAAAAATTTTCAAACGGAGAAAAATTTCTGGTAAACTCTCGTTCAGAACTCTTCTATCATACGCAGTCTATCATTTGGTTCTTGTTGATCATTATCAAAGAAAACACCAGTGTAAGTAACAACAAATAGCAGTCTCTTGCCATTGTTTTGCTAATGAGACAATTCCTCTCTTTTTTTTATTGTAAATGGCGGTAGCGAGCACAAAAGCAAGCCATGCCGCGAGCGGCGACAGGTCGTAAACACTCATTGTCAGAATGCGACAAACAATGCATGTCACAGTACAATAATGCATTTTCAGCTTAGAGTGACGTAAACACCTATAACAAAGAGAACGGTACTTATCAGATCAAAGCAAAATAAGCAATCGACTCAAACCAGATGAAGCACGTGAAAAAGGAAGGGTACCCGTACAAATACAGACGGACAAAACAAACAGTGCCACCACACAACACCCAAGTACTGGCAGGCCTAAAAATAGTTATCATCAACCAGCAAAAATGTGTAAAACAAACATATTTGCAGATAATCATGCATGGAACATAGCAGCCGAATTTCAGTCTAGATGCAATCACAAAATAACTAGCATAGTGAAACCATATGCAAAATTTCAAGCAGTGACTTCCATGAACCATGATATGAAAACAGCAACAACAAATAATGACTTTTTCATGTTCTTAGCGGGACCAAATGATGTAGCAAGAAATAAAATGACCTAGTGATCTCTCTCAAAAGAATGCAACATGAGCAGAGAAGCTCAAACGTATCATCTTCTCTGTTTTACATCGACATGACTTGCCAATCTGGTTGTGTGTAAATAAAAAAGTGCGAAGTGCAAATAGACAGACCCTAAATATATGCACGAAATTCAAAAATGCAACATTTGTCAACATAAGCTGCGTAGGAAGAAGATTCCACACATCCCATGGCTTACATCTCAATGGACTAGGGAAGGACTTAGTTATAACAGGGATCCAAGAAGTAGTAAACGGCAAATTGAATATACCAAGTTGTGCTACAGAGGCCATCCCTCTCAAGGGCAAAAATAATGAATTCTTGGGAGAATTAATGACGATATGCCAGGTCAGTGAAACAATAATTTTGCATTATGTACAGGGATTAGGAAACAAAATACATGCTTCTGAATCATTTATCACAAGACTATCTCCACATGTAGTAATAGTTACAGAAGATCAGAAAACAGTGAACACTGTTCAATGTTGCAAATTAGAAGGCTACAACCTAGGTACGTTCTGCTGTAGAACACACAATAAAGGTGGTGGTGTTGCACTGTACTCAAGAAAATGTAAGTTCATAACCACCACAGAAAAAGTGCTATGGGGGAACAATTTCTGTGTTGACAAAGATTTCAAAACTGCAATTCTTAAACTCTCATTTTGCACTGTTCCTTTCTATGTCATAGGTACATATAGATCCCCCTGTGCAAATTTTGATGCTTTTCTGAAATCACTTGGCGGAGTTTTAAGTAAATTAATGTCAGATTGTAAAAGTGTAAATCTTGTCATACTGGGAGATCTGAATACCAACACTTTACATGATGGTCAGGAAAGCAAATGGCATAATCCGTATCACTTCAGGCAGGGGGTTAGCTTCATGGTCTTGGATATTATTGGATTTAGCATATGTTAAAATTCAGGAGTAAATAAGAAACATGTATTTTTTGTTTTCTCCAAAAAAATTCCTGCCCCGAGATACAGGCTTCCAAAGATGACACTGAACACCATTTTGAAGATGCAAATTTCAGAAAATTTTTTAAAGTACTGTATCTCTTTAACAGTTCTAGGTATTTTGTTAGAGGTTTTTTATTTCAAAGATAATTGCTTTATGATTACAATGGTATCCTCCGTTTGGACATACCTGTCAAAGTTTACTGTCGCCTTTTGAATTTATTTATTTTTATAATTTACGGATTTGTTTTTTCAACTGCCGATCCAGAAAAGTTAGATTTTTCTGTTGGTTAGTACCATGTAGTACTATATTCTCTGTAAAGGAGAGCTTCCACTTATTAAGTTGGACAAGTTTTATTTTTAAATTAATTTTAACATTCAAGGGTAATGTATGTCTTCACTGAAGTTGTTTCTTGGTAATTTCTTTGTTACTTCTAATCTCTTTGTTACTTCTATTGTCTTTCTTGCAGTTATTTCTTTTCACTTTCATTGTTGCAGATATTTCTTACAATTTGTTGTAGTTTCTTGTCAGTTTCTTTGTTGTGATTGTTCATTGCAGGTTTCTGTATTGTAGTTGCTCAGTGCTAATTTGTTTACTGAAGAAGTTTCTAAGAAATCTGAGACTATCTAGAGAGTTTTGTGTTTTTGTGAGGAATTTGCCAGTTGACAAAGTTGCAGTGTGTTTTGTGAAAAGGACTGTCTGAAATGACGTCTGATTGGGGTCATATTTGCATATCCATAAAAGAGTGATAAATGGAAAAAAAACTAACTTTGTTCAGGTTGGGAATAAGAGTTCTCATTTGAAGACTCTGTTTCAAAATGAAGAAGTTTCCAGTGACGACTTTTTGTGTTCTAAATGTTTTGAAAGAATAACAACAATGATAGTATCTGACCAAGGTGAAGCCTCCCATGGTGCAGATAATGCAGACTTTGCATCAATAGAGGAAGAATTAAATACCCTGAATCAGTCAACTACAGAGATAGGTGCTAGTCCTGTTAAGAAACCGTGGTCAGTGAAGTTGAGTCCTACGCTCTATGCACCAAGAAAGTGCAGAAAAAATTACTAAAGCTACGGGTGAATACACTGCAGCAAAACTCACCACACTTTTCAAAGTAGAAATTCCATCTTCAGAGGAAAATGAACCAAAGCACTCTTGCACCTCTTGGCATGAGTTTTTCACAAATATCAATTCAGCTATTGAATACTGTGCATCCTACAGTGAAAAGGTGCAAGTTTTAACTATTTTTCAAGAGAGATTTTCCAAAGAAAACAATTTCGAACCATGTTCCATTAATACTGAAGAACATGGTAGACAAATCAAGAAATGTGAGGTCTGTAAAAGGAGACTTTGGAAGACCAGATCCCTATTATGGTCATCCTGTAGAAGGAGCTCAAGTTTAAATAGTGCAGTCATTGTATCTGGAAGATTAATGGGACTGCTCTCAACAGAGTGCCAACAAAAATGAAAATATAACAGTAACAGTTAAAGGACAAAAAGCTGTGAAAGTGAGGAGGTACAAATGGCTCTGAGCACTATGGGACTTAACAGTGATGAGGTACACGACTCGCCGTATTAAAGAAACTTTTGCAATTTATAAGAGCAACAATACAACTTCACATATTGGAAGATCAAAATTTTATGCTCTACGACCTAAGTGGGTAGTTCCACACCCACCTAGAGGTGGTCCGTTTATGTGCGGACTGCACGAATTTTGAAGTTTGTGCAGCAACTTTGAAGAACTTGCTGGAGCACATAACATGAACCCTCGGTTGGGCGTGTGAAGTCATTAGTAGTCTGTGATGTAAAGCGAGAGACTTGTTCGTTTCAAGAATGTGGTGACTGCCCTGGAAAAGGAGGACCATCTTTACAGACACTTGGCCTGGAAGACATAGCAGATAACTCTGCAGAAATTACACATGCAACATGGGAGGAAAATATACTAATTAAGAATACTGTTGCATTTGACAGTTTCATTGATGAACTTGGTAAATGGTCAGTGAAAGCAGTGACACACCAGCATCTGAAGAAATTGCAACAACACGTTTCAGAAGTGAAATCGTGTGTACAGGCTAAATAACTATGTTCAGTGCTTCACTGTGATTTTGCTGAGAACTGGTCTGTAATTCTCCCACAAGAAGTATCATTGGAGTAATGACCAGGTTTCAATTTTTACAGGAGTGACATTTTCAATACAAGACCACAAGTGTTGCAGTTATAAGTGATGACACAGGACATGATTCAACACATGCTTTGCTAGCAATGCGTGAAATTCTTCAACTGCAAACGGGAGTAGAGAAGATCATCATTATTTCTGATGGTACTCCTAGTCATTTTAAAAATTGTTAACAACTTTTTGAATTGAGTAAGTCACTTGTGCCAAACGACTGGGTATACAGTCCTACTGGTCACGCAAACGGGCCTTGTGATGGTGTAGGTCTGCTGAAGCACCATGCCAATCTTTCCAGGCCAAATACAGCTGTGATTCAGAATGCTGAGGATTTTACAAGAGTCGTGAAATCTTACACATCCACAGCCCTCATTCTTTTGTCCATAGAGGAAATTGAAGAATTCTGTGAGCAGGAAAAAGAAGAATAGTCCAAACAAACTACTCCTGTGAAAGGAATTCAGAAGACACATTTTTGGACTCAAAAGTGATGGATGAACTCATATTGCACACATTTTAACGAGCAAGAAAGAAGAAATTTCGTTTCTTTGGCCAAGTCCTCAGAAACAGCAGGATAATATTCAGATTCACAACCTGGGAAGGGGGATGTTTGTGGCATGTGTACGACTGTGACTGGCGGATTGCAGAGATTATAGACACCAGTTACGAATTAAACGAAATTGTAGTGAACTTTACGTTACCACATGGACCAGCTGCTAGATATAGGTTTCCAGCTGAAGGACAGCAACAACGCCATCAGTGCTCACTTCCTGTTCACAATGTTTTGAAGATTGTAAGTGCTCCGGTTCCTACTGGTTCAACAGGAAGGCATATCTCTATATTAAAGGAAGATAATGAAGCAGTGAAACACTTAGTTCATTGACTGGTTAATTTCAGTACAAAACAAAATGCGCAGAAGTTGTATAAATTGAAACCTTTAAGTCTTTGGACCTTTCACATACATTTTGGAACCATTTAAAATGCTTGAAAAACGAGTCTCTTATTCATCTTTCAAAACTAAGATTATTCTAAATAAGGCTAGGTATTGATTTTTATGAGCCTGTTATGTGATAATGTGGTAATAAAACAGGTTTTATGTATGGCAAAAATTCCAATTGTTTATAAAACCTGTTGAACTGAAAAGTGGAAGCTCTCCTTTTCATGGAATGTAGAACTATATGGTACTAATCAACAGATAAAAAATATCAAAATTTTATCGATTGGCATTTCTGGAAAAAAAAAAAACAAAAAAAATCCATGAATTACAAAAAAATTGCTGTAGTACAAGAACTCTGACAGATAAGTCCAAATCATAAAGCAATTATCTTCCAAATAATAATAATAATAATAAAACGTCTAGAACTGTTATAGAGACAACATTTTAAAATGTTTTCAAAATTTGCACCTTCAAAATTGTATGTGCAGTGTCATCTTCAGAGGGCTGTTGAGCAGAAACATTTTGGTAGAAAACAAAAAAAAAAATGTATGTTCCTTACTTTGTCCTTCATTCTAACATACGCTAAATTCAACAACATCCAAGACTATGAAGGTAAGATTCTCTTCCTAGCCTGCTTGAACTGATGTGGGCTATGTATCCTTTTTTATGGGGCTAAAGATCTTCTTGGACTAGTATCGCTAACACACATAGTAGTTCAAATGATCATATTATCACAAATTATGGCCACATCATCTCAACAGACTTCAATTGTCACCTCTCAAACCATTTAGGCCAAACACTAGTGCTAAAATGTAATATTAAATTCAAACCAACAAAAATATATGAGCACAGGTGAATACTATTTGCAAACAACACTGCAACACTAAGACATTGTGTATGCAAACTGGGGGCCTAGAAATGATGAAGAGGCTTCATCCCGCCTTGGCCCTCAGTGGTTCACAACCCCAAAACAGGCAACAGCAGTCCACCCACCCTGCCACCATCGCACACCGAACCCAGGGTTATTGTGTGGTTCAGCCCCCAGCTGACAACCCCCCTCCCCCTCCCCCGGCAATGTCTCATACCAGATGAATGTAAAACCAAATGTTTGCATGGTAGAGTAATTATGGTGTACGTGCATGTGGTGACAGAGTTTGTGCAGCAATCACCGACATAGTGTAACTGAGAGACAGAAGAAGGGGAACCAGCCTGCATTCGCCGAGGCAGATTGAAAACCACCTTAAAAACCATCCGCGGACTGGCTGGCACCGGATCACGACATTATCCACTGAGCGTATTTGAGCCGGGGACCAGCATGCCTTCTCACTCAGGAAACAGCACGTTAGACCGTGCAGCTAGCCTGGCGGGCACACTAAGACATAGTTTAAGCCAGGAATTATGGGAATCAGTTATTACTAACATTGGGGTCAACAATAAATGGAACATGTTCACAGAAATTCTGACTGAGCACTTAAATAGAGCCATGCCATTTAAAAAAAGTGAGTAGGCTATCCACAAAAAATCAACCTTTAAAATCAAAACCTGTGCCATTACATTTTAAAACAAAACATCTGAAAGAAAAAATGGAAAACATGTATAGCTTACACAGACTGACTAACTCAGAGTTACATAAAGAACTCTACAAGCAGTACAAATATAAGTAGAACAAAGAAGGCAGGAGATAATATTTCAAAGCCCTACCATTCAGTTTTAAATAGAATCAGAAGCAATGAAACAGAAACTAAAATTGTACATTATTAATTAACTGTGAATAATGATATCTCTGATCCCCTTATAGTTAGGAATATTTTTAATAATTATATCATACATACTGTCAAAAATAACGTATCTATGAAACATGACATACAGCACACATCTGAGTCCAGTTATAAACAGAACTGCAGTACACTACTCGCAATAAGCACACACGACATTCTGCACGTTATTGATAGCCTCCGAAACAAAAAAATCAGCAGGATTAGATGAACTTTCTCCATATCTATTGAAGAAATGCAAATACGAACTGATGAAACCACTAATTCATCTAATAAAATGTGTTCTCAAGGACACTGTGTTCCCCGACAAGTTGAAACTAGCTGTAGTTAAACCAAGACACAAAAAGGGGGAAATTAAACACATACAGAACTACAGACCAATTGTCCTAATCTCAACTTTCAACAAACTGATATAGAAAATAATATTAAAAAAATCCTGGAACATTAAGACAATGCTGACATATTAGATGATTTCCAGCATGGTTTCAGAAGAGATCGAAGTACTGCGTCAGCAGCAGTACAATTTGTCCATCATGTACTTGAAATGATAAATGAAAAATCCCAAGCAACAGGAGTATTCCTGGACCTCTCAACGGCTTTCGATGGAGTACATCATGACGTTCTCCTATCAAAAACTGAGAAAAAATTGGAAAACTCATGCAATTGCTAGAAACGTATTTAAAGGGTAGACAGCAGTGCACGACAATTATATCCTCTGATGGAGAAATATTGGAGAGGAGAAGGTCAAGTATAAGAAATATACACTTTGGTGTCCCTCAGGGTTCCATTTATGCCCATTCCTATTCATATGCTATGTAAATGATTCCCCAAGATCTCTTAACAATAAGTAATTGATCACTATGTATGCAGATGATACAAATGGTGTCTGCTGTGCAGACAGTTAGCCCACACTAGTTGAAGAGATACATAACTTTATTGAAAAGGCAAGAGCTCACTTTGAAAGAGAAAACCTAAAAGTGAACATAGAAAAAGCTAATATTATTCATTTTAAACCATATGGTCCAAACAGACAAAATACTGATTGGTGAAATTCTACCAAAAATCTGTACAGACTGTAAATTCTTGGGTTTATGCATTGATGATCAACTTTCATGGAGGCAGCAAGATGATTATGCCTGTAAAAAAAAAATGACACCCGGTCTATATGATTTAAGAAGATTATCCCCAATCTTAGTTCCGAATCCCTAAGGATTGCATATTATGGATTAGTGTATCATTTCTTGTCTAATGGAATAGTACTGTGGCGTAGAACATGCCAAATTAATATGAAAAGAGTTTTCATATTTCAGAAGTGAGGCTTGAGGATCATAGCAAATGGAAAACCAGGAACGTCTTGCAAAACCCTATTCATTAGACACAATATTCTCATAGTTTATGCCATGATTATACTAGAAACTATAATGCTAGTGAGAGAAGACACTAAGATCACAAAAAGACACATGGATATTCACAACTATGAAACAAGACATAGGAAAGACTTTCATATGGTTAACACGAGATTAACTTTAACAGCGAAAAGCACTTATGTCAAAGCAGCTGTTCTTAATAACTTATCACCAAACGAAGTTAAGATATTGACAGGGGATACTTTTAAAAAGCAATTCAAGCAATGACTTATCCAAAAATGCTCTTATAACTTGAATTTATCATGAATTATAATGTAATAAGAAAAATGAAAACTAAAAAATTGTAACTGTAAAAATTTTACGTAGGGCCTAGTTGAAAATGCACATGCATGTAAAATTACACGCTATGAGCAACTAATTGAAAGTGAAAAGGAAAATCCTGTTTGTCAGAATCCATGCTGTTTTTTAGTTTTTTAAACACATCATATTTGAATTTCAGTTAAAAGAACTGGTCTATTATTTGAGCCATAAGAATTTAAGTTGATTTTCTTTATTACCAGGAGTCTAGACAGTTAACTATTTTTTCCCATAAAGATAAATTTTTTCTGGTATGTGGAAAAATATTGGTGTTTTGTGGAAAATTAGCTAAGCTCTGTTTCTTTACCAAAGTAAGGCAATCCAAAATGGAAGCTTCTGACACAATGTAAGCTTTTCAAAAACTTTGCCAAATATCCTTCAAAAACTATGTGAAATATATGGAAGAAATTTTTTATTGCCATTACAAAGGTAACAAGTAAAAAATATTTCATGAAAACTTGAGGCAGTGGGCATCGGACCCACATGCACTCATTAGGAATGACCCATTTTTCCATCAAAATAAAGTCTTTTGATTTATCTGTGTAGCCATTCAGAAAAAAAACATTAGCTAATATTTTCATTTTATTAGAAAGCCTACAACCTTGGGAATTATTTAAGACCAAAACTAGATCACCAGCAGCTTGGAGAACTGTGACATGAATGTTTTTCAACATTCTTGTAATTCTTCTAGAAATTTGAAAGTGACCTATGTTAATATGTTTTTGTAATTTTCTTTGTAACCTTATGGTTTAAATAGATGTGTTTCTGTTAACAATGTGGCTCTCTTAACTTTTGAAAAAAAAAAAAATCCAAATCAAAAGCTTAATATGTGCCCGAGTAATGAGAGTTTCTATAAATAAGTAAAACTTTGCATGGACATTCTCGCACAGCGAAATTACCGGATCATCACTATCCTGAAAAATCAATAGTTAAAAAAATAGTTTTAGTCTGAGACCAAAAAGGAAGTTCCAGAAGTTCTTAGGTTAGAAGTGTATGCAAACAAATGAAATTTCATGTAAATCTGAGATGGTGGGTGACATGACCTGGGTGATTTGACATGGAATGATCCAAAACTGAAATTAGTAGCTGTGTCTCCAACTTACTTGATTACCTAGGTGCAAACTACTGAAAATTTCTACTAATAATTTCATAGGTAATGATAATCAATACAAATACATTTAAATATTAGGCTAGCAACAGTTCATAATTACCTATTTGGTATAACTGCAGCAAACATTTAAGTATATGTGAGGTATTAGTGGCAACTTTTCTTCTAAAGTCATAGTCTTTTTGCTAGCTTATGTAAGCACAAATAGTTGACGGGCTTGAGTAGTTTACTGATATGAATCACTGGGAACAGAATTTGTTTAAAACAGTTGTCTTTTTATTAGTATATAGCTTTACTAATTACACATCTGTGTACGTTCACCTTCGTGTTAGGATCTACAGAACACAGAAATTTAATAAAAATGAACAAACAAAATCTGTGCATTCCGAGTTGGTTCCTTCCATTCCGTTTGATAAATCTCCTCCGACCTTGGGTTCTCGGCAACTTTCCCATGACTCTGCCCATTCTCTGAACCTCACAATTCATTTTCCTTCATCCCTCTTTCTTGCACTGGCTTTGAAACACAGTATATGCACATAACCACGTCAATCACACTCTATTGCAGTAAACTAAGAACTGTGATGATGCATACTGTACATAATTAAAATGTCAGAGGTACGAAGAAATAGAATAAAAAAATCAGGCTGATGAAGTTACTCTTTTGATTTCTAGCTCTGTAACAGTCGCGAAAACACCCCAACAAAAACAACTAAGCAGAACATAATATGTAATATCTAGTATAGTAATAACATACCAGGGTTTTGAGGCGTTTGTGTTCCATTAGCTGCAAATGGATTACTTGAACTTTGAGGCCGCTGCCCATTCACTGGTGGTCTCTGCTGTTTCGCAGAATACGAAATTGGTGGCTTTGTCCATTGAGGAGGTTGACCATTTGGTATTAGCGTAGGTACTGGTGAAGCACCAAGTCCTGTAATTACTGTTTACATTACTCAAAAATACACGCCCTAAAGTGAAGCGACGAGAACGTTACGAGACAAACACTGACCTGGAATGACAGGTGTAGTATCCGTATACCCTGTTTGTTGAGACATTGTTATTTTGCTACTTGAACTTGTTCAACTGCAGTACTGAAAAGGGAATTACATAAGCTGATACTACAATAGCTTTAAAGCCAATAATTACACTACTACACAGCGCATGAAACACACTTAGCTCAAAGATTACACAGTGAAATTGTGTTTAACTCTGATAAACAACAATAATCCTCCTGTAAGTAGCAGAAACGCTAAATCACTATATACGAAACACTACATTACCAATGAAAAAAATAACCTTGAATAAGTATGTCATGTCATGAAACTAAATCACATTATTAGGAACAACAGCAAGCAATCCTACGCAACGAATAATGTGTTATCTTGTGTTTTCTGCTACAGTAATACACAGCAGCAAGACTACAATTCCTACACTGACAGACGAAACGAAAGCTACCACGATCTGCAATCTCATCAAACCGGCCAACTCCTACAACATGCGGATTAAATGTAAGAATAGGACCGACTTCTATCGAAATGGATACACAACGGGCAGAAAATATACACACCGACCACCTCTGCAATCACAATTTTAATCCTAACGCCAATTTGAAAGTCATGTTTTATCACATAGCTTCACATATGATCTTGACTTGTTATCAACGGAAGTAACTACACGTCACAAATTACGTGGCAGCACTACCAGAATGCATTTCGGCACGATATCTTTGATCGAGGGTAGCATTTGTTTCTGAAAGATGACAGGAATGCATGAGTGTGTCCGGAAGTTTGACAAGTGTACAATATTGTTCTTGTCGTGAAGTAGTTCCAATTCAGTAGTCTACGTAAACGTGGCAGACTAGAAATTTTCAAAGTAGTGTGTAGTAATCTAACTCCGTGTACGAGAAGAAGTAGGCCGTGCACTACTTCTGGTTGACCCATAAAGTACGATTTGATATTCCTACCTCATTCTATTTGGTCGGGAGTTCAGTCATAAACTTCCATCAAGGTTTTACGTTCGTTTTTTGATTCTGTCATTTAATTCCATGTTGCGGAAATCATATTCACAATAAAAGCTAAGAAATGGATCGCCTGTTGAATAAAAAGATTGCAGACACAATTATGGTATAAATTATTATTATTATTATGATGTGCGATTGGACCCATACGGATCACGCAAAGCTTTTCCGATTCAATTTTTTAATTCTCCAAACTTCTCTCATTCTTTCCCCATGAATTCTCTTTCTTTCCTCTTTCCATTTTGTCCCCTGTCTCTTGCAAACTTCATTCTCCGGTTGTACTTTCCAACTATTGATTTTTTGCCTGTATACATTTCTGTTTATAACTTCTGAAGAATTTATTTGTGCATTTGCTAGATCTGTTTTGGTTTCTTGTATCCAGGGTATGGTTTTCAATTTTTCAATGTATATTAAAATTTTGTGGGAGAGTCTGGGTGTTGGGAGTCTGTGGATATGACCCTAAAATTTTAGTCTTCTTTTCCGGATGTCTGCGGCGAGGTTAGATAATTTTTCTGTAGTTTTCCGAGACTGTAACCTGTATCCATCTTCAGTTCTTTTTGGGCCAAGAATCTTTCTGATAATTTTGCGTTCCTCTTTCAGGATGCCTTCCAGGTCGCCTTTTCTATGGAGTGTGAGTGTTTCGCTGGCATATAGTGCTTCGGGCTTGATTACTGTATTGTAGTGTCGTATTTTTGAGTGAATGGAGAGACACTTTTTATTGTAGATGTTGTGGGTTTTCCAGTATGCTCTTTTCAGTTTTTGCAGTCGAACTTTTTGTGCAGTTTTCTCTCCCCCTGTGGGTTCTAGGACCTCGCCTAAGTATTTAAAGAATGGAACTCTCTCAATTTGTCCATATTTTGTAGTCAGTTTTTGAGTTTCAAATTTTGAGCAGATGAATTTGGTTTTTTGGAAGGAAATTTGTAGCCCAACTTTTTCGGCGCATTCTTTGAGAATGTCTATCTGTTTAATTGCTGTGGTCTCATTTTCTGCTAGAATGGCCACGTCATCTGCAAATGCCAAGCATGAAATTTTAATACCATCTTTAGATCTTCCTAGTTGTATAGGCTTCCAGTAATTTTGATTCTTCAGTTCTTTTTCCCATTCTCGGATGACTTTGTCTAAGACAAGGTTGAAGAGGAGTGGAGACAAGCCGTCACCTTGTCTGACGCCGGTTTTGATCAGGAAGGGCTCTGATATTTCACCCAGGAATTTTATCTTAGAAGTTGTGTTTGTGAGCGTTTCTTTGATAAGGTTTAGGGTTTTCGGATCGAGTCCTAGCTCCTCAAGGATAATAAAGAGAGATTGCCTATCGATTGAATCATAAGCCTTTGCGAAATCAACAAAGGAACAAATGATCGGACTGTTTCTGACTGCTTTGTATTTTAGTGTTGTCTTCAAATTGAAAATTTGTTCTGCACAGGATCGGTGAGGGCGAAAGCCAGCTTGGTATTCACCAATACTGTGTTCGAGTTGTTCTTGTGTTCGTTGGAGAAGACAAGCTGAGAGGATTTTATAAGTGACTTGGAGAAGGGAGATTCCTCGATAGTTGTTTATATCTGCCATGTCTCCCTTTTTATGCAGTGGATGAATTAGGGCGCATTTCCAATCTTCTGGTAGTTTTTCTGTCTGCCAAATGTCTGTGATGATTTGAGGGAGTTCTTTGAGGGAATTTGGTCCAAGATTTTTAAGTAGTTCTGCAGTGATATTATCTTCTCCGGATGCCTTGTTGTTTTTCAGTCTATGAATATGTCTTTGGATCTCCTCTAGTGTAGGTGGTGGGGATTCTGGATTTGTGTAGACAGCAGTTTCTTGAGGGAATCTTGAAGAAGGTTCAGGGCAATTGAGGAGTCCGGAAAAGTATCTTGCCAGCTCCTCACAATTTTCCCGATTTGTGAGCGCTAGTTTTCCATCTGGTTTTCTGAAACATAGATTTCGTGAGCCGTATCCATTGATTCTCCCAGCAAAGGTCTTATAGAAGTCTCGTACATTATAGTTACGGAAATTTTCTTCAATAGACTCACACTGTTCCTTGAGGTACTTCCTCTTGACCTGATTGTTTTTGCCACTTGTCTTCTGGTGTTGTGGAAGTGATCTAGATTTTCTGGGGTTTTTTACTGTTATACTTCAGAAAGGCTTTCTTTCTTTCTTCCAGCGCTTTTTCACATCCAGAGTCCCACCAGGGGTGTTTTGTGTTCTTTTTCAATGGGCTCAGTTCTTTTGCCTTCTTTGTAATTTTTGTTCGAAATTTTTCCCAGGAGTCAGCTGGTTCCTTTTCCCACTCCTCCTTCAGATTGGTTTCTTTGATTGTTCGTGTGTCAAATTTCATCATGTGTGTTTTCTTCGGATAGAATTTTTTTTGGGGTGAATTTCACTTTAATGCATGTTAAGTAGTGGTCTGAGTCAATGTTCGCCCCTCTGCGGACTTGGACATCATGGATCTCTTTCTGTACGAAATAGGAGATGGCAATGTGGTCAATCTGATATTCGCCGATCTCTTGTATGGGGGACCTCCAGGTC